>NW_008794597.1:764627-796286 GCF_000699145.1 Aptenodytes forsteri | reverse complement strand
CCCTGCCCACGGCAGGGGGGTTGGACTAGATGACCTTTAGAGGTCCCCTCCAACCCAAACTATTCTATAATTATATATATATATATATAGTAATATCAACAAGAATGTTTGGTTGGTTTACAACTGAAACATTACAAAACAAGGGTTCCTTGTCTTAAAAAAACTGAGTGAGTCATCAGAAGGCTCTGGTATTCCCACTTTCAGAGTAGGCTTCAAAATCTGAACGAAGCAGGGAGTTTCTGTTAGGGATGCTCCTGTTGTTATATCTATAAAAAAACCCAAACAATTCTACTGTCAGTCAAACTATAAGCTTTTGAAAATATCTGATTTGCTGGAGTTCAACAAAGTTCATATGTTTGACAGCTAAGTCTTCCAAAGCTTCTGCTTGGATGGGGCATGGTTTAGTACAGGACTGAAACAGCTTGACTGGTAATTACATATAATGTCAGGCCTGAGTGCTACCAACAAAAGGAAGGATTTTATTTCCCCTCTCCAAGAAGAGAAGCCCCTGCTGGTGGGCACCAATACCAGAAATATGACCCCTTCACAGGAATGAGAGTGGGAATTTGTTGAGGAGGCAGGCAAGGCAGGCATACGCTGGTGACAACGTGAAACGAGGCAAAAGGGCAAAAGCTAGAAGTGTAGAGATGGTGGAGAAAAAGGAGGAAAAAAAGTCTGAAAGCTGTGAGGAGAGGAGATGGGGACTGCTGGGCAAGATGAGCAAGAAGAAAATAGGTGGGGGAGGGATAAAGTTTGTGTGAAGAAATAGAAGGGATTGCAAGACTGGCTGGACTAGAAAAATGGAAACTAAATTAATGGAGCAAGGGATAGGGAAAAAATGAGGAAAAGCAGCTAAGATACAAAGGGTGAGATTGGTAGAAACGTCTGAAAGAGGAATACAGAGGTGGCATTGAGACTGGCTGAGGAACTGGCAAGACCATTTCAGACTGGGAACTGGTGTGAGAAGGGAAGATGAAGCAGGGGAAAGGGAAACACAGACAAGGTGAAGAGCTGGCAGAGTAGAAACCAGACCAATTTGAGAAATGACACAATGAACAAGAGGAAAAAACTGGGACTCTAATAGAAAGTCCTGTCATTTATTAGTCACTAATTTTTGTTTGTCACAAACAAGGCATTCAGAATTAGTGTATTTTTCCCTTATTCTAATTTCTTTGTATCGGTTTCCCTTTTGTAAACTGGGGATAGTTCCGTCCTCTGACATCAGAAAAGTGTTGGGAAAATAAATTGCATAATGTTTGTGAAGCACCACATACACTAATGATGAGCACCACAGAAACACCCAGGAGGAAATTAATAATTCTGTCTTCAGAACCACATTTGTAAATGCGCAGTAAATAAGGCCTGGGGCAATACATTGAACAACAAGGAGAAAACAAAATATTGAATTGCTGCTCATTAAGTGAGCACAGTCCATTCTATGCACAAAAGGAGGCAGGAAAAATGCTGTGGAAAAAATATTCTTGTATCATCAAAGGTTATATCGTAATTCATATAGAAAAGGAAATCTGAGCTGAGACAGCACTAGCAATCGTCATTCTTTCCTTTCCTAACCCTAAGAGTTTGTCTTTATGGCCTTAATAATGTTCTTTTAGTATTTTTGTGTTTGTGAAGCTGTAGATATGTAGCACAAAATGTTATCTCATGAAGCCTGAAAAGCACAAGAAAGCAGTATGGTTTAAAGAACAGGTTTCTGTTCTGTTCAAGTAGCACAAAAACAATTCCACTATTAGAATGAGATTTGAGATATGTATTTGCATGTTATCTGGTATGGGTATACTTATAACTGTAATATAAATGTCCTAATCTCACTTTTCATGCCCATCCAGCCTTCTCTAGCACACTATTCTATTGTGAATTTAAAAGCAGCTCTAACATGCTAGGAGAAATGAGGCAGGAGTATTCATGATGATCAAGATGTTTTTCCCTACTAAGTTGTATTTTGTTTACAAATAAACATGGAGTTGAAACGGCCCCTTCTTTAGAAATAGTGTTTGCAGTTCTACAGGTATTGACTTAGTAGCACTACATTACCTAGCTGACTGAGCTGCAAAAACAATTCCACTATTAGAATGAGATTTGAGATATGTATTTGCATGTTATCTGGTATGGGTATACTTATAACTGTAATATAAATGTCCTAATCTCACTTTTCATGCCCATCCAGCCTTCTCTAGCACACTATTCTATTGTGAATTTAAAAGCAGCTCTAACATGCTAGGAGAAATGAGGCAGGAGTATTCATGATGATCAAGATGTTTTTCCCTACTAAGTTGTATTTTGTTTACAAATAAACATGGAGTTGAAACGGCCCCTTCTTTAGAAATACTGTTTGCAGTTCTACAGGTATTGACTTAGTAGCACTACATTACCTAGCTGACTGAGCTGTATTCCTCCGAATAAGGATATGAAATGTGTACCTAGTGTTCTAATTAAAGCCGAAGGCCATTCATCTCTCTAATTGCAACAGTGACCTCCAGGATAATTTCATCTCAAATGTACCATACTTTTGCCTGAATAAGTGACTTAAAAACCATCTGGAGCCTTGCCAAGCACGAAAAGAAAAATTTACTGGCTGTGATATCACACCAGAAAACATTACAGGATGAAAAATTGAAGAGGTCAAGCAAAGTGGTGAGATTTTTCTATCAGGCTTCTGGAAGTATTGACATCTAATGCCTGAACATTAGCGGTCATATCATCTAATTTTTCCCACAAACTAGTAGGAGTCATCTGTTAATAAGTAAAGATTTTCTAAAATGCTCTGTAACCTTTGGGGCTGCCAAGCTTTTTCTTCTTGAGGAAAAAAGGCAATTGAATTAGGCCTGGGAGCAGGATGCGCAATCAGAGGAAAGCTGCAGAGCACAGTCAGTGGAGCTCTCTGAGCATGTATGACCAGCCTTAGGAAATAGGTTCCTTTGTAAACCACCCAGCTCAGTAAGCAGGAGTCATAGGATTATTTGGGCTGGGTTTTACAGACCCAGCATACTCTCCAGACTTACTTAGAATTTATTTGCACTTTGTAGGACATAACCTGAAAATCATAAAAGGAAAAGAGTATGTTTCTTGATTCTTTGCAGGTTGAGTTCATCACTGTCAACAATATTTTACATGTCTGATTAATTTTAGCCCTAGGGTACATGCAATAGAATTTCACTCCTGAAGATTAAGAAGTAACACTAAATATCATTTACTTGGCCTAAGGACATGCACTAAGAGGCTTCTTTGTTTTTCAATGGGCAAGAATCATCCCATTAGCTTCAACATTTATTTCACGTGTTCTCTGAAGTGAGAATTTTCCTTCTGTGGTCTACCAAGCTATTAGAAACAGTGGACATAACATTAGAAAGGAGATTACTAAAACTAAAGAGCTTTAAGACCTCAGTGGGGAAACCACACGTTTGTAGAATATGAACCTGATGTTTCTCTGTTGTGTATTTTTTGCCTCAACTGGTCATGCGCTGCTGCACCAACATGTGAAAGAGTTGATCTGAGGCACAAATCCTAAAAGAGTGGTAACATCTCCCATCCACTGATTTTACTGAGAATTGGGAAATTATCACCCTTTGGGCAATGAGTTTTTTATTGATCACACCTAGCTTTAAAATGCTGAAAATGTCAGAATGCAAACAGAGTATTTTTCATGCAATTTAGTGTGTTTTTATTAAAAGAAAAAAAGAAAAAGAGGCCTTGGTCCATCTGAATTCTGGCATTTCAAGTTTTTTTCAGTGATAAATCCCAAATGGATCATATACTACTAGCAGCCAGATCCTCTCTCTTTTAGAAATCAAGTTTGTGCTTCATAGTACTATATGACATGACAGACGGGACCAGGCATAAATGAATACAAACCTAGGTACATCTTCATAAAACATCCTCTCCCTCTCCCTGTCCTCTCCCTTTTTTTCATTTCTTAAGAGCTGAAGCTTGAAAAGCAGTTTTCAAACCAGAGTTTCTTTTGCTGGAACACATTGAAAATCAGTTGTCTCCATTGAGTGACCTTGTGCACACCAAGAATATGATTTGTTGTTGTTGTTGCTGAGACATGGAGCTTTGATGACTCCAAAAATTATTGATATGTGTGAGGGCTAAACTTCATGCTGCTTCTGGATTACCGTGTGTCCCAGTACCCTGGGAGATACAGCTGGTGTCGCTTCAAGTGTCCTTAGGTAACTACATGCAGGGTGGTATCCTGCTGTCTATTAGCAGTGTCGAAGGTCTTGCAGTAATGGTCATAACTCAAAATTTTATAATGTAAAGAAGGAAATGGTGGAATGATGGAGTGGGAGGTCTTGCACAAACCTGTAATCACTGACGATCCCTGCTTCTCGGGGAGAAGAAAATGAAGATGCTTGCAAAAGCAAGCTAAAATAGGGGAAAAAAAATCAACTTTTCTCCGCCTCCTAGTGAAGATTTCACCTTGGTTTTCACAGAGTTTCTCTCCTATATCTTACCCTGGACACTTACCCAGGAGCCAGATGTCAGTTCTGGTGGGACAGGTTCTTCTTCCACTCTGGTATGACCTGGGACCATGCCATTAAAATTGATAGTATTTACACTCTTGTCAATTTGAGAGCTATTTGCTATTGAACCCTGATTCTGCAAGATACTTATTTCTGTGTCTAATTTATATACCTGAGTAGTCCTATTAAGATCAGTCAGTCTACTTAGACACTTAAAATTAGACTCAAAATTAGTACTTTGCTGAACCATGTCTTAAGTGAAGTGAATGAAAACAACATTTGGCTTTTCAGTTGCTGATTTTTCAAAACCTCAGTCAGGAAAAAATAGATCAGTAATGTTTGTCTTGTTTTATTCTGCAGTGAACAATAGGCTATAACAAAAATCTTAACGGTTACTGTATAATTGTGAACCAGATATAAGGTCCAGGTTTCAGTCACTGATACTCTTTGTACTGTGAATGTTTGATAGTGAAATAGTGAAACTTTTTATCTTTAAGCAAATTGCAAGAGAAAACTTCAAGTAAACTGAAGCGTCTTTTTCTTCTAATGGAATCTATGACCTGTCTAGAAAGGTACATATGAGCCTGGAAAAATGCAAGATGGAAAAGCATGCATTATAACTATTATAAAAACTATTATAACTATTATAAAAGCATTATAACTAGAAGAGCTTTCCTTAAGACACTGTTTCAGAGCTCTCATCTTCTGCTCAGACAGATGGAGAAAAAGCTTCAACCCAAAGCAGTGGCAACATCGCTTCATGAGTCAAACATATGAGGGCAGGCGGGACCAGAGAATGGTTTACAGCTGGCACATAGCACTCCTGTTGTCTCTGCTGGTGCCAACTCTGTCCCATTGCTCAGTGAATGTGTTGCTGCCACTATTCCCACCATGATGCCTGGGGAAGGACTTTGTTCATGTCTTGTTGATGAAACAGTCTTTTTTTTTACTGGTGATTTTCCCTTGACTTATTTTGCCATCACCTTCACTTTCAGATGAGGGGAAAAGAAAGATGTTAGTTTGTCCTTGCCTCATCCCTACCACAAAAGAACTTGTTGCTGGATTCCACCTGAGATAATCTGATGCCATTCCCAGAGCATGCACTCGCAGTTCACTTGAGTTCAAGAATAACAATTAAATACCATGTATCATTTCTGCTGGAGAGTTAATGTGTTTGTAATTTCCTTTTTCTCTACTAAAATACAAGATAACTGTGTTCTTTCCTTTATGGTCTTGTATGATCTACTACTTTGCAGGGACAGAGATCACTTGTGTGTGAGAAAGAGAGACAGCAATTGCTTATTGATGTAATGGAAGCAAATGAAGATAATGTAAAGGGCAGGTAAATGACAGCATCTTTCTGAAAGATATGCAGAATGTCTCCTGCTTCTTCTGAGGTACTTGCAAATGTTGCCAGTTACTTGCTCTAAGGTGAGACTGAAAATGCACTGCTAGAGTTAAAGTTCAGAATATGAGTAATTAAGGAAGTCCTTATCACTGTTCTCATTTTATCTCTCTTCTGTTTCAGTGGTGTTTGTTTCCTTTCCACAAAGATGACAACAGCTCTGAATGCTGATAAAACAAAGCTTGGCAGAGTCCCAAGCAAGATATCTTGTTCTGGGCCTACGCTCAGCCTGAGTTTTCACTTATCTTGCAGGTATGAGTTGATTTTTCATAGGCTGGACTGGCCACCTCTGCTAATAAAGACAATTGGGATTTCTAATTGTGGTTATGCCTGTGTTTGGATACCAGTATTAAGTATATTTAAAAGGGCTTTTGTGGGCAGACATGAGCTCATTCTGCCTGTGCTCCAAGCCAACATATTGGTCTGCTACTGTAGGAGAAGAGTTTATTAGCTCAGGCTGGTGCCATTTTAACTGTGGCTAAAGGTCTTAGCTTGGTGTGAAGTACAGAGCAGATGAAGTCACCTGCTGCACAGGCATGACCTTAAGATCCTTCAATATGACAGAGTTACCCCTGTGGGGAGGGAGTGACTATGGATCATCTCCACCTTTGTCTTGTCCAATTTCCAACCTGGGATACCTGTGTGCTACCAGTCCCTGAATGGTAGTGCCTCCTGAAAAGAGATCTTCCCCCTCAGTCAGAGGACAGCCTTAGCCTGAGGTGCTCTTGAGTTCAGTCCAACACTCTCAAATACAGAAGATACTAGAGGCACTTTGAGAGCAATTTCTGGTTTTCTTAAACTGACTCATTGTTTATAACGATTTGTCATATTAGTTTTGGTTAGCTATTTTTAATGGTTTATTGCACGGCTGAGCAAATTAATCTCTGTTCATATACAGGACATTGTAGTGCTTATTTTATAGCATTAGAAATTTTCAAGGGAATAACAATAAGTAGCTAATAGGTAGTGCCTTCTCACCCACTAATATAATAAAATTCACCTGAGACATGACAGTTGTAATATATTATTGTATAGCACCTTATTGTTCTACACTTAGAGGGGGAAAAAAAAGAAAAAATAATGAGGCCCATACCTAGTTCATGAGTCTAGATCTAAATAAACCAGGCACTTGTGGGGTTGAGAAAGATTAGGCATTACAGAAAAGGATCTGGAAGGCCTTGCAAGAATTTTGGCAGAGCAAGAAATGAAATCCAAGCATCCCATGTCTAGTCTAGTACATTTTTGATAAGACGGATACTGATTAAGTTTCTATTGTTATAGCTTATATTGCACTGTTTGCAGTATGTTTCTGCACATGACCTTACATATGCTTTCCTCTACAACTTGTGTATAAATCAGAATGTTCAGATCCTAGATCTCTTTCACCTTTCAGACCCATCTTCAGATATTCAGCAGGACTGCTTGATAACTTTGTATTTTGACTTTTCTGCAAGTGTCTTCCAGGAAAGCACATGTCACTCTGAGGCATCCTGACAATGGCTGAATCGTGCTCTGTTTCACATTGCACTGAACCATTTGTAAACCATCTCACAAGTCATTGTTTATTTTAAAAAGTTATTTAAAAAAAAAACCAAATCGGTTCTGCCAATCAGAGGGTATATACAATAATATGAAACTGAAGCACTGGCCAAACTGTATGTGATAATTGGGAGCTAAACCCACACATTTTTATTTTCTTCTCATACATTTGTTATGTGCAGAGTCTCTGTCTAATAGGTTGCTTTAGAATCAATATTTACAATAAAAGCTCATTCAGGTGTTGTTTTCTAGTCCTTGACAAGATGACAAAACATTTAAAATGAAACAATAAGGAATGCGAAGTGTCAGGATGACTTTTTCAATCAATAAGATTTCTCGGTAAAATGCATTAATGCTTTGGGACATGCTATTTTTACAAATACCAAGCATTTGTCTGACATCCAGATAGTGTAACTCCACTTGTGTTTACCAGCAAACTTGTGGAACATTTCTATTCCCCAGAAATACATTAAAAAAAGATAATTTCAACCAGGTTTGGATACCTGTAATTTGGGGCATGCAATGCATTATACAGAGCCTGCAAACTCAAGGCAGTTTATTGCGGTATTTATTTTGACTGATGCTTAAACAATGCATAATATTGTCCCTTCTGATGGCTCTAGTAATATGCTAAGATATCACAGAAAGGGTGTGGTGTAAGAACTGGAGCAGACCAGAGCAGAATACACAGTCCAATACGATAGTCACGATTTGTCTCCAGAATGCACAAATAACTTCAGAGAATCAATTAACATTATCTCTGTGCATCCTACATGCAAAGTACAATGATTATAAACCTAACAAAACATAAAGACTGAAGCATTCTTTCCTGTTGGATATTAAACTGGACTCTAACTACTAGGAAAATCTCTGTGCTTTAAATAGCACACCGTCTCCATGGCAATATGCAGTTCAGTTTTTAACTTTTCAACACATAAAAATGGTAATTTATTTGTTTTAAGCACTCCCGCAGTTGTCATAGCTATGAAAGCCTCAGGATCGGGCACTTTCCAGGAGCAGTGGAGCTGTCAGGTTAAAGACTGGGTTAACTGCCAGGAAGTGCCCAACCTGAAGGTCATTATTGCCTAATTATATTATTATTTCCTGTCAGCTCAGCTTGTGAAGTGGCACTCAAAGCATTAGGCAGTCAGCACACTCGGAGCATTCAAAGAAATTTTGTTTCTTTTGTTCTTGATGTTAAGGACTTCTTTGTAAATGAATGCAGCCTGTGATGAAGTGGAGGCATAATAAATCCTGTACCCAGAGTGCCTGACTTTCACAGCTACTACGGTTACAACCTTTCTTTATTTTTTTTTTCAAATTTGTGATAAGGGTACACATTGTCATCTCCTTGAGGAAGCAAGGCAATAAGTTTATATTTTCGGCATTCTTTCTGTATTGTTTAATCCTTTGATAGCTTGGCTTTCTGCTGTAAAAATCATTGGCCTTGAGACTGCCAGAGCCCTACCTGGCGAGATGCTAAGCATTTTGGTTTCAATCCAACAGAGCACTCAGGCAGATGTTCAGCTTCAAGTATGCAGGTAATTTTTACTGGAGACTAGAAAAAAATCTCTTGTCCTAACCTCAGAGCCTTCTGTGATTTTCTTGACTAGAACTGGAGCATTCAGTACCTATGGGATTTAACCTACGGATCAGCAATTCCTAAATTTTGAGCTCTGAAAAGAGCTTGAAAGAAATTCAGCTTTGCTTGATATTTTGGCTAGTAATGGGGTTGTCACCCTTTACAGATAAATAATTTCATACAACAGAAATTAGGGTACTGCCATGGTGTTTTAGGAGCAAATGAAGTGGGAACGTTTATTGCAAATTCAAATAAGCTTAGGACCAGTCTTTAAGATGTACAAATTGTGGATAAGAGGGTTAGTTCATTCACACTAAAATGACCCACATCAACACAACCCTTCTTACTGTCTCCTCAACTGGAGTGGGCTAATGCCCACTAATATGTCTAGGCCACAACAGTAAATATATTCAGACTAAGTGCAAAGAGTGCAAACAGCTTGAATCATGCTTAGTTGTCTCCCTCAATCCCACATAAATCTTTGGACAGTGCATGACCACGGCTTAATTTCAAAATCTGATCAAAAGGTTTGTAGATTATGTTAAGTTACAAAGTAGAGTTAAGGGGGGGTTTAAACTGAGATGGGAAAATGATTATTTTGTCACTGGTTCCTACAACGTGCTTGGCTTTTCTGTGTGGGGATTCTCCGACTGTGATTCACAGACCAGTATAGGAAAATCTTCTCTGGTCTGCATAATTTCTTTGGCAAATTAAGACGTGGGACACTGAGGTTGGGAAAGGATTGGTAATATTGTTGACTATTGGTACCAATAGCACCTGAAACAGATAACAGAGTGAGCACTGCAGAACAAGTCACGTCGATGGAGTTCAGTGATTCCCCATCCATTGCCACCACATTATGCAGGTTTCTTTTATGCCCTTAGGCATTCAGTCTTCAAAAGCCAGGAAGATACATCTTTGGGAGATAAAGTTACAACAGAATTTTGAATAAACTGAACCTGGAAACGCTTCTGGCTCAGCTAACAGAATGACATGGTGGCCTTGGAAATGACACACTCTGCAGACTGGCAGTGGGGGAAACGAAGATGCAGAATTAGAAGGGTTTTGAACATGTTGGAAAATGACGGAGAAACAGCTTTGAAATGCTTACTCATTTCCTTTGAATCTTCATGCTGGACAACAGGGATATAGATGAGCTGTAAAGAAAGGTACCTCCCAGTAAGTACGTTTACTTTTATTTTTATAATTAGCCTCATTGGAGCACCAATCCAGAGACTTCTGGACATGGAGGGAAACTTGTCATCATAATTGAGCAAAACAAGGATTCAGGTCTATTCCAATACTCATTCATAATGCAGATCCCAGTATGGGTAAAGGCAGACCTTATAGCAGGACTCAATCTTGAGTCTTATTATTTGCATATGGGAAAAGAAACCCATTCCTCCTAAGCAGACATACACCATAAAACCTTCTCATAAGGCTGGAAGGGGCATTTGCAGTCCATTATCCTTCTCAATAAAGGAACAACTGTCCAAAGCCACTACATTTCTCAAATCCTTTTTTACAGTATTTATAGAGAAAGGCCATAAAAATCCTAGAATAAAATAACTGACCATGGATTCGCTGGGAATGCTGGTATTTTTTCTCTACTAGTTTGTTTGGTTTTTTGAACTATGATGTTGTCACTAAGTTCTCTGACACCAGATGTCATGACTAATTTTACTTATTTTGTCAGCTTGTTCTATTAGAGAAAGGACTTAGAGAAACTGGGACCATCCCTTTCTATTCCCAAAGATCATATTTTTCGCTTTAGTTTCTGCTACATTTGTTACAATACTATGAAACAAGTCTGAAGAGCTTTGCAAAGACATTAAAACTGGTAGAAGTGATTCTTTTGCCTATAATGAGAACAGAATCTGGCATTTAATCCATTGGAATAGCCAGATACCATCAAGAAGCTTTCTGAAAACAAAGTCTTTAATCTATATCATTTGCAAATAAATAAACAAGAGGTCTGGTCTTCTTTCTCGAATAGATACAGTGAAAGGACATATATGCAAACATATTAAAACAATATCAGAAAAGCCAGAAACATGCTACATCTTTTAAAGCTATTCACTGGATTTAAATGGTTGTGGATAGATCATATTAGAAAATGGGCATAAAGATTTATGCCCATTTATTCTATTCTCATGAAGAGAATAGAGATGGATCCGTATCAGCACATAGAGACATTTAGACCCCTTTTTCATTGCAAGATACCATTCCTGTACCTCAACTCCTCATTTTTGGTTTCTAGTGGTTCTGAACAAAATTGTATTTCTATAGACATGGCCATCACTTACAATTGTTTAAGAAATGTTGCAAGGAAACATGCATCTCTGGGATGTTCACCATGTTCCCCACAGCCAAACTGGTGGCCTTGTGTTTTGTGTCTTGTGCTCATGTGGATGCTTGTAAAATCCTAATTCACAAGTAAATCTCATATATAGAATGGCGGAGGTGTGAAACCTAGTTTTTTGGTTATCTGTCACTATTCCTCATAGCAACTGGGGGAACATCTCCGTCTTCTCCCTCCCCTGCCCAGGTTGCAATATGCATGCATATTCACAGACCAGTGAATGAGCCCATGCCAAGATGTCAGTCAAGGACCTGGGAAACTTGCCAAAAAACTGTTCTTGTGTTGGGCTAATTAACTCTTGGCATATTTGTAAATGTCCCTATTAGTTAGGGGCACATGTTAGGAGCAGCACTAAAAAGACGCTGGTAGGGAACCAGATAAAAGGGAACTTTAGGGACTGCATGTATTTGAAAATCTAATCAAAAGTATTAACCAGAACTACAATAAGCTTGTCAGGGCACTCAGCACAGTCAAACCTGGCTCATTTCAAGTTACTGCTATGTGTAAGCTTGACCAGCTGGCAAGATTGTGTATGTGACCACCCCTCTTCTCACCCAGTGCTCTGTGTGGTGCCAGGCAGCATATGCTGTAATATCATGGGATTTCCTGTGAAGACGTGCCCTCGAGTTCTAGGCAACTGTTAGTGGCAGTTGTAAAAAAGGCATCATGACCATTTTAGTGTCCTGACCTGGCACAAACACTAATGGCAGATGCTGGTGGCCTCTAGTAAGGAAATAGCTGTCTGCTCTGGACAAATTTACTGGAAAAAAGGAGCATCAAATTCATTTTCTACTGATGTATGCGTGAATCAATTCCAATCCACACAAAGCAAAAGGAAATGGGCTATGAACATGGTAAATCAGCATTTCAGTTTATAAGTCACCAACATGATCACAAATCATTATGATCACTCTTTGCCCTTCATAATTACAGTTGTGAGTTTGATTCAAATCTCAGTGAAGTCAAAGCAAGGCATACATTGATTTCAGTGTGGTTTGGGTAGGATGAAAGATAAAATAATCTTGTGTTCCATAAAACAAAATGTGTAATACGCCCCAAGAGCTTTCTTCTGAAACATTAACGCACGAGTAACTCTCCTCACACAGACAGTTCCACTATATGAAGATATGCAGCTGCATACTCTATCCACTCCTTACAGCAGCAACCCAAATTCTGTTTCTTGACTGTCATCTTTGGTTATTTGTTTGTAGCTTGAAAATTAATATAAGTATTAATATAGAATATGAGCAGAAATGAGGCAATTTATAAATGACTCCTTTCTCTGAATGTTACCTAGAAATTTATAACTCAAGGCACTACAACTATAGAAATAAAATTAACTGCCCACTTGCATGATTCACTAAACGTATTTCAGAAAAGCAAAACATATTTGTCTTTCGCTTATTACAAGCATATTTTTTCTGACCGTATAAAAGTGTCCCTGCTTAGACCTTGCCCAGTGCTTAGCCCAGCTTTACAAACATATTATGCTCACAGTAGCTTGCAGCTGACTCCCTGAAGGTATGTTTTCGTGGATGGTTTTTTTCAAAGCCTGTCCAAAATGTTGCACAACTGTCTTTTGTTACATGTTCAGCTGGGTCAGAATTCTAGCATGTGCAACACTAGCATCAGAAATATCAATAAAAATGAAATGTAAGGATAAATATGCTTGTAGGAGAAGGAGTCAGCCCTAGCATTAGGGTGTGTTACATTTTCAGTCAAAAAGGATAACCCACCACACACACAGAATATAACATGACTTTCATGAGCCATGAAAATAGGAGTAACCACAGCGGGGTCTGTTATTGCCCTGCATGTAGATAAGGACCTAGCAGAACATTCACAATATATTTTCTGGTGTCTTTAGTGGGTGGCATTTCTTTAAGAATCTACTTACTTTCTCCTCCATTTCCTCCAAGACATGGCTCATATTTTATAGCTCAGGAATAGCAGGCTATGATTAAATTTGTATATGGTGTTTTAAATCTTAGATATGAAAAAAAAGAACAGAAAACATACAGTGTTTCAAATGTCTTTTTTCTGCTCCTATATCGTGACTCAGATTTGTTACACTCAATCATTTCCATTTCATCAGTGTAAGACTGACTGCTATGGCATGGTGTGTTATAGGTAGATAAGGTATGCATTGTTGTCATTATGTTTAAGAAGTCAGGATGATCAGGAGTCACAGAGATTAAATTTCATCCTTTCTACAGAGGGCAGTTCTTTGACTGCTACACAACCTGATGCTTAGACTATTTGCATATGCAGTAGATTCATACCAACCTTTTGCAATGAAACCAAACTGTGCCAATTTTAATTCTGTGAGATCTACCTCACCCATTCAAACCCTGTATTAATTAGGCTTAAACTGGCTCTCGTGATTTGACAAGGCAATATGTTCATTGAAATCACTTTCCTCAAGTCAGTATTTCACCTCTTGGTGTCTTCAATTAGCACTTTAAAAAAGAAGTGAAGAAGCAGCGAAAAAGGGAGCTTTACTGAATATGAGTATTTTCCACTGAAATATGTATGCTTATGGTAGAAAATTCGACGTCCTTCAGATAGAACTGAGGTTCACTGTAAAGCTTTCTGCATATAGATATATAGAACAGAACTTGGAGCTCTTTGTACAAGCTACAGCCTGTACAGATACAAAAGAACCACCTTATTTTGCTCATTTAAAATTGTTCCTCGGTTCCTGTATTTCCTTTGCCCCCAGCCTCACCTGTGCAGTTCCAGTGGTCAGTCCCATGGTCCTGCAAAAGCTAAAAGGAATGGGGAGAAGTAACGACAGAGCTGGCAACATTTTTCAGGCCTCTAAAGTGGATCCTGCCCTACCAAAACTTTTAGAAGCACTTCTGTCCCACATCTGTGTATTTGAGCTCAGCCCAGAAACCATCAGGGAAATCTGGGAGAAACGTAGTGAGTTTCCACTGATTTCAAAAGAACCCACCTTTCCGGTATGGCCCTGTAGGTGTCCTGGGTCATGACAAAATGAAGCCGCCCAACAGCCCCTTCTGGGGGGGAAAAGGGAAGCAAGGGGACTGCTATTGGGGAAGCAGAGTGTTATGGTGCTGTGTTTCGTGTAACTCGGTGAGATTCCTGCCACGAGTCTTATAAAAGTAATTGCGAAGTTGTGTGACTAAACCCTCCTGCAAAGGCTTCAAAACTTACTCATTTTATGTCACCTTAATGAAGCCTGTTGTGGTTTAACTGGATGTTTATAGATGATGGGAGAAAGACTGCTTCATTAAGTCACCCAACCTTTATGAAGTGTTACAGCGCAAGCAGAGCAGTAACAACCCTGCTGTGACAAATCAAAGCCTAATGAATGAACGGAAGTATTACAGGTATGTCCCAAACCAGGGTAACTCATTACTGTAGCTGTCTGGCTTATACAGTAGTTAGGAGTGCTCCGTCCCTGTTTCCCATACCTGTGGTTAAAATGACATTTTCTTCCATTTCCTTATAGATGACGCTGCACTTGAACAGTAACGTCAATATCTAATCTGCAGGCAGAGCAGGCTGCGTTACACTTGACTCTGTCTGTACCTGTTCTACCCGGATGGCAGAGAAAGCAAGCTGGAATTGTCCTCTGCTGGTTTTCCCTCCCCAGATTGCTGTGGAGGTCAGGCTGAGCTGCCCCACAGCTGAATGAACTGCGGTGTGAGTGGTGAATGAACCTCATGCAAGCTGTCCTGGCTTGGATGCACATATACTTTGTGTGACATTGCAGTCTCACTTTTTTTCACTTCTTCCATTCCTCTTAAGTCCAGGTGGTTTGAAGATACATTATTAAAAAGGATTGATTTTCTGATAGACCATACCTTTGTGCAAGAAATGCCAGAATTCTCTTGTCAGGAGTTCACATCCAGTTTTGTCCGAGTAATCAAATATAGAGGTAGTCTAACTTTGCATGAGGTAAGCATGCAATAGGGAACTGAGAGGGAAAGATGTGCTCATTGGCAAGAGAGGTGGGATGGGCATGAGGTGGGGTTGTTAAGGGGCTGTACATGTTTGAGGTACCACACATGCAATCTGTGGATGATGATGTGAGGGAAAGTTTTTCCCTTTATAGATCTGAGGTGTTTGCAAAGCCATGCAAAGGGGTTGTTGGATAAACTCCTTCATGTTGCCCAGAACTGTGTGTAATCATCCAGCTACTCAAAATTTTTTGTCTGCTCATTTGTAACAGTTAATTCACAGATTACATGTTGTTTCCCCAGACCATCATTTTCTGTTGCTTAGTGTCTTGTGTAAAAAGTAGAAGGGAAATTCTACCAGATCTTGATGTATCCTCTTCTGCAATAAGTGGAGAAGAACACTAGGTGCGAAGTCTCCCAGCTGGAAATGATGTTGTTTCATTTTATCTGAGCCTGAATTTGGAAGCATTGGAGGTTCAGCCACTCAGCTCTTATTGAGAAACTCAAGGTTTCTGAATTTCTTTAATGAAAAAATTACTTGATTTTAAAGATGAAAGGCCAGACTGTGCCATCAGTTTAATTGGATTTGGCTGTGACCACTTCAACTTTCATTTGTAATAGGAAAGGCAGATTTAGGGTGATTTTAATCGTTCTTAAAACTCATAAACAGAGGGAAAAAAGTTTCTGCTATAGGTCAGTGAAAATCAGTGAGGACCATGGCCCAAGGCACAGCTTAAAGAAGACTACCCCAAAAGCTGCCCCTTCGAGAGGAAAGAGAAAAATAACAAAAATACGGCCTGATGTGTTTGAGGGTCAAAACCTCACCGCTGTGGAAGCTTTTAACTTTTTCTTCTGTTTCCAAATGCCAGCTGAGGCAGCCATAGCTATCAATTTATTTGCATCCTATACAGTGGCATTACATATAATTAGAGGAGAGTGGCAGTTAAGGAGTTTGTTCTCCCCTTGGATACTTCAATGGGAGTACAGGCTCCCCTGATTTGTGTTTCATCCTTAATTGCTTCTGAAATTACTTTGATGTGTGTAAAACTGTATCTGTTTCATGTGTCATGAAATCATATTCTTGCTCAATGTATTGCTGCTTATTTTTGGACATAGAGCAGTGAAATTTTGCATACAGAGTTATTCATGTTGCCAAAAGGAAAAAAAAAAAGAAATCTGTAAAAATTCCTAGGGAATACATTTTTGCAGTTAGCAGTATACAACTGAACTACCATAATGAAACAACAAAATAACTGTGCTATCATGGTTCTACTGATGAGTAAAAGAAAGTAATCTAACATCTGTGCCTTGCCGTTCCTCAACAGACTTCTTTTAAACCAAAAATAGTTCATGTGGAATTATTTCAGTTATTGAAGCATGAAGCAGAAAGACCTATTTTGGGAAATTAAACAACAGTTTTGACAACTGTTAAAATGACTTGTAGGTTGTCAATACAGTACACCTAAGTTTGCAGGGGACGAATCCCTGGGCACAGTCCCAGGTTTTCAGCACTTTCGGTACAGCAGGGTTTTTCTGGGGTTAGGCTGTAGTTAGGGGGAATTCAGGGTTGATCCCAGATGGATACATAAGCTGTGTCTCCCTTTTGGACACCTGCAGCCCTGCCCTGTTAATTCCTGTTATGGGAGCAGGGAGGCTGGCATGGATCAGGTAACACTGCAGTGCACCGTTGTGCTCCTCCACCTTGAATGATGTATTTCTAAACAGCCTCTTTCCTGGTGAATCTCCCTACCATAGGAACACTTATATCAGTGCCACCTGTATAAACCCCACAGGGACGAGAACAGCATGGGAGTAATACCTAATTAAAACTGCAATGAAGTGGGTCAGCTAATATTTCACAAACAACAGCAAGTGCTCTAATTGTTAATACTTCAGAGTTCCTGTATTTACTCTGAGCAACAAAAAAAATGTATATTGCCTAGAAATGCAATGAAGGTGCAAGCAGAAAACACGTGCCACAGTGGATTACAATTATAAATATTCATGGCCTCAAATGAGTGCTGTACCTTAATTCCTGCCAGTACATTCGGCAGTGGATTAATGTTATTACTCCCCTTCTTTTTCAAGATTGGGGGATGATTGCCAGAAGAGGGTTAAGTAGTGCCAGGTGAAAGAGCAGATGAGAAAGCCCTGCTTTCAGTCACAAAAAAATAAGACCATTGTAAAGAAATGTGATCCCACTCTCGGATGCCACAATTGCTTATAATAGCACAGGACTATTTTCAAAAGTCCCAGATTCAGACTTTAGCCAAGTCTTCTGGGGCTTACTGGTCTGCAATAGTAAGTGCAATATGATCCTTTTCTCTGAGATTCATCACCTTTTTTGTTTCATCCTAGGGTGGAAGTAGCAAGAAAAGTAGCAGCATTTTCAATTTCAGTGGGATCAAGGAAATGCAGTGACTGATGAAAATTTGTAATAATAGTATTCAAAATGTTAATGTTTTTAAACTCTTAGAACATGCACTATTTGATTAATTGTTTACTATGACTAACTAAACGAAGAAATGTCTAGAGGCTTCACAGAACCTGATGACCCCATTATGCTGGAATGTAGCAAGCACTTTGCAGCTGACCATCTCTGCCCCAGAAGTCTTGCAACTTCTCCAAGAGGGTTTCATATGAGAAGCAGGTTCCCTCACTGAGAGCTGCTACTGTGAGCCTATGTTTCAGAGAAGAGCCCTATTTGAGCAGGGCGCAAGTATTTGATGTGAAAAAAGCCCTAAACTTTTATTTCAATTTGTAAATACCAACAAATCAATCTAGGACAAGACACCATAAGTTCCAGATACCAATTTTTATACATCTGTATGCATATAAAGACAGTTCAGTACAGTTGTGCAGAAGGTCCTCTCTCAGCAGAGCTTTCAGATGGTGGGGAGTTATAATCCAACCTCTTAACACTACCAAAACAGCAATTCCTCAATGACTAATCCACCAGAAACATCTCCTCTAGCCTTGCTGATGCCTCTCCCCTTAAATACACTTCTTGACTAGCTGGGCCTTTAAGTAGAGGGGGAAGTCACCCCTGAGTCTCTAGGAAGCAGGCAAGAGGCTTACAGCAGTCTGGGCTAACCTCTTCTTTTCTAGCTAGGTAAGTAGGTGACTGACTTTTGTTGAGTTGTTACATGTAGAGTAGCTCCTTCTAGCATTTTTGAAGGACCTCCTCATGTTTTTCTTTGCAGGAGTTTTTTAAGCCTCTCTGCAAACCTGGCACTTCGGTTGTAATGTGAGGTTTTGGAGCCTGATGATCATATCAGCTAACATAATTTTGTGGTTGGCTTGAGAAGTTTGTTTGAAACAAAAAAACTCCCACAAACAAAAAACACAAACAAACAAAAGAGTTGCCTTTGATAACTTGAAGAAGGTCAGACTTTGATCTCTCTACTGCTTAGCACTTGGTTTCTCTATTTAAATGATGCAGATTCCCTTTGGAAGGAAAAGGCAATTGAGCCTCAAAGAAGCTGTGATGTGTTGGAGCTTGTTGCATTCTCAAGGTGAAGGGAGCCTGCATTGTACCAAATGCACACCTGACCCTGTTGTGACTCTACTGATGGAACAGCCCTTGGATGGGGACTGAAACTCCTAACAGGTGGCATGAGGGTGTGTTTTAAGTTAAAAGCAACCAAAATAGCCTGTGCTGTGACGAGGGGTGTGTAGTCTTTCCCCTTCTCCATGTATGGGCTGTAGGTTTTTGTAGTGCTGATCTGATGGGCTGTTCTCTTTGGTGGTATCAGTAGCACTGTATTACATAGGTGATATAATTGAAGTAAACATGGTATGACTCATCCAAGTGGCTATATATGCAGAGGAGAAAGGCTTTCAAATTAAGTACTTGAAGGAGAAGACCTACAAGGAACACAGGTGATTCCTTGCATTGCTTTTCTTTATGTTGAGAAGCCCTTACTGGGGAGAAGGGAGTTTTGCTACAAGTCAGTCAAGGGATTTGCCATCTCCTTGGTGACCTGAAGTTACAGCTTTGGTCACTCTCTATTCACCGAGTATTTGGTCTACCAAAATAAGAAAGTTCCTAGTGAAGGAGGGGAAAGCAGTGACTTTAGAGTTGTGTTAGATTATCTACCCATGCTGGTGACTGAGTTGTATTTGCTGTCAGAAAGCACAGGCTATTCCTGCAGCAGTCCTTTACTTGTGATGGAGTGGTCCTGACTCTGCAAAACTCCTACAAGATTGCATATGTGGCAAAAGCGTCTGGATCCAATGCTGCAGAGAGGTTATGCTGAAAAAAAGACCTATTCTCTGAAGCATGACCACGGCGAGGCAGGAGGCATATGCCAAGTAGCTCAGTCTGGGCAGTTTCGGGTAGGTACAAACACTGTAAACAGTTGAGTGGGTAGACATCTTGTGAGCATAGGCAGCTCCAGATTTTGGCAGCAACTCAACAGGGATTTTCTGAATCACTGTTTGAATTTAGGAACCTCAATGTAGTTGCGTCCTCTTTTAGAAGATGAAGTCTTTCAATGGACTTAGTCCTGAATCACACTGAGCTTTGAGTCTTCGTCTTTAAAATGATGACTGCAGTATGCCTGCTGCCATGGCCATAGTGTAGTCTGGGCAGGTGCTAGCCCACAGCATCACCAGCATGTTGGAACTTTAAATTGCTCATATAAATATAGTAACAGTTCTTGCAGGGTCTCGGGGCTGAAGTATTTATATTTAGTTAAAATGACCCACATTTAAAGTGAACAAGATTGAGCTATTCACACAGTAATGAGAAGAAATCACCTCAGCCAATCGCAGTGTGCTAGCCATCGTGCCTGTTTTATAAATGAGATTAATGACTCAATTTGCAGTAAATACTTCAGCAAGGAGAAACTTATTTAGTTATACTAATTGTGTCACATATGTGCCTCAAAACACCAACTGTGCAAAACTGGATTTCCCTGTGGTGCGCAAGATGGCTGGCCTCTGTGATTTTATTAATACCATTGCTCCAATTTCTTTGCTGCAACTGATCATTTTGATCTTTGCATTTAATGCTGCAGCATAAATGCTGGTGTAGGTAAAAAAATTATCATGTAGTATAATCTTCTCCATTAGTGAAAGGACAAGAGTCTCTCTCTAACATAAGCTGTTCAACCCTATTTTCCCCACTGTCATGAATAAAACTCTGACATTATTTATTTAGGCATACAATTAGTTTTTAAGTGTAATGAAATGATGAATCATTGCCAGAGCCTTTAATTTGCTCACTAATTACTGTGATTTTAATGGCTTTTTAAAAAACTTTAACGTTGTCCATTTATAGGGCATACTGTATTACTTTTAAGGAGTAAATTAATTCAGAGGGTTTCATCAAATTAATCATTACACCTTCTTTTGCATTTGTTACCATGTTCCTAACAGGTTTGTTAATGTAAGTGTGAGAAAAACAGGATTTTCTGACAATGGAGCAACATCCACAGCCAGTGTAAATTAACCTTGCCACACTGAAATCCATAAGTTGCCTTACACGAGCTAAAGTTCTGCCTCAATTTGTCCGTTATTCATCCTGTTATTCTGGTTGTTATATTGGATACAATTGTCCTCACATTTTTCATGCTTTTTACACCATTATAGTTTTGACGTCAGTGGAATTACTCAGAATTCACAGTGGGGTTAATAAGAGAATTGTATCAAAGCATACCATGATAGGATTTTATTTCCAATGACAAATTTAAGATTCCCCCCCTGACTTTTGTATGCAAATATATTTGGTGAAACATGTAGTGTAGGTTTGAATAATTTGTTTGGTTGTTGAATTTTTTTTATAAATCTGTTTCTATGCTTCATGCTTTGTTAAATGTACTTCTGATTTCAGCTGAAACTATTAGGAGTTGCTATATACATAGCTTCTGTCATACCATGGAGCTCTCTACCCATTTACAGTGAGAAAGAACAGTTTTTGTTTAATTTTGTGTCTTGGCAAAATACTGAAATGAGGAGTACTACCCCATTGTCTGGGGTGTATGTGCATTTCCAAAGTGGTCTATGAAAAATCCAAAGTAGATACTCGCGCCTTTGAAGCCTACAAAGCAACCCAAAGTGCAAGAGCAGCCTCTTTGTTGCCTGTTCTGAAGAACACCCTGAAGTAGTGTTTCAGGTTCTTCATTGAAGGTTAGCATGCCCCCCAGCTTCATCCTACCCACCCGTGCTCAGCCTTGTGACAGCAGTAAAAATGATTAGTTTGTGCTCTGTTATAGTTAGGTGACAGTTTTGGACAATAAACTGGGTGTTACTGAGTTCAGGGGCTTTCACCAAGCGTGATGTATAGCCTACAGATGGCCCTGAAGACGGTGCCTGGACAATTCCCTTCTGTAGAATGGTTTATGACTGAAACACAAATGTAAGGGTGTACCTGGCTGTGCTTATCATACCCAGCTGTGGAGCAGTGTTGTTAGTCATCACGGAAAACATGAAGTTCATAGACGCAGCATGGACCACTGTCAGGGTGGTGCAGTGTGTGCCCTCTGAAGCAAAGGGGTTACAAAATTTCAGGATCTGGTGAGCATCTTTGTCTGTAAAACTTTGTTTATAATATGTAGTATTTATGCCATGTTGCCTTGCTTTATGGAAGAGCTTTACAGACTTGAATATCGCACTTTCGAATTTGTTATATACTACTGTGCATTGTTAGCAGACTTCCCCTGCTTAGCAAGCCTCCATGAAGGGAGAACTATACTAACATGAAACCCCAACCTCTTACACTGTCAGCATGGCATCAGCTGAAAATATTTCACAGAAGTGCAATATACTGAGAGTGTAATATTGTGACTGCCTTCTAACAGGGAGGACTTCAGACTGAAAGGTTTTCCTTGTTAGGGGGTGTGTGTTTGTGTTCTGACCTAACAGCTCTCTGGCGGTGGAGGGAGCTTTCAGAATATAAAGTAACTTTTAGAAATCATATGATACACTGATTACTTTGCACCATCTTTTTGAACTCTTGATTCAAAATGCTTGGTATGGAGAGAGCTGATCGCCAGTGGTGTAAAAGAGAGATTAAAGAATGTGGAAGTAAGGATTTACTAAAGGGATTTGGATTAAGTTCCTCCTAGTATTTTACCTCACTAGCTTCCATCTCCTGCTTCTGTGCCATGGTGTGAGAAGAGCTACATCCCCAGATCAGCAAATGGGGTTTTGTTCCAACACTTCAACCTCGTATGTTAATAGTAAGGAGATGGAGATAAAATATGGTGCTGTGCAGAGCTGAGGAGTGTGTATTTTGTGTTCTATCTGCTGCCTTATACAATGGATTTTTTTTTTCTATCGTGTAACCCCATCCTGGGAGAGGTGATTTGATTGCAGTGCGATTGCAACTACTTGCAGAAAGTATCCTGGCTAACACTAATCTTGTACTTGTTAATACCATACTACTGCAAGGTGCTAGTTAATATAATACTAAAAGCAATGTAAGAACTGAGATGCTCAATTAAAAGACTTTATATTATTATTGCATGGGAAATCTCAAGTCGTACTTTTTTTTAAAACTGAAGGCTTGGCAACTATGATTTTTCTTATTTGCATAGAAATATAGATGCATAACATGAACAAATACACCAGAATTGTAATTCTGCAAAGTCCTCTGGTTCTTGTGTTCTTGTTGTAGACTATCAGGGGAGAAAAAAACAAAACCCAGGTGAATTGATCATCCCTTTGCTCTCTTTGAATAGTTTTAGGTAAGCAGTATGTTATTTTTCCTACCAGGCTTGCAGCCATAGCTGGCAGCCTTCTTCCTGTTAGTCTCTGTGGTTTGCTCTCCCATTTCCTCTACATTTCTTAGCTGCCAGGTGGATGCTATTGTGGCGCATCCAACCTTTGGTATAAATAATTTATTCTGAAGGTTCAGTATGTTATAACGTGCATGAAGCATCTTGCATTTATTTTTAATGCTTCTGCTTTCCTGAGAGCTTTCTACATCCAAAGCTACAATCATAAAGAACTATCAGTCTTCAAGCAGAAGAGAGAACTTTTAGACCATATCATTCTATTTTTCTAGCTATAAATGATACACGTCTGGTGAAGAGTAGAGCAAATGGTTATTATTTACCATTTTGAAGAACCTGGCTTAGATGATGTGAAAATGTCTGTTTGCATTTGGCGTGAAGTCTCTGTAAGCAACTCCTGTGCTCACAAGCATGCGACTCGCGTGCCAATCCCTTGTGAGAAGCCAATGAAATCAGTGAAATCTCGAAGGGCAATTGGGTGACTGATAGATGAAAGTGCTAAAATCGTAAAAAGAGATGTAGCTAGGGCAGCAGTAGCCAGGAGTTGTTTGGTACTAGAGCACAACCAGGGGATGAACCCACCCCATACGGCAGAGGGAGAGACAGTTCAGTCCTATGGGGGAAGGTGAGCTGATCTCTGCTGGTAGTGGTCATAGCTACCTGTGCGAACAACAGCTTGTTCCCTTCTTTTATTCATGGTTCCTTCTCAAACCGCAGCCAGCACCATGGGCTGTTATAAGCTAGGATTTAGAAATGTGCAGGAATTGTATTTTAGACAGGCATTATTTAACAGAAACATTAATGGTGCTGGGAGACTGTTCTCTTTTTTGGGGAGGGGGGTGGTTTGGCAGGTTTTTTGTAGATCTTAGAAGTCTGTTTGACATACCATCCTTGAATTTATGCTGATTTAGTACTAAAACTGTATTATGATTAAAAACCAAGCAAACTTGCCTTATGTGAGATGTATCAGACATGTTAGTTGAATTAAAATCTACCTTGTCCACAGATAACACAGGGAATGGAGATCTAGCAGTGCAAGAGACATGGTCTCTAGTAGCTTCCCTTAAAAACTGGAGGCTGATGCTCTTTAGTGTTTCTATTGACGTGCTAGGCAGTGATATAATCTTGTGATTTGCAGATTTCCTCAGAAAAGAGGACTGGTAATAGAGCAAATAATGTCCAAGAGAGACTGAAAGAGGATGTGAAACTTCTGGAGTGAAATCAATGGAAGGATTCAACAATGATAAAAGGAAATGCTCATTTAGCATGTACAGAGACTTAACTATTTGTTAGCCTTTTAAGAGGCTTGTGTAATACGATGCAGAGAAATTGGAACTGAACCACTGGCTGCGGCGGTTTATCACAGACTTTTGAACCATTTGCATGCACAAGTCTTTTCAATGACAACATTAGAAGGGGACTTCATGGCTGAAAATCAGTCCTGAAATGTGGAAAGTGATATGACAGCAACTATTACAAGGTATATCACAGTTCAGTAGCTGGAAGGTGAAGTTGAACTAATTCAATTTCAGAGTAAGAGGGAGCTTTCCAGGCACAAGGAAGGAGAAAGAACAAAGAAGGCTCTCCATAGGAACAGGATAATTAAATGCTGAGGTAGTTTACCTGATGAGTGGACACTAGGAGTCTTTCAAATTCATTCCACGGAGAATTTTAGTCTGTGCTATCTGTGTGGATTACTGAAGAAGAAAACAAAATTTTCTCTTTCGGTCTCAGTGTATTAATGACATTTTAGTTTTGAATTCAGCTAGTTAGTACTTTCAGTTGAATCTTGTGCTTCAGTCAATTGTCTGCAGGCCTTAAAGAGTGTTTTTAATTTTTTTTTTATTTTTCCCCCTCCTTAAATGCACAACTAGAGAGATGTAATCACAGCTGGAAAGAGACCAGAACTCAAAGCCTGGATGGTTATGGATGTATGCTGCTCAGTCCACTCGCTGTTTCGTCATTCTTAGCTACCTGGCTGGCATTTCTTGGACATGCTCAGGATCAAATTCTAATCTATTTTAATTAGAGTTTTTGGCTCAGTGAATAGGCTGTCCTGTCCAGTAGATCAGACTGTATAATGTAATGATATACAATGCTGGTGTTATCATTAACAAATATAGCTAGTTCAATCCCTACCAAATACTGCTGTGCTTGTGGTGTTAAATTGCATTGGCTTGTACTAATGCATTTCATGAAAATGTCAGTGCTGAGCAGTACTATGAACTAATGGAGTTGCACTGATATTAAAGGTGTTACATCCGCTTAAATTAGTTGAGAATTTGGTCTGCAGCATATGATATCTAACACAATATTGAAAAAACTAAAATCCCCAAACAGTGAGTGCTGTCAGATCACAACTGTATTCCCCCTAAAATGACAAGTTCAGGTCCTATGTCATGCCTTCTTAAAAAAAAAAAAAGTTTAATACACAGAGCATACAATATCATGTCTTCTATATCTGTTTCTGCCAATAACTGTTCTTACTTTGGCTTGATTGAACCAGCAAATCGAAGCTGGATTTTTTTGTAAACCTTTTTGTAGACCAGGTCTAATTCATATTTCACTTGCATTAGTTTTATTCCTTTGTTTCTACATCAGCTTCAGTTAACTTACTCTAGACTTATACTGGTCTGAGTGGAAACAGAATCAAGTCCATAGACTTGAGCTTGATTTTTAGATATTTGTAGCTGCTTACAAACACCTCGGGCAATATTAAGTGGAGAACGATATTTGAAAATGTGGAATTACTTTCAGGGTTTTTTCTTTTATTAAGCATTGTTTCCAGGAGATCAATCTTTCAATTACACTGTGCTTTCTTCCCAGTGATGGGAATGGGTAACAATAAGCACGTTAGCACTGGTTATAGCCTTCTCTGCAGCATGTTGATGCTATGAAATGTGCTGATTCCCATATCGAACACTTCTATTCACTGACTGCATGCTTCTCTAAGTGAATCACTAGTTTCTAAATATACTGTATGACTTGCTACTTGGGAAACCATTTCCCTGTGCCTTGCCCCATTTGTAGAAGTTGATACAAGCAGCAAATGCCACTAGCAGTGTAAGTCTAAAATGAACTATCCTGCTAGGCCTTTGCTTTCTGTGTATTTGCTATGCTTTACTTGCCCCTAGCAAGTTAAAATGAGAGTAAGAAAGATGACATTTTGAGGGAAAACAAGCCAAAGCCTTATAAAAAAAGGAACAATAAATAATCTGGGTAAATAGTCCTTGCCATGCTGAATTTAATACACCCACGATCCTGCACAAGCCATTTGCAGCACAGCATGGGCCTGATTTTTCCTTTGCTGTGCTGCAGTGACTTCACTGAAGTCCATGGGCCTGGTTTTGCAGAACACAAATCTCCATACAGACAGGTGTATCTGCTAGCACTGCCTGCACTCTGAGCCCATGAGCTGCCTGCCAGCTTTGATTTGGGAGCTGCTTAGACACCAGAGCATGCCCAGTAGCTGTCAGTGAACAGTCATGCCTAAAAACTTCTCTATTATCATTGTGGCAGTATAAAACTTCCTTAGGCCCTGTTGCTGAACAATATTCAGTGGTGTTAACTTCACTGGTGCAATGACCAATGAGTTGTACAAGCATGACTATGGAGGCACACAGTGATAAATCCAAGCCACTCCTTTATAGGCTGCCTTTATGGGTACCAAAGCTATTATGGATACCAAAGTTGTTATGAGCTACCATAGGCAATGGTACAGTACAAACCTACTGGTTAGATGCTAGCTTATGTAGTGGTGTTGAGCTTCTTGAATGAAAAACCTTTTTAGGAGACAATTAGTATTCAACAGACATGCCTGCATGGCAAGTGTTTGAAGTGCAGAAGCTGTGTACACAGCTTCTCTTCCTGACTGTCCCTGCGAAGAGTTTTTGGAGTAATCTGACTATGTATCACATGTAGGCAAGTCCTTCTGACATGAAAGAAGTCTACATCCTAGAGAAATCCCTGGAGAAAGCTGTGGTTAAATCAGCAGAATTTACATGCAGATAAAAATTGCTTAGCCAGCTGCACCATTCTTCTAACAGCATCAGCCTGGTCCTTGAAGTTTATTGCCCACCACTGTGCATCAAGTTGCAATTGTCAGATTAATGTAGTTTTAAAACAGTGAAGCTATTGCATCCTTGCTCCAAAGACAGGTGGTAGTTTTGCTTCCGCTGCTTTTTCGGAAGGGGCGATACACATATGCTCTGATTGAACTTTTATCGGTCCTCTGCACCATTCATATATCACCTTTTGCTTCTGTATAGGTTTTCATAAACTCAGAGGCACAGCAAGAGGCAAAGCTCAGACTTGTACTAGTCTAAATGTTGGCTTAAGTATACTGCTGAGGTCATTCCCAAGCAGGTTACCATATACCACACGGATGAAGATATTTTGACTGTTAAGTCCTGCCTTGGAAGGCTTTATGCAGTAGCGTGGTGGCACATGTAGCCTGTATCCTTAGCTCTGCGCAGGGAAGGCACCTGGCTCTGTAAGTGTCCTACAGCAAGCAAATCAGACCCAAAGCAGACCTTGCTCAGAAAAAGACTGTGCTTTAGTTGTCTGTTCACCAGTCAGCATAGCCATAGCACTTTGTGAACAGAGGTGCAGAACAGCTCCATGCCTTGTGGTGTTCAGCACTACCAGGCTAGAGAGGACAGAAACCTCAGGACATCTTTCATATCCACTTGTCATTTAACAGGATGGGGGCCAGCTGGCTTCTCTCCTCTATGGCCTCGTCAGCAAGCCTTTTCTTCCATCCTGAATCTATTATGGCCCATTTTTCCCTTGACTGAGTGTTCAGATTGTTGCTGCTGTTGCTATGCCTCAGTAACTGCCTCCTCTGATGTTATGGATAACCTTTCCATCTGCCAGTCCCCCTTGTGAAGGTGGTGCCTGCATGGTTCCAACGGCCTTTGATGGCAGCAAGCCTTATTCATCATAATCCCCCTCACGTGATACAAATATTAAATCTTGGACTCCTCTGCTTCTCTGCATACCATTGTAGAGCTTTTCTCCCCTGTGCTATACTATTATTTGAACTGCTGCCTCTTGTTCCCTCTTTGCAGCCCTATTGAAGACCTTCTCTGCCTTCTGAAACTGCCCTCCTTAAAGTTTCTGATGTCCCTTCTAACCTAGGGAGATCTAAGTGGGAAGAGAGGGGTTTGTCCCAATTTCTGTTTCAGAGAAGCTAATCCTGCAGCAGTGGAAACTGAAGTCTGTTGTACAGGGGACTCGGAGCCAAACCTCCGATTGCTGGCAGAGCAAGGATCTCACTCGGGATTTATCCCATTTCTGGTGAGTGTCTTATCAATAAGGGTGTTTGATACAGTGAGTGTCTAATGTTTTTTGTCATCATTCACCCCTCCATAGCTTGGTTTAATTCAGCCTTGGAACAGAAATTCCCCAAACACCAGATGATTCATGGGCACCTGTAGACAGCTAGAAGTGTCAGATGATTTAGCACTGCCATCACTTGCTATTAGGTCCATGATCATCTGTGTGTGTAACACGCTACAGCTGGAAAGAGCAGAGCGACCTAAAGGGCAGACTGCTTTAGGAATATGAGAGCAATAAGAAAGTAATTTATGCCTGGGAGCTCTACCCTTTGGCTGTACAGATGCATCCCCAGCCCCTTCTTTAAAGCAGGTGGTGCATGATACCATGCTCCAGGCAGTAGATGGGGATGGGGATCCTGAGCAGAGAGCATTTAACTTGTCAGTCACAATTGCGTCCTCACCTGGAGTGTGAGGATCCATGTAGAGAGGACCAAACACCTGACCTAGCCAGCCGAGTCTCCCGGTGCCAGAAGCTAGGAGGCAATGAGGCAGCAGCAAGAGCTGTCTGCCCTTTGTCTCTGTTACAACTGACAGGTTTTATGCCTAAGGAAGGAATGAAAAAGCACTTTATTTAAATACCATTTAAATACCATATTATATGGCTTTTTGTGTATGTGTGTGCTTGCACAGATGCAGGGGGGGCAGCTTTAGGGGGAAATGTGGTCACGTCTGATTAAAATAACTGCATGTGTGCCACTAAGCTTAGCAAATTGTTAAATAAAAGAAAAGTCAGTCTATATAGAAGACTAACTGCTAGTATTTACAAAAAAATGTAGCCCTTTGGCAGCCCATCTCATATACACATGTCTCTGAAGCATAAGAGAGGTAAAGCAATTCCCATCTTGCCCTGGTTCATTGCATTAGGGGACCTTGAGAACAGGAAATGGCATCTAGAAATGTGGAGCTCTCCAAAAGACAGACTTTCCCATTAATGTCAATGAAATGATTTCTAGTTTCATAATAAAGCTCTCTGCATAATTCTTCCACTATTTATACATCTCATAAAGATTCAGCCTGCATGGAATAAAAGGCAAAAGGGGAGAGAGGGGAAAAAGATGGGGGGGGAACCCCAGCAATTAATCAGATTACTTGTAGACTGGGGAACTGACAATGAGCGTACCCTGTCCTAGAAAAGAAATGGTTGAAACCGCATCATATTTATTTCAGTAGTGCGGATGAGAGATGGTGTGTTGTATTATATTTCTATACTTCATATAGTGTTTTCTCCCTCTGCTGGCAGTTGGATACAACGAAGTTGGAGCTAATAGAAAACAACAAAACTCTCAAAAGACTGAAGCATTTAGGACTCTCAAAACTCTGTGGCATATGCTGAAAAATTATGTCGTACCATACTTTAGTCCAATTAGTCCTGGAAATGGCTGATAGGCATCCCATGTACAGATCAGAATAGTTCTTACAAAAGATTTAAAGTACAGCTACATGCAGCCCTCTTTCCTTTAGAGAGACAGCAGATATTCTCACTTGTTAATGTTACAGTAAATATAGCCTGCAGAATCAAACTTGGAAGTTATTTATAATGTTTTTGAAAGAATAACTTCAGGTCTGTAATTTTAGAAATAGTATTTCTTGGGTCTGTTACAATGAATTCTGTGTACTTACAGGGGTTACTTATTCTTCCCTTTGTTTTTTACTTTCTCTTGAATATATTTCCATAATATACAGACCTAAGGCAAAAACCCTGCTAAAGCAGTTATATGAAAAAGATTCTGCCCTATGTATTTAAAAAAAAAAGATTATTTTTTTTCTAGGGAAATTCTTTAAAACAATGGGTTCCTAAATAAATTTATGTAAGCTTGCTGGCAGTAAGTATTTATTAATAATACTGCCCTATAGGAGAAAATAAATGCTACAGACTTACTTAAAAGGAATAACTAGCAAATAAAAATATAATTTTGACTATAATGCAGATACTACTTTCTGCTCCATAGGACTGGGGTGTTAACCTTGCAAATAATTTTATTCTAATGACTACAAACCATAAACTATAAATCTTAGAAATATATATCAACTTTGCATGGAAATGTTTATATACTCCCTGTAGCAGGTCAGAATCAGTAGTATTGAATTAATAACATTAAGCTTCTTAACTATTCTTTGAGATATTGTAGTAAATATTATAGCCATTTTATGGTTGGATAAACTGAGGCAGAAAGAAGTTTGTTCAACAGAGTCTAGGAGTGCTGATTTCTAATCCTCCTTTTATTGATATGCATATTAAAGGCAGGTGAAGACTTTTTTTTTCTTTTGAAGGGATGCGTTTAGAGCAATAGCTGATGAGGCTTAGAGAAGTAAAGTATGTTTAGTAGGAATTTAGCTAGGGGAAAATGCTGGCAGATGCTAAGGAATATTCAAGTTAAACAAAGACATCTGCGAGGAGTGGCAGCACTGGGAGAATAATTCTGTAGTCAGCAGCAAAGGAGGACTGAGTTAGAGCTGCCATGGCAGGCGCAGGTTGGGGCTGGGGTGTTAAGGGGACTTTTCAGCAGTATTGTAGCTCAGTTGAAGGAGCCGGTTAAAAGCACAGAAAGTGTACAAATAGGGAAAGCTTTAAAACATAGCATTAATAGTAGTAACAACACCAGGAATAGGAGCATCTTGGATTTTTTCATACCTTCTCACCACTGTCCAGTTGTCTGCCCAAACCTGAAAAGGCTTAATCAATGGATGATGCTTCTTCAGCACAGGCTGCTTTCCTACCAGTTGCAATTGCTCTGTGAAGATTAGCAGAGATGCTTCTCTGCTGCCCTGGAGCAGCAGAACATCTTTTATTCATGTGTTAACTATCTGCCGTGGTAGGCATCAATGCAGTGGTCCAGCTCCTGATTTTATTAACTGTCCTGCACTCGGAAAAGTGAATGTCTTGTTTTGTTATTTTGCTGAAGAGTCAGCTTTATTATAACATTTAAAGATTAGAGAAGACCTATACACACAAACATGTTCCCAACAATGGATGGGAAAGGTTCATGCAGGGATTTAACACTTTTGTGTTATTACGGCTGTATGCAACAACAATGAACCCCCTCTACTCTTTCAGAGTCTCTTGCTGTGACCACAGCTTGCCCAGAACAGCACAGGTTGGGGAGTTCATAGAGATACGTCCTCCCTGTTCTTATGGCTGCAGTGGCTACTTTAAACCTGCTTTTTCCTCTAGCCTAGATGGAAAGACCATTTAAAAAATAATTGCCTCTTGCTTTTCTCCCACTGTTAATTCCCTGCGATTGCATACAGTGACACCATGTGTAATGTGCAAGGCTCTCTGCCCCCC
>NW_008794597.1:761991-764595 GCF_000699145.1 Aptenodytes forsteri | reverse complement strand
GATACCAAATTAGTATTTCTGTTGCCCAAATACATTACCATCTTCCTGACTTTAGTCTTCAGACTCTTTTGTTGTAGTTTTTTGAGGATGAACTGGTAAAACATTGTCATACAATGAGAAATATTAAATGCACACTCTTGTTCCTAGTTTCATTGCTGTTCTCTTTGGGAACCTCATATAAAGCTTGTTTGACAAATGGGGAACTCCCAGAAGTGGTCTTCAGAATGGACATACTACATAAGACAATGGGATACTGTTATGGGTGGATACATAAATCCTACACATTGAAGAGTGAGGCAGTGCCTAAGAAAAGCCTCTTAAATTGTGAATGGAGAGTCCTGGGCACATTTCCAGAAAGCTTAGAGGGAAGGTACCTAGTAGAGTGTTTTGGAAGGAGGTGGCTGGGTATGCCCTGAATTGTGACTGCTGGACAAAACCATAAAATAAGCCTGTGCTAATAGATCAGTTGTATTTTCTGAATGGATGAGTTCTTTAATAAGTGCTTAAATACTTTACATGCCACACAGATGTTCTTTTCTTTTGTGTAGATACTTTAATTATTACTAAGTTATTTGTGAACCACTGCTATTTTTGTAGCGTGTATTGTTAGTGTTTTCTGTCAAGGGAGCAGGTGTTCTAGCCCCATTAAAAATCACCATAAATGGGGCCCAGCCCACTTTGAAATACACAACACATTTTGGATTGTGGTTCTTGGTGTGAATTTGTAACTCTGACTTTTTCTTTGCAGATGATATGTCTATTGACTTCAGTGATGTTCCCCTCTCACAGCAGAAGACAAAGCCTGGTAGTTCAGCAGAGCCTGAGCTCAGAAAACTGAACAAGGAGAAGATCTGAACTCTTACCTCAATGTTGTATGTCTAAATTCAAGTGTTTCCTGAATCATCATCTGTTCACCTGTTATTGTCTTCAATTCACTTCTGTAGTCCTTGTGGAGCATGTTGCAACAGACTAAATCATTTTCCATCTTTATCAAGCTGCATGTGGAAATGGTGTGCTAAATAGACTCTGAAGATTGTGTCTGATTTGCATTTAGCAGTTAGTAATGGTTACTACTGCCATCCCCAAAATACTATGGTTGCAGTTAGCACCGATTCCTTCTGGGTGCTAGAAAACATATGCTGAAACTGGGAAGAGAGAAATGCTGATTTGAGTAGCGTACTGAGGTAATAGGACCAGTCCAAATGGATGCCAAATGCTTTCAGCTTCCATTGGCGTCTGGGATTTTGGAACTCAGTGCTCTTTCACCTCAGGCCTTTAGAAAGGATTTATTTTCCTTCTCGTTATGTTCTGATAGAGATATGGGTTTTGGTGCTTCTTTCCCCCTCCCCCTCTTTCTCCACAGAACTGTATGGAGGAAATGTTTTGATTTCTTTTGTCATAAGGACAGTTCCCTCATTCTGTGCCCTGTGGTCAAATGTAGCTTCATATGTTGGCCAGCTGATTGTAAGGATTTCCTTCACGAAAAGTATGTCAGCAAGCATGATATGTCCTGCAGCATCCTGCAATGTGGAGGGTGTGTAAATGACAACAGCTAGAAGATGTGCAGTTAAACATGAAGTAACAGGGATTCAGCAAAACAAGTATGAAAGATTCAAGCACATACTGAGCCAGTTTTATATGGCTTTTAGACAAGTGGACAAAGATAACTTGCAAAGGAACCTCTCATCCGATCAAAAAGACCTTTCACTTCCCTGTGTATATTTTTGAGGAACATATAAATGTGGTAAGAAACACTTTGATAGCAAAGTCAAGAGGAAAATATGGTCATACCTACTAAGATATGTGTGTATGACTAGCAGAGTTGATATGTATATGCCATTAAAAGGAAAGATATCTGTACATATTGTTGCCAAGCTCCTAACAGTGCTTTTTATTTTTCATTCTTCTATGTGGACAGTGTCCTCCTTCCCTAAACTTTAATCCTACTGGAGCAAAGGCCAAATAACACAAAATCTCACTATATGGAAGATTTGTTTGACTGGGGCAGGTAAGTCCAGATTTTTTTAAACATTTTTATTCTTTTTGCTTCTGAATATAAAAAAATTGAAATAATTATGTATTTCCCTCAAAGTGCATGCCAGTCATGCACTATAACCTTCTACATATGTGCTCAAGTAGATGATTGTGCTAATGAGAACATAGCTAACTTCGGCAACTACCTAATTTTTACAGGCAAAACCAGATTTTGCTTGTGCATTGAATATGTCTGCTCCCATAGATGGTTCTGTCCCCCTTTCAGGCACTTGAAAAAATGGCCCAGTAATTCGCAGGTGGTTTTTTTAGCCTAGCTTGCTGTTGCTAGCTCCAAAGAATTTAGTTGCTGAAAGGGCAAAAAATTTGGGAAGGGCTAAAAACTAGGGTTAAATGTTGATCTTTTTTTATGTCCACTTGTATTGCTATATGTTAATGGTATTCTGGGGCGACTGGTTGAAGGATCAGGAGCACAGGCAGTGTTTTCCTCAATCCCCACAGTGGCAGGGAAGGATACTGAAAGGAGCAGGAAAACACACCTGATCAACGCATGGCTCAGGGGCTGGTGCCATCAGAAGAATTTTGGTTTTTTTGATCATGGGGAGGTTTACA
>NW_008794597.1:755176-759149 GCF_000699145.1 Aptenodytes forsteri | reverse complement strand
CCAGGGAAGTGGTTGAGTCACCATCCCTGGAGGTATTTAAAAGATGTGTAGATGAGGCACTTAGGGACATGGTTTAGTGGACATGGTGGTGTTGGGTTGACGGTTGGACTCGATGATCTTAGAGGTCTTTTCCAACCTCAGTGATTCTATGATTCTATGATTCTATTCTATGATTCTTTTATGAATTACGGTGCAGTGTATGTTCATGCTGACCCAGCAATTCATCTATTGTGTATGCCTGACAGCCCCGTCCTAGTAGCTTTTTGCACTATTAAAACGTCACAGTATGGAAAGACACATTAGTGTCTAAATGTCTTTATGTCTAAACACATAAAGTGTTTTAGCTGTATGGTCCTATTGGGCATGTAGGATGTTGTAGCAGATGGATTTCATGTAAATAACAAGGACATTTAACCTAAGGAAACAGAAAAATATGTCACCTCACCAGGAACCCTTACTTGGAAAGTAGAAGAGCTTTCTCCCTTGCCTTTCTGGTGGCAGCTGGTCGAGACGTTTATAGGAAACAGATTATTGTTTCATCTTTTAGTGCGCAGTATTCACTGTGGCCTTATTCATGCATGTAGGAAGATGTCTCACAACTGACCTTAAGAAACAGAATGTATGCTGCGAGAAAGCTAGCAAGAGGAGGAAGGGAGTGATGGGAGGGAAACACCAGGAGACTACTTAAATATTCCCTGTATGGACAAATTGGAAAATGATAGTAGTGATCATTGGGTGCATTTGCCTGAGCCATGAAGAGTTTCACTTGTATTTTAACTCGGTTCCATATCTTTTCCTTTTTCTCCTTTGTCAGCTCTAGCCTGGCATAGTTTTGCTCATATCCATACTCTGCTATACAAATGTGCTGTGTTATCAGTCCAAATTTGGTGTCTTCCTGCTATGTCAGGTACATTTTGCTTGCATGTCATGGAATAGCTTAACTCGGGATGGTACTTCAACACGTGTGTAATGAAGCCCAGGCAATACCACATTTCTTCAACACTGGGTGTGCTTGCTTTATTATGAGTCAGGGAGATTTGAGAAATTGATGTAATAGACTACAGACCATGCATTATTCAATGAATATTTCTGCTTTTCCTATTTTGTCAGAAATCTATAAAACCTGCCAAATATTATCAGCAAGTCAATATGTTATTAATTCAAATTTTTTGATTTATTTTTGCAGAAGTTTGTAAGCAATAATGAAGTTTTATTGAGAAATTTCTACCAAAAATAAACTGTGGTTTGCACACTGCTTGCAATCATTTACAGAAATTCTGTATTGCAGCAGGTAGCAAAATACAACATGTGATGTGGTTCTTGTCTTCTGTCAGAAAGAATTATGAGTAACCAGTGAATTTGAAAGTTTGGATCTGAAAACAAGTTATCAGCTGAAATTCACAGGTGTAAGTTAAGTAAAGGATTGCTTTCTAGGGATATGAGCATAAACATACTGATTTTTCTATTTAGTTGTTTCTAAGTAGTTGCACAATGAAAAGTTATTAAGTAATGGACTTAGAGTAAGTAAATGCAATGAGTTGGCCTCCTAAGCCAAACTGCAGCTCTGTCAGAGTCCTAAAAGGAAAAGTGAAACAAAGGGAGGAGAAATTGGTGTTCTCAGATATAGTGTGGGAAGAAAGGAAAACAGAAGAATCCCGTGATTTTTCTGGAATTTATATACATACATACTTTAAAAATGTAACTTCTTTTTAAAGGAAATATAGGGCAATTTAAGTTGCTCTGCCTCTCCAAAGTACAATTGTGGAAAAGTAACTCAGGCTTTGCATTGAATTTATACTGTTAGATTCAGCAACTTTATACAGTAATAACAGCGTTCCCTGTCATTGTGTTTCTATAGTAAGTATGCTATACATTCAACATCTTATATTACTTTTTCTGTCAGTCCACTCAGCCAATTGTTCATAGATAAACTCATTTGAAAATCTAGATAATCTTTTCTACTTGGCATCTATGAAAAGCGGGTAAATGCTATGGTGTTCAAATTAGAAGCAATTACATTCTCTATTTCTGTCCTTACCCTTGATTATAGTCATTGCTAATCTTGGTATTTCAAATATTTTGTTAGGCTGCCTCCACACTAATTTTTCCACTGTCTTTGTAGTATGGCCTTTTTACAAGTTCCCTGGGAACAAAATTTCTACCTTGGTACTAGAGACTTGCTGCACAAAGGACACTTCAGTTGCAAGCGTAAATGAGTTATTGTTCTGGATAAAGGGTTGCTCCCTATGGCTGGGACCTCTCCACCAGCAGAAAACAGCAGTGGGGAAGGAAATCTGTAGAGTAAGTAGGGCGTGCTCCGCACTTCTGCAGGGTTGCAGCCTGGGAGCTCCCTTTGCTCATGACTGCCGGTGGCACTGGAGTGAAAAGAAACAGTACAGAGCTGAGGGGAGGAAAAAAACCACACAGAAAACGAGTGGGAAGGCAGGGTTTTAATGCACAATGCCACACTTAATGAACAGAAAAAAGGGAGAAGGATCAAACAAGGGTGCTGTGTCCTCACACCATTTCCTTAACTTCCCCTGAAGGCAGCGATGTTTGTTCCATCTGTAATTCAGCCCAGGCCTCCAAACAGTCAAATCTGGAAGAAAATGACCCATGTTTTGTGATTTGTTATACGCTTTATCCTTATTGTAAAAAAGGTGTCCACACCACGTGCACTTAGGGGTATTGAATTGCCTTGTGGAGGCTAGCCCCGCTTTCCATTGACTGCGTAAAGTGTCTAGAAAGATTAGTCTCCCAAGAAAGGTATCTAAAAAGCTTGTCCATAGTTAAAGGTTATCCCCTTCCCCCAGTACACCTTCCTTTTATACTGTTCTCCACTGTGATATTTTGGAACAGAAATATTTTGTCTGGTTTCTCCCTTAAGAAAGTTATATTTGGAGACTGCTGTACAAGAAAAAATCTCTGCAAACTGATGCAGAGTATTATTATTTTTTTACCCTCATTATTTTTTACTTGCCTTGGCTTTATTTTTATAGTTCTGCCTTTCTTCTTCCTCACCAGATTGTTTATACTTAAAAAGAAATAAGCCTTCTGCTTGTTGCATAGTCAGTTCTCTTTACATTTTTCTGAAGTTAACATTGGTTTCTGTTGTCCTTTTCCATGTTTAGACATAGCCAGGATAAATTTCAATAACAGCCTTTCCAACTGTTTCTAAATATTTCTCACTTTTCTCGCAGACCAATTTCCATATGTTATAAAATTCAAATCAAAATTCCATAAGGCGTTTGCTCCATCCCTCCAGCCATCATCCCAAAAGTGAAGGGGTTCAGTTTGTTCAGGTGGAGCTCGCTTTCTACGCCCCCAGCACCAGCAAATCTGTTGGGAGTAGGAGGACGGTGGAGCATGCCGCCCATGGCCACCTGCTCTGCCAGAGGGCCCAGAGCCTCGCCAGCACAGTGCCAAGGCACCAGCTCGGGGTGGGAGTCTGCAGGAGGCACAGATCAGCGGGGAGATGCGCTACTTCACTTCTCCCTCACTCGCTCTCTCCTGGGTAACCTTTGCTGACAAAGATAAAGCATGGTGGTGTTGGGGGTTTTTTTGGTTTGTGGTTTTTTGGGGGTTTTTTGGGGTGTTTTTTTTTTAGTCTCCCTCCTGGCAAATTACTTGCTTATTTTACCTATAGAAATTTAGTCAGTTGTAAGAGTATAGCCTTAGTTTTCTAGCTAGACTGAAAATCATGTAACACAGGTAGAGTATAATTACTTCCTCAGTAAACTGGTTAGTGGTGTGCACAACCTTGCTATTGGAATAATAGCATCTATATCAGAGGTGTGACTGTCAGGGGAGGAGGCTTCATCGCTTCTACTAGGACATTATTTTTGTGTAGACAAGGCCTTAAACAAGGTCTTATTGGGTGCTTTTCTAAAAACCACACAAACAGCACCAAAACAAAAAACAACCCTCAAAAAAACCCAAATCCCCCCCAAACCATACCCCCCCCAAAAAAAAA
>NW_008794597.1:720117-755125 GCF_000699145.1 Aptenodytes forsteri | reverse complement strand
AAAAAAAAAAAAAAAAAAGAAAACCAAACTTCAAGTCTCATGTATGAAAAATAGAAACTACAGGCTCTTTTTGCCTTATAAGCACCTAACTAGCATCAGCAGGTTGAATGTGGCTATTCAGCTGTGCTGCCTGCAGACGCTGCAGCTTTCCTGTAGTCCAACCTCTCTGATTTCTTAACAGGGACTCAGTGGGAGGGAGAGAGATGCCAGATCAGCTCCAGCCCAGCATTAGGAAATCTTGCAATGCATTATTGCAACTGTGGTGTTTCAAACAGGAAATCATGAATAGTCCTCAAAAAGAGCTATCCTGGCATCCCCCCTTACTCACTGGGAAATGGGTATTCTCTCGTGGAAGACAATGAGACTCATAAAATAGAAATTAGGTCACTGATTACTGTTGTTTTAATATTAGCTGAGCTTACTTCTCAGTTATCCATTAGGTTAATTACGATTCCATGAGTTAAGTCCCCTGAAATGTCATTATTATTGATTCCCCAAACCTACAGAGCTCTATAATGCCAGGATGTAATCAAACATATGTTGGCTAGATACAGATTGCCCCAGATTAGCCTACTGTCTATACTGGGAGAGAAAGCAGAGCAGCTTCCAGTACATCTTCCCCAGCCTTTTGGATTGTGGACACCTGAACTTGCCCAGGGGTTTAGGGTCATCTTGGGCATATTGGAGAGTGTACTATGGGCTGTGTACTAAGGCCAGTTCTCCTGCAGCTGTCTCAAAAAGCCTAGCTGATACCCTCTCTCTTTGCCCCTTTTATGTTGTTCCTTCCTTTTTTTTTCTGTAGACAATTTTAAAAACATCCACTTTTACCCTGTGAACCTGCAGTCGTGAGTATTACCTGATGTGGGCCATGACTGCTTTCTCTGGGACAGCTCTTCTAGTCTTCAAGAGCACAGTTGTACTTCATGTTCTTTGGGTAAAATTGCATTCCTGGAGATGTCTTGGCACAGAGTCTGACTTTCACATTAGCCAGAGACTTTTGCAGCATGAAACAGCATTGGGTACCAGGATCAGTGATGCAGGGAGCATGTCAGACACCTGACTGGACCTGGACCTGGGGAGGTAACTGCTGATTTGCAGGTGTTTCTGCAGTATGTACCTGATCTCTTAGGAATCCTGGGCTGTGGGGAAAGAGGTGGGGGACCATGCAGTTGTCAGGACACATACATTTTGCCATGAGGACATGGACGTCTGTAGAGGCAACAGGATTTTGGATGTGTCGTGGAACAGCCTGTGCTCACAGGCACTCTAAAAGTCCTTTCGCATGACCAGGTATGGTGGCACAGCCACTGAGCTCAAACAGGTCCTTTCCATAGGCTTTGAGAGCAAGGCCATAATTCTCTTATCCTCTTGGTGGGGGGCAGGAGTCAGTAATAATAATCCTTAGCTTGATTTTCACATTTTTTTCTCTGTCTAAATTTCTTTACAAGTTAGCTAAAAGAGGGCCATGATTCAAAAAAGGCTTATGAGTATTCCCTAAGAGCTTCTTAAATATTTGTATTTAAAAAACATCAAAATAAGTAGTGAACAGACCATTGTCTTTCTGGTGAGAGACACAGAAACTTAGCATAAGAGGTACAGTACCTAAAGAATAACATGAATTTATATTAGGCTGTAAAGATAACGATGTTGAGGGGGTTGCAATCCCTCAATCTCCCAATGATTTCTGGTAATAATGTGATCATTTTGCAATGCCTTCTACTTTCATTACTTTCATTGTCACATAAATAAGGCATCACAGTTTTAATACTTTGTGAATAGTATTCTCTAAATTACAGTAATGTAGTATACTACTTTGACCTTTTCAATATTGTGTGATTTGGTTGGCTGGTCTTTCTATTTATAGCTGTGCTGAGTGGTATGGCATGAGTGAGTGGATACCAGATAATGAAAATACAGAATACTGGAAAAGTCAAGTGAAAGTACTATGTTAGAGCATAATATAATATTTGATAAAATGTATAGCATTAAGTATTGAAATTCTGATAAATCATTCTTGTGACAAAAAGTATAATGAGATTAGAAATTTCAACAAAAAAAATAATCCTTTCTAATGACATAGATTGTGCCTAGGCGGGGAAATGGTGTGAATTTAACTTGATCTCATTATACTCCTAAATTTGTAATCTCATTTTCCTCCTCAGATGCTTCACTTAAGAAGGCAGCAGTGTGTGTGTGTGAGATTGGGTGTGATACATTCTATATTTGGGAAAAGTTACTTAATCCTTTAACTTCAGTGCACCAGGAAGTGAGTAATCCTCAAAGCAAAGGGAAACTTCCCTCCTAAGATTCGGAAGACACTTTTGGTTCTTATTCAAGGTTCTGCAGAACGCAACCAGCGTTTACTGGCTCCATAAATCTTCCCTGTTCCAGTGGTCTCAGCCCTTAGAAAGCCTGTTCCAGGCTGTGAGGAGAGACACATGCAGAATAATTAGAGCAGAGAACTCCACAGCCAGGACATAGATTACAAAGATGAGGTTTCGGCTGTCAGTGCTGAGCAAGAGCTATGGTTTGAACCATAGCACACCTGCAGTGGACCTAGGAGCCTCTCTTAGCCAGCCATTACCCTCTGGATCATGATTTTTTACTCACTTGCTCCATGAAGCGGATGGCTGAGGGGGAGGCGGGAGGGAAATGAAGAATGTTATTTCTTTGGAGCAAGTTATGTCTTTTCTCTTTCCCTATTTACCATATCCTTTCAGATATGCTGTCTAAGCACTAAATGATTGCACTCAAGGCTCTGACAGTTTTTAGCTGTGCTCATTTGTCCCGAGAGGATGAAGGACATAAGAAGAACCTGCTTGTTCCTGTGCATCTGTAACCGAAGATGTGAGCACATGCAGGAGCATCTTTCCCAACGTGTGCGTGCATAGCTCAAGTCACAGCTGAAGTAACAGAGCCCCAACCTAAAAATCTTGTATGCACTCCTGCCTCCTCACTGAGAAGGAAAGAAATAATGTAGAATCCAGGTTTTAAGTCGCTGTCAGGGCTGGATATGCAGTGATTTCTTTCTCAACCTTGGACTGGGAATATGCATGAGCAAGTAATGAGACATTTAGGAGCTCAAATTAGTCTCTTCTCTTAGCAACTTCCTTCTTCCCACACCTCAAAACACTCACCAGTCCTTCCCTCTTTATAATCCACCTCCAGCATCTGAGCAACATAGAAGCTTCCAAAATGCAAGTGGTTTCAACAGGAATCCATCTAACATAAACATCTGGCCAGAGAGGGAAGATGTGGGGAGAGCTGGATGGCAGAAGCTTGCTTCTGCCACCCTAGCTCAGACACCAGGGCCAGGAAGCAGCTACCACCAAGAAGCTGTGTGCATTGCACACAGACTACAGCCTCCTGGCCATGCCACCTTACCTGTGTAACTAATAGCTGTCGTATAGCTGCAATGCATAATTCAATCCTATTTTTTTCTAATTTTGTCTCTGTCAGTTCACGGCTTGCACACCACTCAGAGGATCTCTGTGCTGTGGGAGACCCATGCGAAACTTACTTGCAAGTGTGCTGGTGGCTTTGTTTTCAGTCCTACCGAGCAGAGCCCTGTCTCCTGGGCTCCCTCTCTTTCCTCATTTCCATTTACCCACCACTCATTTGCTTCTAGCTATCCTGCTCATTCCTGTTTTCCATCTCTCTCCCAGTCTGTCTCTTGATGTCCACTGAACAGCTTGTCACACCCCTCGTCCACTCTCCTGGTTTCTCTCTCTTCCCAGCTGTCAGTTGTAAGACTCCACTTCCCAAACTGTTCCCTGTGACCCCAATATCAGCCCCTGCCCATCTGTTTTGTTACTGCTGACATTGGGATCTCCCTGTTGTCCTCCTCTCCACTGCCCCAGTCCAGCAGAAATCTAAGCAGAAGAGCACAAGATGAAATCTCCCCTGCCAAATCTGTGCACACAGGCTAAGTTGCAGCAGCCCATCTCTCGGACTTGAGGCGCTAAACTGTAAGTACCTTTTCCTAAGAATAAGCATGTTGATAGTGAGGGTAAGGGAAAACGTATAAAAGTTTTTAAGATGTTTGATGTGGTACAGATTTTTGCAACAACAGCAATGAGTACATTTTTAACACAAAAACTACCTCCTGCCATATTTCAGATCCCCTCATCAAAGCATGACATGGGTAACTGGAATTTTTTCAATTCATAATTTACAATTTCTTCTAATCTGGGCAAAGCTCTGTGGGTGTGTAGTGTGTTATATTTATATTCTATACTCTACAGAGCTAATTAACTTGAGGCAGACAGTGGCATAGAACACGAAAGTTTGGGAAAGCCGTTAGCAGCTGAAAATACATTGAAAATGGAAAGTGTTGGGCAACCTTAGTATTATGTAGAATTAACAGTCATGCCTGTAGTAAATAGTTTGCTAATAGAGTGGCTGGAAACAGCATTCAAGAAGGTGTATGACTGCGGGTTATGCAGAGTCAGAAAAGTTTTTGCTCACTGAAAATTGCTACCGTGTACAATTCTGTGTGTCTGTAAAGTTACCAAATGTGGGAGGATTATGCTCTGTTGTTTTAATTACAGGTGCCTTGAAGGTGGATTTTCTTCATACAAAAAATGTTGCAGACTTCCCTCCCTCCCCCCAGTTTCTGGAAACTTCATGGGTTTTAGCTGTCAATGAGGAGGAAATCAGTAACACAAAATATTTTTTGGTTATAGATATATTCGGATTTAAAAAATGTTGCCACAGTGTCTCATCATCTCCTGGTTGAGTGATAAGTCTATGGAAAAAAAAAACCTCTTTTGTGAAGGTAAGGATTAGAAGTTGCATCATGGGAATCTCTGTTGTGTGCATCAGGGGAAAAAAATGTCTAGCTTTTGACTAGCCACTGGGGAGATAAAGAAGCAAGTGACTCCAGTGAGGAAATTGGGGAAATTAGTTTGCCCCCCACCCTCCTTTTCCTACACTTTCGCAAAGCTGTTGCGCATGTGTGCTGCCCTTCATGACTGTCTTCCTCTGGAGATGGGTATGTATATTATGCATATATCTATTCATGAGTTTGTGTATTTCACATAGAGTTCTGCAATACAGAGAAGGGGTCAGTCTTTCTAGCAAGAGGCTGGTTTTTTGATAGAAGAGTTCACAAAAGCCAAATGTTCCAGTATCACCATGTTCCAGTATTTCAAGGGTGGCTACAAAGAAAAGGAGAGTCCCTTTTTACAAGGAGTCACATGGAAAAGAGGAGGGGTAATGGGTACAAGTTACTCCTGGGGACATTCTGATTGTACACAAGAGGAAAACTTTTCACAATGAGAACAATCAGCCATTGGAATAATTTCCCCAGGGACATGGTGGCTTTCCCAACATTGGACACTTAAGATTTGGCTGGACAGGGTGCTGGGCCATGTTGTCTAGACCGTGCTTTTGCCAAGAAAGGTTGGACCAGATGATCCTTGAGGTCTCTTACAACCTGGTATTCTATGATTCTATGAAATGCATTTTCATTTTGCCTCTTGTCTGCCAGACAGAAAGCCTGACTGATTCAGTGCAGCTGTCTGGGCAGTCCCTCATGGCCTGGTTGGGTCTAGGTCTCAGGGGAGTCCCTCACCAGACCCAAGACCTGGGGGCAGTGTGAACTCACACCTCTCACCTGGCCCTTCCTTCAGGCTTTTTTCAGTTTCCCAAAACAATTTTCTCCCTGGGCTGCCCAGCTCCTAATGCTGACTGAGCCAGGAGGATTAAGGTGCCAGAAGAGTGGATCCTGAGCCAGGGGCAGTCCTGAACAGCCAGGGCACTGGGACAGACCTTCTGTTGCCAAAGCACCATCCCTTCAAGCAAGCATACTGGAAGTATTTGCATTTCTCAGGTTTTGTTTTACACAAGCCCAAAGAAGAACGAAGTAACTTTAAAAGCAAAGAGAGTCCTTTTGAGGACAGATCTCCTTTTATGTTGCCTTTTGTTTTGCTTTTTACTTCACCTCTTGCAAGGTGAATCCTTTTTGCCTGTCTTGTAATAAAGTTGGTTGAACAGAGCACAACTCGGAAAGCCACTGTGACCTGGCACAGGCTATGCAAGCCCTTAGCAGTACCCCTTTTTCACCTGCAAGAGCTTACCTTTGCAAGAGTCTGTGCTCTGGCTGCTGTTGTGGTGCTGGGGTTGAAATAGCAAGCCCTGCTTGCCTTGTTGTCTCCCTGCTGTATCTTTGAACCCCAGTAATTCTCCCTCTGCCAAACCTACCCTTTTCCATCACAGGTGCCAGAAGGTCACCTTTGGGGAAGGATTTGTGAAGCAACCACTTGTATAGCTTGTGTGCAGTCTTCCACCTCTTGTCTTAAATACGTGAGGAAATACCATATCTACCTTTCTTGATTGTAGTACCTTGCCCTTCAAGTGGAAAAACAAAAAGATACCCAGAAATTCTACAAATACCATGCATGTGTATCTCACATACTGTGTTATAGGAAGATAAAACTGAAATGTATTGATGTATCTGGAAAAAAATCAAGTTTCTGTATTGAGGAAAACTGGTGGTGATGGGGGGAACAAGGTGGGGTTTAGTTTTAATTGCATGGAAACTGAATTATACTGTGCTGAAAGTCCACCTCCAGCTGGAAGCATAGCCTCAGTATACCCCAGTATGCATTCACAGTTTTCCCTGAGTTCAAAGAAGAGAAACTTGCTTTTGCAGCAAAAATATCATGTAACATAAAAAATAGAACATTATGAGTTTTAAGTTAATATTGTGCTTGTTATCTTTCCTTTTTCTGCATTTATGGGATTAGTGATGCTTTGTGTGATTTCTCTTCCTTGCTGCCCCATTTCCCCACACTCCATTAGAGCCATTATGGCAATATTCATACCTAACTAGTTCATCTGCTGATTAAGTAGTTTTCTGCCAGCATTATGTCTGGTTAAATATATATATTTCTGAATTTACTGCACCAAAATAGAATGCAATTACAGTGCAAAATGACTTTTTGAACCATTATCATTGTATAAAAATACTAAAGTACAGTTTTGAACTGTCTGCAAAATCCTTAGGAGATGTGAAGGTCTGTTGCTTTGGAGGACTTCTAAAATATTAGACCAAATTCAAGACCTGCACTGACATGCAACACTGATCTGGTGGCCTAAAAGCAATGAGCCTGCTTTTCTCTGTTCTGAAGACCTGTGCAACAGGCAATTTATAAATCCCTTTCTTTTGCCAGGTTATTTTACTGTCTTAATGATGTTTGAATGTAGCATATACTTAGTGCATTTAAAAAAAAAAAAAGTAGACAAGCTCTTGAACTGAAGTCCTTCTTAATTTGTCACATGCCTGAGCAATGAAAATTAATCCAATGACCTGACCCAACTTGTTTTGTGGCAGTGACATCCCACCTTGAGCTGTTGGGAGAGGTCTGAAAGCATCACCTGGTACTCCTCACCCCCAAGACCTGTTGAAACAGTGCCCCTCAAACCTTTACCATATCGAAGTTTTTATACAACGTAAGGCAGAAATGTTCACCTCGCTTAGTCTGGACAGTAAAGTCCTTCAGCCTTCATTTCAGAAAAGAAGACAACCTGCTCAGTTATCCAAGTTCATATTCAATTAGTGGTTAAGAATTCCTAATTTAAATACCTCTAGAGACAACATAAGTTCTTTAGAAGAGATACAAACCACGATTAACTTGTCTAAGTATTAACAGCAATTTGTAAAAGCTTGGCTTCACTGAAGATTACATCTGTTGTTAGGAAGTGTTAACTTGAATAAGCAGAGACTGTGGTGATTACGCTGCTCTGTGTTGTTATTATTTGAGGCAAGTTCATGCTGTACTACTGAATTTGGATGGAAAAACTTCCAAAAATGTGGCAGTGTTTACACTGAGTGTCAGAGTTGCGACAGTTTCCAAATCATGCTTGAAGTGGTTTGTATAAAATGCGATGGGACCATTTGTTCATCCTCTTCTAGGGGGAGGGTTTATGGGCAATTTAAATAAAAAATGCAAAACATGGAACATACCCTAAATTAAACTTGGTAGCTTGTAGGATTTTCTATGGTGAGGCACAGCAGAGCTTTTTAAAAATGTCTTTTTTTTGCACGTATGCTTGAAAGAGCACATCTTTCAAAACCTGGGAATTGATGTTGATGTAAACCTTTAGGATCTGAGCCAAAGCCAGCTGTCTGTGTAGGTGCCAGGAAGGCAATCCTGCTGCCATAATGCTTCACTTACCTTAGTGTTTCATCTTCCTCCTGGAAACAGATACTGCGGCAGTTGCTGCTGAGTGGACAGGTAAACATTGGCTAAACTGCTGATCCGTGACAGACTGAATGGGTGACTGGTCTGTGGCAGGCTTTAAGTTTGTAAATTTGTGCATCTTTTCCAGGTACGGATCCTACCTCCCCACCTGTTGTGCAGGGTTCCACACTACCAAAGAAGAAGTAACAGGAAAAAAAAATGACCAGGGCTGACTCAGGCTCAAGTAAGCCTGTTACAGTGAGAAAATGCTTCTTTTTGCCATTGATCTCTTTTATTTAGGGGTGGGGTGGGGGGAAAAAGTAGAATTAAGAAAACTTGAGCCTGAAAATCAGTTATTTCAACCAAAAAGTTTTCCATAGTACCTTACAGAGTTATAGTTCTGATGTGTGGTTCCTTATTTCCACTTGGGACAGCATGACTCTGTTTGACTGGAGCTCTTGTGGCCCAGGGAGCTGCCACAGACTCCCATGTGTGATGGGAGATAGTGTTCAACTGGGAAGCTCACTGCAGGGGCAGAGATGGAAAAGGAATATGAGCTGTCTGAAATACAACTTTTATGAGGTGTTGCAATAACTTAAATTTAAAAAATCCTTTTTTGTTTTGGCTTAATCTTTTTTTCATCTCCACACCTTTATATTTTCCAGTTTAAAAAGTCAACTCTCTTCTGTGGAAAGCAAACACTTCTAAGAGAAAGGGTTAGTTCAAAAGTTAATTCTCTTGTGAAGTTTCACAAGAAACTTTTCAACCATCCACAGTATTAAAATTTCAAAATTATTTTTTTTCCTCCCTTTTAAAAAATCTGCTTTACTATTTGTTAATAAATAAAAAGGATCAATGTGGGCAACAAGGTAGTAACAAAATGAAACTAGTTAAAGGAAACCACTTTCCTACTTTTCAACTATTTCCCTTGTTATGTGTATATTATACTGTGCTATCTTTTATCAACATGGGCCTGTGCTGTGAAATTAAATCAATAACCACTGTGCCTAAATTGAACTCTGAGGGGTAAAAAAACCCCCCACCTCACAGTATTTTTCCTTTCATTTCTTATTTATCTTGCCTTGTCTTTGTGTTGTAATCTATGCTTGTTCCGAATGAGCACCATTGGATATAACGCACTATCACATAAGTTATGTGATGCTGTACAGCTACTTTGCACTCAGAAGATACCGTTGGAAAAGTGGAAACAATTTTCAAGTGATTGAAAATTTGCATCTTTTTTCATGGAAAATGACCAACTCTGACTGTAACATGACTTTCTGCGAGGAAAAAAGGTGTGGTTGTGGTGAAGTTTAAGAAAAACACATCAGACTGCCCTTAATTGTGTCCTTACCTTATTGTCCAGCACATGGAAAATTGTACAAATTTGAAAAGAAAAAGAAATATTGAGGCTGAGGGCATTCGTGCAGCCAGTGGCGTCACAAGTGAGGTCTGAGGTAAGCAAGCTCTTGCGTGAATGTACCGGTTTTGCCTGTAGATTGATTAAGTGCAGCTGGAGTTTGCAGAGGGGTTTCCCATGACCTGGGTTTGAAGTCCCCGTTTCAGTGCCCAGTCTCAGCAGGCATGACTGCCCGGCAGACTGGATGTGTCCTGGCTATGGCATATCCTGCGCATGCCAACTGCCCTGCTCTGCAGTCACGTTGCCCTCTCTTTTGCTACTGTGAGGATTTTTCTCTCACAAAATTTGAGACTTGCTTTGACAAAAATTCAGTTGGACAGGAACACATGTTAAATAAAACAAAAGTATGAAAAACCTCATAAAATACTGTGCCTGCTGTATATCATGTTCCAAAACATTAAAGACTCCACAGGAACAGGAGTTCACAGCACACATGGTGGGTGTTCTGGGTTTTGCTTTTTCGTGGTCTTTTGTTATTTTTCCTGTTGGAAGTTACTCTGAAACTGAGTAAAATGAATTATTAAGCAACCTTGAGTAACTGCTGTTTATGCACTGAATTTATAGACTATTTTGATCATTGTATTTATTTACATTGTTTATTAACATAATCATAACTATTTTTACTATTATTAGCTTATGACTATGAATTTACACTGTGCAGAAGCCGACTTTTCTCTTTTTTCCTTCTCCCCCTTTTACTTGCATTCCTGACCTGGACTTTATTCCCGTGATGTTTTTGTTTGCAAACACTGAAGAATGAGCAGGATTGAAGGGATGGTGCTGTCCTTTACTTAGCTGCCCCAGCCTAGGATCATGTTGCAGGTGGGCCACTGCTGCAGGCAGCCAGTGCTCACTGAGCAGACTTCAACGTGCTAGCGCACGTTGCATGGGACTCCTGTCCTGCTCGTGCTCTGACGCTTATCTCTGGATCCTGTTCCTTGTTCCAGGCACGGGCACCTGCGTATCAGGGCATTTTCACATTGATGCTGTGCTCCCTCTGTGCAACTAGTGCATGGGGGCTATGGAGGGAGTTAAATAATTGCATGTCAGCAGGTAAGGTTCCTATCTTGCTTTCAGTGAAGTGAGCTTCTGCTCTGTCTATCCAAAATGATACCTTTTGGGGTTTTTATTGATTGCTAGTTGGAAAGAACAATAACAAAATATAAACTGCAGCTATGTCTGTCTCCCTGAATCTAGCTGTTCCTAGACCTGTGTTTATGCCCCAGAAGTCAGGCATACGATACCCTCTTAACCAGGGTGTTAGAAATGTACTTCACTCAGCTTTGTTACCCTTTAGCATACACTGAAACACAAAATAGGCTAAAACATGCAAAATATTTAACTCGGGTAGCTGGGTTGAGGAGTGGCTGTGTTTGCAGTTGCACTGATGCCATCCATGGCACCCTGAAGTGTGAAAAACAGCAGGGAAGGATAGGGGACAAATATGTCAGTGGCAGCAGAAAGAGGACACATGTCTACAGCCTTCCTCCATAAATTGTCTCAACTTCAATTTGACTTTTTAGTTTGACTTATGAGCCCCACATTGGAGTAAAAGTTACGCTTTTGAAAATCTCCAAGGGCAGAGATCCCCCAGCCTCTCAGGGCATTTGCTGCAGTGGTGGACCAGCTTCACGTTGAAGAATTTTTTTTCTTTGCATCCACTTCTAATCGCCCTTGCTGCAACGCAGTCATTACCTCTCATCCTTTCAGTGTGAGATACTGAGAAGTCTGGCTCTCTTATCTACAACCCCCTAAAGGTAGCTGAAGACAGCAATTAGCTCCCCCCAGCCTTCGCTTCTCTAGGCTGAAAAACCCAGCTCCTCCTATGCCATGTTCACATTTAGTACACATGCTCTCAGATCTGGAATAATTATTTTCACATAATGTCTCATTTTAAATAATTGGTGAGCATTTAAAATGCTTTTTTTTACTGGATTTGATCACTTCCTTGAGTCCTTTTGTTCCTGAGGCCAAAGAATGGCCTCACCCAGTCAAGTCTATCATCGTGGCTCTCTGTCTAAGCAAACCTGAAATGTAACCAGCAGAAGAAATGAAAAGGCCATTTTCTGTGATTACCCATGTCCTCCTGCTGAGTCTAAGCTCAAAGAGGCTGAGGTTAATGGGCAGAAGTCAAAGGCTCCAAGTGCTTCCTTTTTCTCCCCTTCTTTTCCACCTTTCTACAGGCTTTCAAAGACGACCGTTGCTGCCAGCCCTGCTCCCTGCAGCCCTGCCCGGGAGGACTGCTGGCTGCCCAGCCGTGAAGAGCTAGGAGCTTTGCTAATGCATCTGCTGCTTCTTGAAGAGCCTGGCCTCAGGCCTTGGAGGATGCCTTCTTGGTGAGTCAGTGGACTGATTTTAGCCATCATGCCCTCCTCCTGCTCTGGGTGCACGTTGGCTACAGACGTATCAAGCGCTGCTCCCAGCTTCCTTTTCTCCTTGCCATAACAACAACAGAGGATTTCACCTTCTCCTTTAGATAATAAAGGTACTCAGAGATCTTTTTAAAGTTGATACCTTTATGCATTATTTTTCATAACTGGCAGCCTTATATAGGGACTCAGCTCATGTCGTTTGCCCAGTCTTACAGTCTGAGTAAAGATGAGTATTTTATTTTCCATGTTATTGCTGTTCTGTGTGATATTGATGGACACGGTAAGTTGTGAACATAGCTGAACTTCATGGGTGTGCTTTCTGTCATTTCTTTAGGCTAAATGAAGAGAAAATGTAAGGCAGTGTAGACAGTGAGAGCTGAAGGAGAAGCTGCTGAACGAAACAGTAATTAGTAGCTAGCCTGGCAACCTTTAGCAAAAATTGAATCCTTATAGCCCAGTGGTCTTTTTAGTGACTTAGTACAAACACAAAAGCTGGGTCACAGACTTGATACTGCTGTGTGGGCTTCAGGGGCAGAAAGCAGTCAGGAAGTTGAGAGAGGCAGCAGACAGACAAGTCTGGGAGAGCTTAGCTTTAAGAGGAAGCAGAGGCAGCATACAGTCCAGGTGTTGGACTCAATAGAAGCAGATCTGAAAATTGTAGTCAGACAACTTGCTTCCGTATTCGTCTCTCAGACAACATGATTTTGTGTACACTATTTATAAATAAACATGGTTGTAGCAAAGGAATGCTGAACTTTCTGAATTTCTTAAGAGTATTCTGGCAATGCATGTAATAGTTGCTAAATTTTCTAGACTGAGCCCAACACATCTGTCTTTCTGCAGTAATCTTTCAGTGCAACTTCCCCACGAACTGAGACAAAATTTTACCCCAAGTCTTGTTATGGCCTTATAAGAGCCTGGACAACAGAACTGATTACTTTGCTGCTTTATATGGAAAGGCTGTCAACAGTGGGGCCACGAAGGGCTGAATGCCACAGCGTGGGACCCCGGCTGGTCCCCAGGATGGATGGTCACACCAAGACGGAAAACCCATGCCCTGGGGCTTCATGGCTGTCCTGGTTTCGGCAGGGATAGTTTTTCTCACTTGTGCTCTTCCAATTCTCTCCCCCATCCCACCGGGTGGGGGGGAGTGAGCGAGCGGCTGCGTGGTGCTTAGTTGCCGACTGAAATTAAACCACGACAATGGCCATGCAGCACACTGATCAAAGTGGTCAAGTAAGGAGATTTCCAGGGCTTGATTTCTGCTCATAATGAAGTTGTGAGGTGAATCTGGGCTTGAAGTCTGGCCATAGCGCGTATCCCGAATGTACTCAGGTTTTGTGCTCTATAGAATAAAAAATTCCCAGCTTTAGGCATGAAATCGGGTATTTTCCTATTGATTTTTCCAATACAAATGTATTTATTTCCACTTTTGTCCACTTTCTAAACCTGTCTCTTCATTTGGCTAGTGTCTTTGATCTGGAGTGTGCATAGTGCCTCTTCTGTGCTTTTCCTGTTCTCTTTCTTTCAAGAGGCATTCTGGCTTTTATTGTGTTCACATCAAAGTCTTAGAAGTGTTTCCTCAGTGAGAATTACAGGTCATCAGGACAGCAGTAACTGGTCTAAGTATATTATTATTTATTATTTATAACTTCTTTAGGAGTATAACAGGTACTGAGTCTGGTCTGTAGTACAGTGAAATCAATAGGAAATGATCCTTAATTAATTGGGCTTCTGTTCCTAAAGTAATTCAGCACTTCCACTGAGAATTAACTCATCAGCCTCTCTTGCTAAGTAAACATCACAATAAATAATATATACTGTTGCTTTCGGAATGTTTTGTTTTCCTGCAACTCAAAAGGATCTTTTGTTTAAAGTTTAAAATCTTTATGGAGCTATGCCTCTGGGCATTTTAGACATAAGATGAATAAAAAATGATCTAGGGTTTTATTTAGAAAATCATTCCTGTGCATATATGGGCTTGTCATTTTGAAATGAAATTTTCATGCAAACTTTCAGCCCAAGGGACCAAGTGGGATCTTCAGATTTAAGAATTTGTAAGTATTCTGCCACTCAATGGATCCCTGAGCACTATGTCCACACCAAAATTAATCTTTGTCTACCATCCCTGAGCACTTTGAGTTTTTCATATTTACTGGGAGTTTGCACAATATGTCTTTACATGGTACTATTATACAATCCAATAAAACTAGGCAACTTCACAGACAGCTAAAAGCTACTAATTTATTCTAACTTCAAACATCCATAAAGACACACTCCATCGGATCATGATGAAGCTTCCAGCTAGGTCTGTTATTTGTCAGAGGAAAAACAACTTCCAAATTGTCAGGTCTCTCCAACAACATGGTTCCTTCCTAAGTTGTCAATACTGTGCTCTTTTCAGGCTGCCAGGTAGGAGTGAATGAGCTGGCTCGTATACAACAAAACCAGCCCGGGCTTCATACTTGCATCCCAGCCTTCGAAAGCCAGCACTGTTGTGTAAGGATCTGTGCTCTCACAGAATCTGAGATGCAGTTTCCTTTCACCTACCTCCTTTGTCCCCTTCCTCCCGGTCCTGGTTTTTCATTTGTGACAACTTGCTTAGATTGTGTGAGATGCCGGAGGTGGGGGAAGAGGCCTGGAGCGAAATCCCAGTGCTAACTTTGCACGTCGGCTGCCACCCCATGAGCACCATCTAGCTGACTCCTACTACAACAGCATGGGAGGCTGAGGAGGTACAGCCACTGAAATTCAATGAAACAAGCTTTCCATGCTACAGCTTGGTGATGTAAGCTATAAAAATACTGTGAAACACCTGGGAGCCTGATATCCATATAAACTGCTTGCCACAAACACACATCTGGTTGTCTCACGGTGCAGTGACGTGGCAAAAGTATCTTCTGCTATGGAGTGTCTGCACAAAGCAAGTTTCACAGTCTGAGAATCAGGGTTTTTCACCTTTTGTACTGTATAAATATCAAGAGTATTGCATCCCATTTGTTTTCAGCTGATCAATTCTCTGTAAAGACAGCACTGTGCTGAGGGAGAAGCACTGAACTGGAGCCTGAAAACCTCCTTTTGCCTGAACACACTGTGTGATTCCTCATCTGAGAAACAGGATTGAGAATGTATTTATATCATTTTTTTTTTTCTTCAAAAGCATTCTGTAAAGATGACTTCATTACTTCTTGCATAGTAATTTGAAAACGAAAAATTCTGTCATGATCAGAATTAAGAAGGGTTTTTACTCCCTTTTGAAGGAGAACTATAGTTCCCTGGCTTGTTTTTTTTTGGGGGGGTGGTTTTTTTTGTTGTTGTTCTTACAGATTTTACATTTCCAATCCTGATGTAAAAAGTCTCGATGAAGAATTTCCCTGGAATGATGAAAGCCTACCATTCTAGAAGCACTGCTTGTTGTTAGTGTTAGCATTGCACTGATACATAGTGGGGATGATTTGCATTGTAGAAATGGAGAGATCAGGGATCCACTTCACTGAGCCAAACTGTGAACTATGAAATCGTATCTTCCGTATGTCTTCCAGTTTAAGTAGGCATCTGTTCATTCTTTTCTTTATAGCCATAGCTCATGGGTTCATCTTTTCTCAGGCAAAGACAAAATACTGGCTTTCCTTACATGTGTTCCACTTGGCTGTATTAAGTGCAGATTGGTGTTTTGAGGAAAGATGCTGGGTGGGAATTGGGGGAACATTGCAAGGAGGTGTGGAAGGATTGTATTTGTCATTTAGTATATGAAGAGCAGCTTCCAGTCTGACTGCTATTTATCTATGTTAGAAAAATTCAGATCACATTATGCGTCTCCCTGTGAAAGCTCATATGTCAAATGAACAAAAAATATTGGGCAGTGTAGCAGACACCTAGTCATATGGATGTCTGGTGCATAAAATTCAGGAGTTACTTATGTGATCTACGTTGATGGGCTCTGTGGACAGTGCAGCATGAAAATGTTTTGGTTATTAAACCCAGGAGGAGCTGGAACCACCTGAAAAAGTACACAGTATCAGCTCACACATCCCTTAGGTGCACAAATGTCAATCTCCAAAGTTGGGAGCAGAGTGTGAGGAGATAGTGATTGACTACACCACCAGCAGCTACATTCAAGTCTGCGTGGTTTTTTTAGGCTGTCTCAATGTTTTTGAAGGAAGGATGATAAAATATCTCAGAAAACATTGATAGCTTTTCAAATGATGGGACCAGCTTTCACCTGATAGGGGAGCATGGTTGTGACTTCCACAGCGCAGTGAAAGGTGCTTTGTGCACGAAGTGTGCTGTCCCCGCGAGCTGTGCTCTGGGTACCGCTGTTTCAGTTGCTGATCTCTGCACGGTGCTGCCGGTGAATTTATGGCTTGCCCACTGCCTGCAGTCTGCCTAAACTGTTACTGTATTCCCTGCCCTATCAAAATCAATTTGGCTAGTAGTGCTTCATTTGAGGGTTGCTCTAGTTTATGTAGTAGTAGCTCTCTACCAGCTGATTTGAAATAATTTTGGCAATTGTCTCCTTGCACTGGCCAGTATCATTGGAGCTGTAAGAGTAGGGTGTGAGTCAGTAGACTCATCCGCTATGTTAGACTCCAGCAGACTCTTTACACTGCTATTGTTTAATTTAATCCAAGCAGAGATTCTTCAGAGCTAAGTAGCATAAGGGTTGGCAACACCAGCAAATACATGTTATTTATGTTACCTTCACTATCCCAACAACATGTTAGCAAAGCTTGCTTCTTGACAACTGGCTAGCTCCCGCCATTAGCAAGAACATGGTTCTACAACCCACAGGAGAATTACTACAGGGTTGCCAAGTGTCGTGGTTTAACCTCAGCCAGCAACTGAGCATCACACAGCTGCTCACTCACTCTCCCCGCCCCAGTGGGATGGGGGAGAGAATCGGAAGAGTAAAAGTAAGAAAACTTGTGGGTTGAGGTAAGAACAGTTTAATAATTGAAATAAAAAAAAATAGTAATAATAGTAAAAATAATATACAAAGCAAGTGATGCACAATGCAATTGCTCACCACCCGCTGACCGATGCCCAGCCAGTCCCCAAGCAGCGGCCCCCCCGGCCAGCTTTCCCCAGTTTCTGTACTGAGCACGACGTCACATGGTATGGAATGTCCCTCTGGCCAGTTTGGGTCAGCTGTCCTGGCTGTGCCCCCTCCCAGCTTCTTGTGCACCTCCAGCCTTCTCAGTCGGTAGAACATGGGAAGCTGAAAAGTCCTTGACTGGTGTAAGCACTGCTTAGTAACAACTAAAACATTGGTGTGTTACCAACATTGTTCTCATCCTAAATCCAAAACACAGCACTGTACCAGCTACTAGGAAGGAAATTAACTCTACCCCTGCCGAAACCAGGATGCCAAGGCAGGCTAGAAATACTTTTTTTTTTTTTAAGGTAATAAATGATAATTTATAGATATATTCATTGTGGAATTGATGTCTTGTTTCTTTGAGAAAAATGAATTGTGTTTCTTGCTTCACCACTTTTTCCAAATGCCTAGTGAAAAATTAATTCCTTCATCTCCAGCCATCCCTTAAGGTTTCTTTTAAACAGGGTTGGTTTAAGCATAAAAATTGTGTGAAAGCCTGCAGGTGATCCTTGTATCAAAAGACTGATGTGATTTTTATTTTCTGGAATGCACTCCCGAAATACCTCACCTGCAGTGTTGAATTTTTCCATACAGGGGAAAGAAGTGGCGGTCCTTTATAAATTGCTGAGCCTTCAGTGACTTGAAACAAACTACAAGAAGCCGAATACACTCAGGTACTGGTGTACCTGAAGATGTAAATGAACGCCTAAATGCTTAAGACAACAGTTACTCTGACTTAATTTTTGTGTGTGTTGATCTGGGAGTTAGCATAGTCATCTTTTCCCAGTCCCCCTATCCTTGCATGATGTTACATCTCCTAAGAAGGGCTCGTGTGCTACTGAAGGGCTGGTGCAGGAGAACTGCATTGCTCTTCCTGTCTACGTCTCGCACTCCCAGCCTGGCCTTTGGCCAATCTCATGATTTCTCCTGACTCCGTGCTTGATTAGTGATATAGCGGTAATGCTGTCTCTCTTCTTCCCTCAGCTGCTGTGAGGACAAATTTATTGGTATTTGTAAGGTAGTCAAATACGATGACTGGGGCATATATATTCTTTGCTCCTAGGGGAGCAGTCAGTTAAACGCACACAGGGCACAAAGACTTGGTAAAATATGAAACCTCTGTGAATTTATTCCTTTTAATTTTATTCCATATTGTATTTCTGAGTACCTTCTTGTAAAATGGTGCATAATCTTTAATGAATACAAGACTATAAGGTCTCCTTTGGATTTAAATTCAAAGTATTTGCATAAATTTAGCTCCATAAAATTATTTTATTGCAAATCAAAATGCACACACAGATGTACCTTTCAGAGCTTAATTTTATAAACAAGGCATTGTATTCAGCTCTTGGTGAAGCTGGCATAACTCTATGGTAGAATCAATAGATTTACCTGAGAATTATATTTGGGTAACTGAGCAGCATTTGGCCTAAAGACACCAGAGTGAGAAGCATGTAATTAGTCATCTGCCCAGCAAGTGCAGTCTACTCAGAAAATTTACAACTAGAGTAAAAATTTTGTGCCAATCAATTTTTAGTCTGCTTTAACGTCTACATTTTGAATCCCTATTTCATTCTTTTGTTAGTTAAATAAGATTTTTTTTTTTTTCTTGCTTGCACATCAGGGAGCTCATAGTCTTGCTTTTTCCAGATACAAAGTCTTAGTGCTATTTTTATGTGGACAAAGCACCATCAATTTAGTTTAGTAAGAGATTATGTACAGACAGAGCAACAGTCTAATCAGGGTCTCACGGGCTTTGAAATATTAAGCTTGATTTCTGTTGCAAATTATTCCTGTTGTCTACTTTTCTGATGAAAACATGCTCAGTAAAAGGAATACCTTAGAAATGGCTTCACTGCTTTAAGATCACTACAAAAATTCCCAGCTGATAGTGTATTGTGACTGTTAGTCAACTGCAAGTGAGTATATACACATCCTACATTACCCTAGCCTTAATATATGTTGAGTAGCTATTTTCCTTTGTGCATTGCAGAGGGATTTCTGTTGTTCGAGCAGCAGCATGCAGTCACATGCCACAGTCTGGAGCTAAAAGTTACCTACGACTCTTTAATCATTTGGTAGCTCTGGCTGTCCAACGTTATCTGGCCTTCAATTTTTCTTCCAACAGCATGTGCTGGGACTTACATTTTTAATTTCTTTCATTCACTGAAACAAATATACTGATGGGGCTCCAAATTTTAAATTTCAAATACTGTATATAGGCTAAAGGTAAAATCATAAAATAAAACTACCTTGAAAACACCAAGATGAAATCCTTTGAGCATTTTGTTAAAATATATAGGGGCTACTTACAGGCTAATGAAAGCATGCTTTAAATGCCTGCTAAGAATGCTAGGTGGAATAAGTATAATGGCCTCCTCTTCTGAAATATAATGTTGATATAGAACTATTATACATACAGTGCATTAGCACATCCAGAACTAATGGTGACCTTTGCTTTAAGCAACACTTGCTGAATTTGAAATAACATTTCTCTCTGGAAACAGATTGCATTTTACCAGGGAGGATGGACTTTCAGGCAGAAGAAGGTAGGTGCCAACCTTCACCGTGCCAGAGCAGGTTGTAGAAAAGACAACAGATCCTGGGAGTTAATCCAGGATCATACCTGGGACAGTTGTTCACTCATGATTTTGTTAGTATTCTTCATTAATCAGGCATTATAAAAGAAGTTAAAAAAAAAAAAAAAAGGACAAAAGGAGAAAAACACTATGCATGATCAAGCACTCCCTGAATTAAGAGTTGATGTCTTTGACACATTTTGGATTCAAAGTTCTTCTTCACAGTCTTTGTATGAGACCAGGTGGAGGGGTTTGAACCTGTGTTCAGAGTTAGCCTCAGGCATTTCCCATGCTGAACACTGGGGGTACGCACTGGAGAATGTTGGTACTAAAAACAGTTTCTCAGTGGATTTTTTTTTTTTTTTTTTTTTTACTTTTGTTATAACACCACAGGTTGGGCACCTCCAAGAAAGTGCAGCAGAGTGAGAGCTCTGAGGTCTGCTGGGATCTCACAGCAAGTCAGAGATCAGTGCCAAGACAAAGATCTCAAGGCTCCCTCTCTCCTGCAATATACAGTCTGTCCCTGCCTGTTCCTTGTTAAACCAAGGAGAAATTGTTGAGGACGAACACTTCAGCACATCAACTGCATTGTCTCAAAGTAAGCTTCTCTTACCAATGCTTCCAGCTGTCTCAGTCTGCAGGCTCCTCGCTTGTCTTAGTCCCACAGCTCTTACCTGGCATCAAAGCTGAATGGCAGACACTGTCTTATTTATTCAGGGTCTGACTCCTTCCCTGTGTTAATTAACCTGTGGCATCAGCAGAAGTCCATGGCAGGGGGTGACTGCTGTGTTGGGGGCTGGCTGAAGCCTGGAAGGGCCACACAGGCTGTGACCTGAGAGCAGAGCGGTAAATGCTGTGCTTGGTTTAGGCTAGGTTTCTTGAGGGATAGTATACTTTGGTCACCATTAGCATCCTGCACACCTTTGGTTTGGAAAAAAAAAAAGGGGGGTGGGGTGGGGAGGGAGAGAAAAAGAAGGAATGTTTCACTGCTACATTTAAGCTGTGGTATGATGGCTCAGCTTTCAATCTCTTCTGTGATAATAACCTCAGAAAGAGAGAAAAACACTGTAAAAATGAATTGGACAAAGTGTGTGTATCGCTTGTTACACAAAGGACTATTATTTCTCGCTGCATGTGTACTTACCATTAGAAAAGTTTTAATGATAATATAAAAAATGAGATGACAGCTGCCAAAGGCATTTTAAGATTAACTAGCATAATTGCACTTCCAGATGGAGGGAAGTTCAGAAACAACTTGCTATTTTCTGACCTTAGGGTGGTGAAGGTCATGTGTTCAGCCTCCGGAAGAAGCATTTACTTCTTCGTTCAGTAACTATACCTTTATTCCTTCCCCACTTGCCAGTTTATTGCCGCAGCAGTGGCATTGGCACGGCATCTGGAGGGAGCTGTTTGTCTGTTTTGTGAAGATAAGGTTGCATCGTGGAGGATGCTGAGCAAGGGCAGGGGAATTGAGGCAAGGGAATGGGGCAGCAGCTACAAATAAAGTGAGATGAGCACAAGCACCTGCTTCTCAAATGAATCCTTATGTTTGCAAACTGATTAAAAGCTGAGCTGTTTTCTTTATTGAGGTGAGGAACAGGGCAAAGTGGGACTCCACTAAAGGCGATAAGGAGAAGTGCCTTTTTGGATAGCTAGGAGTTGAGATATGATTATTGTTTTGGGAGAAGTTTTTTGGTCATTGCGGGAAGGTGAAGATGATTCTCAAAAATCCCTTCTGTGTTGCCTGTTTTTCCTTTCAGATAAAAAGCTCCTCTTCATTTCCAAAGAAAGCCCATGTGCCCCCTTGACTTGTAATTATACTGCTTGCTTGCAAGTGGCCTCCTTTTAGGGACACCATACAGCAGACTCTTTGACCGGTACTGTGTGATCAACCCCAAAATTAAATTTATTCATTGCCACTTAGCATCAGATGTTAAGTCATTTTACAGAAGAAGCAGTTACGCAGACCTTCTCTCTGTTGTTCCATGATTATGTCAATATATGTGAGAGCAGAGCACAGATGAAGCAGTGCCGGTACCCCGATGTCCTTCATGCATTTATTTCACCCTGTCTTTTGCGTTCCAAGGAGTGCGATACTAGCCGCTGTCTTGCAGCCATTCACCAGCATCATGCATCAGGTACCATGAGCGAACAGATGCGGGCACAGGGAGCAGCCTGAGCCCAGGGCTACTCATGCAGCAGTAAGGGTCGGGCTGTGCCGCCATTCACCCAAGGGCCATGCTTCCCTCAAGAGGAGCTGCCAGTGCAGAGCGTGTGCTCACCTAAGAGGTGCCGCGGTCCCCCCTTTTAGGTCAGGCCTGCAGCAATCGCTGGCTGTTGCATTTAAAGGTAAACCAGTATTTCCCTCCCAGTTATGGTGCACATAACTCCTACTGAGACCAATATTTCTTCTGCAGTGATAGGTTTTGAAAGAAGTATAATTTGTGGAAATCGTATTGCATTTTTAAAAGTTATAATTGGCATATATCAGTGCCCCAGTTCTCTGCAAACGTAATTAGTTAGGATTTGAAGGGTTCTGCACTCATTAGGCCTGGACCTCTGGCAGTCAGAGAAATACTGTAGAGAGTATACGTTCATGTATGTGGCTCCTAAATGGCATACATTTGTCATCAGTAAGAGTACTGTGGAAACTGCTCTGCTGACAAGACTTCCTGGTCTGTTCTCTGTATCTCATGGTCAAAAGGGAGTGTGTCTTTAGATGTTCTCATATAACTAGGGAGCAGAAACATAAAGATCTAATTAGAGTACAATAATTAATGATCAAAAATAGAAGATTCCTTAGTACAGCATTGGAAAAAAATATACATTTCAAGAACAAAGCCAACCCCTCTATCCTTCCATTTCTTGAGTATAAGATTTGTTTTTAAAGTATTATGGCTGATTATAGAATGTTAAGCAATGCTAAAAGCAAAAGGCTTTGAAACGATGCAGGAACTCTTTGAGCTTCCTGCAGTCGTTGCAGGATATTAGGCCATAAAAGCATAATGGCAGTCCTTTGAAGGGGTATACATTTATAAATATTACTTTTTTGAATAATATTCCGGATCAAATTTTAAAGTCTATTGATTATTATTTTAGACTTTGTGTGAGCATCAATAAGATGCAATCATGTTTTGTTCTAATACTTAGGCAGGTAACAGAAACAAACATTGTGAAGGTATAATTTTGAGCTGATATTCAGATCTTCCACTAAGGCAAATCCATTTTATTCTGAGTTGCATGGTCCTTTTGCAACCTTGCAATTGCAAGGTTTTTGATGAAAGGAGCACAGACACCCGTGGATTGAAACTTAAACTACAAAATTTTGGTGCGAGGTGGATTCCAGCATCACCTTTGGCTGCTGTGAAGTGTGCCACTCCTAAGGACTCTCTGTGTGATTCTGTAAGAAACTTAACAGTATCAGGTGATCTGGTCATCTGAAGGATATTACGTAAAGCGTTAGTAACAATGGAAATTGTCAATTTAAGAAAAAACTTTGCACTGATCTTCTTGTGCTATATTCTGATTTTGATTTTATGATGCAGATGCATATCTTTATAGATATGCTGTGGAGATGTTTAATCACCTTTGAAAAAAGGCATCAATGAATTTTATGAATAGCAAGTATGTGAATCTCTAACGCATTTCTAAAAATTACAATACTGTTATAGTATTGGTATCTTTTAACAAAGGATAAGAGAAATCTGAAGACTATTTTAATGTAATTTTATTCTTCAATTAAAATATTCATGATCACCTTTCATTATTTCAAGTCCCTGATCATTATGAAAAATGCAAATTATTTCAATTCACTGATTCAAATTTCACATAGAAAGGAAAAAGTATTGAATCCTACTGTGTACCGAGTGACCACAGACAATTTTCATAGGAGTGTAGCCCCAGCCAGGATTCTAAATTTGGCTTCAGTATTTTAATTAAAATGTGCAGACTTTCCTCCACAACAAAATGACAAATGAGAATTATTATGACAGTGTTCCACATTTTATAGGGTGTGCATTTATTCCATTATAATACAACCCTCACAAATCTACACCTCATCTTTATGAAGTTTTATGTACTGTATCATGTAGATAAGGGGAAAAAAAAAAAGGAAACCCCTAGATTTCATTCCCTAGGTGTTCTCATTGCTTTTAGAGAAATGCTAGAAAATGACACTTAAGAATCTCATTAATAAGTAGGACTGGTAGGACTGTTAAAGCTATTTTTGGACTGCTGATATTCATGGGGCTTGTTCACTGCAAATGGCTTCTGCTTTCTGCTCTTTTGACCATTGCTCACTCACTTATTTTCAATTTTCATTCTTTCCAGCTCTCTTCTACCCAACCCATACCTCTACTGCTAAGATTATTATTTTCCTCTGCCTTTCGAGGACTTCTTATTAGCAGAGTCCTGGCCTTTCTACCCTCCAAACAGACACTCCTGACTCTGCTTATCCGCTTCTTCCCACTTGTTTCTCTTAATTCCACTCCTGTGCTTTCTCTTTCTTCTGCAGGAGAAGCAGAATGGTTCCCTGCCTACCCATAGCACATCCCTTAGACACCACCAGGAGCTGAGCCTGGGGTAAGCACACCAGAACGGAGTTGATTCAGTGAGCACTTACTCGTGTCCTCAACAGAGCAGATTGCTCAGGTCCTCTGAGGAGGAGAATGCTTTCAGAAGGGGTATCTGCAGGTTTTCTCTTCTACCACTGTCTCTCACCTGGAAACGTTAAGCTACATGAAATATCAAGGAGGCAAAGGGTAGTTGTTTTGTGTATTTGTCCCGCTTACAATATCTGGGCATCTTTAAGTGTTTGTTTGCTACACTTGTTTTGTTGGTTTTGTTTGGGTTTTGTTTTGTTTTGTTTTGTTTTTAATGTGTTTGTACAGTCTATTATTTATTTACTGAATAAATAAGGGGGGAAAACAGTAACAGACTTCAGGTAACCTGCTCACCAGTAAGAAAAGATTCACAACCTGTTCTCTAATGACCTGCAGTCGGCATGAGTTTCACATTACAGCCCAGCATGACAGCATGGCATATCACCGTATGACTGGCAGTGTCTGCTTCAGGCACCATTGGGCAACATGAATGAGTCAGAGGAGCACACCGTACACCCTGCAAACTGTTGTGCAAAAATTCAGGGTTTACAATTTCCCTTCCTGAGAAGAGATAGTTTACCGACTGAAGCTGTGCTAAATTATGGAAAAGAAAATCAAGTGCTATAATTGTGGGTGTTTATCACAGTTACAGTTTTTTTCTATTCATAGTAATTTGATCTGAACAGGGTAAATCTGTGCCCGCAATACAAATGAGATCATCTGCAAACAAAGTAAATGGAAGAGACACTTTTTATGGCTTTGTTTTATAACTCTTCTGTTTGAGGAACTAGTCTTTAGTTTCCATTTTTCTCATGTGTCTTCATGTTAAAGCAAACACAGTGTATCATAACTCTTCAATTAAAACAGTTTTTGTTTGAATAGGAAAATAAGATAGCAAAACTTGACTGACCCCTAGTCATGGTAGCAGATTTGTAGAGCAGGTAGGAAAAACAATAAGGGGTGGTGTAACTCCAATTAATGTCTGTGATGGAATTCTGTCAATGATAGATAGCATGAGGAGTCCCTGCAGTTTGTTTAATATTTTGTCATACTAGGACAACAAAAGTTCTTCTCAGCAAGTCTGAACACCTTTACACCGCCTGCATAACATCCCTTTCAAAGAGCTGGACCTTTCCATCAGTATGTTCCCCAGTGAGGGAAGCTCTTAAGTGGGAGAGAGCTGATGTATTAACCCATGCTCAGCCAGCTGTGTACTGATTGATGAAGGAATAAGCGATATATCAAAACCATGAATATTTGGGTAAGGGCTATGCTAGAGTGTGATGTACATAAGCTATAGTCCACTGAAAGATGAGGCAAGGGTCAGTCAGCTTCTTCTGGGAATGGGGAATCTGTAACAGCTATTGAATACTATTAGAACCCTTGCTCTCTTCCCCAGGTCCTGGTGGCACCTAGACAGCAGCTTGGTAGGCAATGGCAGCTGGAGAAAGCTGGTGGAAGGCATGGAGAGTTACTTCCTCACCTCTCCAGGCCCCTTACTCTTTCACCTCTTTTCCCCTACCCAGAATGTAAGTAACCTCATTTATAACCATTTATGCAAGCTGGGTCTTCTGGGATTGGGAAAACAGTTCCCAACTGGGTGGAAACTTGTTAAGCTTTCAAGTGGAAACGCAGCATGTGCTCAGTTTCTTAACAAAGCTAGTTTCATCAGTTTAGGGTAAATGAACACAAGCGAGAGACTCTTTCAAAACTCCTTTTGTTGTGCGGTAGCTTGAACCCAAAAAGTTGTTGCTGGACTGCCTACGGTTTACTTGCCTGACCCTCGAACTGGAGCTCACTAGCCACATTTGACCTTCTACATTAAGGAGGAACAGGTGTTTCACCATGATGCCCAAAACAGTGAGGATGCTAGGGAACAGCAGAAAACTGGAAGAGCATCACAAGTCCCATCAGTGCTTGCAGCAGGGCTCTGGGGAAGCCCTGTGTCCAGTCAGGGCCCTTGAATCCCCTCCCAGAGAATCAGCATTTACAAAAACTCTTTGAAACAACCCAGCGGCACGATTCTCTTTTTGAGAAGATGACTACCCAGAAGAGCAGGAGGTGATAATAGCTGGGCCACAGATGAGAAAACAACAAAAGTTTCATGGGACCAGAGAAAGATGAAAACAGAGCATGACTGATCACTAGGCAGCATTGTGAATAGGAGATGGCAGCCCTTGATTTTCTGAACCTTGCTCTCTCCCCTGTTTGTGCATTTAAGTTGGTGAAGAAATTAGGCTCCATTATCATTTGGATATGTCAGTATTTTGCTGCAGCCTGTAAAATTAACTACAATGTATGTGAAGACAGGTTTACCTACTGAGTTTCAGTTGTCTCTGAGATTTCCAAATGAGAAGGTTGCCGGTTTACTCTCAGTCCATCACAAAAAAATATGCAGCAGTTTGTGCCTTAGGTTTAGGAGAGCAGTCATGGGAAGAGTGCACATCTGTCTCCTCTCTGCCCTTTCCCACCCAAGGAGCTGCTGTCTGGTCTGCCTGGGCTGATTCTCATTGGCATGACTTTAACCTAAGATGACCTCTGCTGTCTACGGGAAACTCTAGTGTTGGTTTTTATTGTTTGGTTGGGTTTTTTCCACAGATGGTAAACATTTAAAGTGTTTCATTCTATAATTTTGAAATAACTTGTATCCTTCGTTGTGGCTTAGTCAATCATATTTTCTTTTTCTCACTTTTGTATTATCTGATACAATGCCTTGTTTAAGAATGTTAGAGGAGGAACTGATTAGCAGAAATTGTATTGCAAAATGAGGAAGACTTGCTGCTTAGTCTAGTAGGATGTGAGGCTAAAACACTTTTCTCTTTAAGCTGAAAGAAAAACACCTTTCATACACATAAGGAAACTTTAACTTATTCAATTTTCTTTGCTGCAGAATGTCCCTCACTGATTGACCCATGCTGCTACGCTTTTGTTATAAATCATAGCCAGAGTGGGAACATCAAACTGTGATATACAGCTGTATTCAAATCGCACTCGCTTTTCTACCTCTGAGGAGCTTGCTTGTTATGGAGACTTGCGAGTTATAAATAGGACAACATATAACGAGCTTCATTGCAAAGATATGCCAGAAAATATTTTCTCTGTGGGGAGAGAATCTTTTTCAAGAGCCTTTCAATTTTCCTGCTTCAGCACATACTTCTGCTGTTCCCTGACCTGAGTATCCAAAGTCTCAACCAGGGCAGTAGGACTCAACTCTTCAGAACTTGCTGCTTCTTTCCCCTGCTTTGCCACAGACCTTAATGCAGCGTTTCAGTTTGTTCACCTGCAGAAGAAGGAATTTCTCTCAACCTAAATTATAATTTGAGGACCTGTGCAGGGCCAGCATGAGATAGCATTACCACACAGGACAAGGGCTGTCTCCATCAGTGTAAAATATCTTTGAAGGTGTTTGAAGCTTCATCATGCCAGAAGCAGAGGAGAAAACTAGTTGTGACTTGAAGTTAGATTCCTTAACCTATCTTCTCTTTCTTCTTTCTCCAGATACCCTGTGTAATGATTATGGAAGGCAAAAACTTCCCCCTGTTTTGCAGTCCTGCTGTGACTGGTGCCACAGTCCGAGACGCAGAGAAGAAAGGAGGGGAGGGAAAGATGGTCTTAGGGTCCCAGTGAGGATGAAGGCTGGTTCGGGCTCAGCGATGGAGCATGGGTGCGGTAGTTATCTAGGATAGTTTAACAATCACAGTGGACACAAACCAGCTTCTCTGTATACATAGCCCACCCTAAGGTATGTGGCAATTGTACTGCACAAGAACATTGTGATTAGCTTTCTGGACGGCTTTAATAGCTGATGGGCTGTGAGAGGAGCACCAGAGACCTGCATTCTGGTCCTGACATTGCCACTGGCTTGAAGTGACCCTGAACTTGTCACTTCATCTCTCTGGGGCAGTTTCACCCTCACTCTTTGGGTTTTTTTATCATTGTGAATCTTGACAGGAAAGATGGGCTCTTGCTGTGTATTGGCATCATGTCAGTCTTAACTCCTGTCTTACCTATGGTCTCCCAGTGCTGCTATGATCTCATAATTAATACAATAATATATATTAATTATATATATGTTATAATATATATAATAATCACTAATTAATAGTGATAATACTATTGTTGAATGCAAATCTGTATCATTATATTACTACTAATAGATCGTTCACATCATTGTTTTTCCAAGTTCCTGAAAATTTTTGTGTGAAGCAGTAAATAGGAGCAGGGAAGTACTGAAAGTACTCTAGATCGTCTGGAGATGTGAAGTAAGTAAACCTAAATCATGGAACAATAAAATCTTAATTTTTAATGCTTTTCCTTTTCCTGCTTTTGTGATGGATTTTATTACTTCCCCTTAAAGTTCTAGTGGTGGGTGTCTGTTACACACAGCCTCCATTAGGAGAACATACTTTGTTGCTATAGCAATTCCTTCTCACTATGATATTTTATTGCACTTAGATGCTGCTGGCAAAAAAAAAAAAAAGGCAAAACCAAAACCCAGCAAAAAAAGCATCACTGACCTCCTCACAAATGGTCAGCCTCCCTGATCTCTTATTTCTGAGCAACTTTTAACTATATCTCACAGCAATCTATATTCTGGTAAACACTTTGTGCTAGGCACTATCTAGAAAGGTTTATCATTGCTCTATAAGTGGCATACTGCACACAGCAGGACATGCTGCAGCACAGTGTCTGACATAGCAGATATAGATTACTGTTAAGATAAATTCATCCTTTTTGATCTGAACATTTCACCAGCTCCAGTTTGAAGTCTTGATATCGCCCTGTCAACCAAAGTGGATGTTTTTAAGCAAGGGAAGAGTTATCAAAGGTTTCCTCAAAGTTCCTTTTAGAATGGTTTCTACAAGAGCAAAGATATATATTTATTGGGGGTGAATGTAGGGCTCATCAAAAGTGCTAGACTAAAATCCCTGTAGACATAAGGCCTCTGTTCGGCATCAGATACTGAACAGAAGCTTCAAGTTTTTTCTACTCTGTCAAAACCAGATGCCTAAACCTTCAACTAATTAGGCAAGAAAAGGTCATTAATTCTGTCTTCTGCTGACTGCAGGGGGCTGTGCTCTCCCACCCAGGATGCCGGCAGCATCCCCCTGGGAGTAACCGTCCGTAAGGTGCTGGGGCCACCTGTGCTCCCCTGGCCGTGTAACCAAGCCTGGGAACCGGAGAGAGGGCAGCTCTGTGGGAGGGAAATGGAGAGAAGCTAAGCACAGCACTCTTCTTCCACCTCCTCTGGTCCTGAAGGTAGCATCATTCTCATGGGAAAGGTACTGCCTAGAAATAGTTGTGTCCATCATGTTGGGGCACGTGGCCAGCACATCCCCTCTCCCGAGGGAAGGGGAGAACACAAGGTGAGCAGCGGTGGGAGAGACCCTTCCCCTGCCCTTAGCTGTCTGGGTGGGCAAAGCAAATGGGATGGGAGGGAGCAGGAGAGCTGACTCCACATGTGGAGCGCTGTCCTCAACCTCGCCAGGTCCTGGGGACTCCTGCCTTCAGATAGCAGCATTCAGAGCAGCACAAAAGGGTGGCTGTGCCCAGCAGCATCTGCATGCCTGTTCCTGGGCCAGGCATGGGGGAGCATGCAGCTTTCTCCTTCTTTCATGGGTCCCTGTGTTACTCTGAGGTTCGAGTGGGGCTGGCCATGGCCTGCTCCTTCTCCCCCTCTGCATGGCTGCTGGGAAATGTTTCCATCAGCAAGGCCAGGAGAGCAAGTGCAGCTCTCACCAACGCTGGCACAGCCTCTCACCTCCTTCTCTGTGCCTACATCTCAGCTTGTCAAGGAAACACATACGAAAAAAGAGCTATTTCACAGTCCAGTGACTGTGAGACTTTGTGTAGCTGGAGGGCGAGGCTTGAGGGCGTGATAGGGGAAGGCAGCATGCAAGGTCGACTGCTGCAAGACTGAAAGGCAAAGAGGAAAGCCCAGAGGGGCAGGCTTTGCTGCCTACCTTGCACTGTGCTCTCGCTGCACGCAGTTTTCTCTCACCAGGGACCTGCTGTGCATGCCAGAACAGAGTCTGGGTGCAGACTAATGTGTTTGGGGGGAATCGGGGGCAAAAGCAGTGGTTTTGCATCACAGCAGGGTAGAGAATTCAGAGGAAATGGAGCCCTTGGTGCTGGCACTGCCGCCTCCATGATGGGCATCATCATGCCTTTGGAAATGTGCTAGGACCTACTGATTCATTGCATGGGGAGCAACTTGTAAGCATCAGACAGCAAACCAAAAGTAAACACATGGCTTGCAGCTTGGGTAGATTTGGATCATGCGTCTGCATATGGCTGGTTGTCATTAGCCAGGTCCATTAAATCAAAATGTTCGAATTCCACGTTCCATTTTCAGCCTGAGGTTATAATTGTCTTCATTTTGTCAATGTACATGTATATACAAGAGGAGAATTTATGAATAGTCCTAACTCAGTTTACTTACTGTTTATAGCACAGATAGGTGCGTGTTATATCATTATCACAACAAAGCCCTTATTATTTATGTGTTTACAATTTTGGCAAATACATGCAGGCTGAAATTTTGCATGCTTGGACTCAGTCCATAGGCAGAGCTTTTGGAAGCTGGAAGTAAAACGTATTTAACGATCTTTGAATTGTGTGTGCTTCAGTGACATATATTCCCCCCAAAACACAGCATGTTGTTGCTTACCCTTGTAGTAACATAAAAATGGGTGAGCTGAGTCATTTAAACTGTCTTGTTTTGTAAATCTTACAAAGATTTACAAATAGAACTAAAAACCAGTGCAATCTTGAAATAAACTGCTTGTCATGCTAAAACAACACAGCTTTTTCCAGATTTTTTTCCCCCACATATACACAGGAGACTGAGGTGTTTGACTCAATGGCTTAAAATATCTGGGCTTTTGTAAGATCCTATAAATTGATTTGAAATTGCAAGAATTATTACTGCTACCTTGCTAGCAGCCATACAGCTCCTAAGGAGGCTCTTTCCCCAAGAAAACAAATGTCTTTGATGTTGGGTTCCCTGTTGTAGGATCTTTTCTTTCCCAGCAGGCTTGTCTGGCATTTACCATTCAACAGAGGCTGGTCGTTAAAGCCTTGAGGTGAGGGTTTTTAACTAAGCTGCAGCTTGCTTAATCTTTTCCAGCTGATAAAAGATTTGAACTCCTGTTACTTTTTATTATTCATAAGGGTGGATCACGGTCTCCCATCAAACAAGCCCTGCGGAAGCTCGGAAACCAGCAGCCAAGGGTGTGCTTTCTGCTCACCAGCGCATGGTTGAAGGGAAGAGCAAGTAAGCGGGGCCCCGGCGCGGAGGTCTGCTCCCGCCTCCCACTCTGGTTGGCTTTCACAAACATTTCTGCTTGCATAGCGTGGTGCCCCTTGAGTGTTATCCAGTTCCTCATGCAAAGTAAGTAAATATAATTACTCCTGCTTTACAGAGAGGGACTGCAGCTTGCCCAAGATTAAAGGGGGAGAGTGTGAAGGACCAGAACTGAGATTTCAGCCCTCATTCAGGCTATTCAATTTCACAGCATTAGCATTGCTTTTCTGCTACACTCTGCAAAGTATTGCTGCATTATTTTTTTTTATTATTATTATTTTTTGGCAGGCAAATTCTAACTGAAATCTATAGGGAAAATTACCCCCCACCCCATTTTAGATGGCAGCCATATCAAATAAAAACACTATCTACTAGGAAGGGCTGTCTACTATAATCTGCTGTGTAAGGATCATGAGAGTTGCATTTCTTTGAGCAGCTGGGAAGCACAGGCTTTTAAATTCAGTTTTTTTCATTTACGAGTTTATTTACATACCTTCTTAGAATTGCCAGAAACTTTCTTGTCATGAATTTCCATGAGGGATTTCACACACATACACACACACACACACACACACACACACACACACAAAAAGCGTTTGCAAAACCAAACCAGAAGCTCTGCTATTTTCATTTCCGACATTTCTTGTCCAGCAGGGCAAGCTTTTTTCCTCATACATGCAATCTCATCAAAAACAGTGTAACAGTATTTATGAGGCTGATTACAGGATTTTTCACAATAATAAATGTGATCAATCAAAATCCAAAGAAGTAATAATAATTTCATAATTCAGGACATAGTATCTGTAGTTAATAGCTGCCTCAGTGACTGTATGTGTGGCTACACAATTTAGTGGTGTAAGCATCATGGAGCCCATCAGAAAAATGTCATTTTGACAAGATTATGTTGCTTTCAGTAAATATGCCCAAAACTGAGAACATGAATGCAAGCGATTCACGCAAATCTCACTTTGGACAAATACAATAAGGCCAGCCCTTCCACCAGAAACTGGCTGTCCAGCCAGCACTGTGGATGTGACTGCTGACCCATGCAACGAGGCATTTCAGTACAGTGCCTGTTGCAGCTGTGAACAAAACCTGAGCGCGAGGTGCTACTGCCATCCATCTGGCAGAGTGACGCTGCTGTGTCCGCAGCTGGGAGTCCTAGCAGCTGTCCCCTGCTTTGCCAAGAGCCTCCCAGGTTGACGTTAGACAAGCAGTGATATCTCTCTCTGCTTTAGTTCACCACTTGTAAAATGAATAATAATGGTTGCCCACCTCCAGATTCATTAACATCTATGATGTTTAAGTTCTCCGGTGAGGACCACACGCATCGCTCCTCTATGGTCAGTATTGTGCCATCTGACTGGGTTTCTTCACTGCTGCATTCAGAGCAGGGAACCTCTCTAAAGCACACCCTTGTCTGAAGGTCTTTCCACTCTTATTCTGTGTCAAGTGCAAGGATTTGTTAACAGTCAGGGATGTTATCCCATATGCAAGTCCCCCGGCTTTGTTCACACCAAGAGAAAGTACCATCCTAGGAAACTTTCTGCTTGCAATCTGTCATCAGGTATGCTGTGGGAGGGGACGAAGCAAGGCCCAGTGACCTTTGTATGAAAAATGCAACTAAGGTGAGGTTTGCCATTAGTTGGCTAAAAGGGACAAGTTAAGAGAGTTCAAAGGAGCAATGTAGCTCGCAAAAAGCACTAAGATGAAGCTCCTTAATAAATGCCATGCCACAGCTGTAAAACAGCAACAGCAAGTGCCCAGCTGCCAATGGGTTTCATGCTAGATAATGTAGAGGTGATAAACCGATCTTAGTGCCTAAGTAATTAACAGTGAAGTATTTTTAATATGACAACTAACACTGAGCTATGACTACTGCTGTAGCGCTAACAGCTGAGCAGCTGTATCATTATCTGTGCCTTTTCCTGTGTAATCTTTTTAGTGTGAAATGTCTTTAATTTTAGTTTGCTGGAAGAGCTGTGAAGGGGCAAAGGAGTCAGCGGATATAAAATATCCACTAGCTTACAGAATGCGCACTTCCATTTATACATGGTAGTGCAGTATGAACAATGGCCTGTTATCAATTGCTTGAAGTAACTTATATGCTGCAGTTTTTCATGCTCTATTCCAGAAAAAATAACTATATATCTCCAAACCCTAGTGTATCCGTTAGCAAGGAAAAGCAAGAAGAAATAACAGAAAGTGCTTCTTCTAGCATAGAACAGCCTGGTATAACAGATATGTTGAGAGTGCTTTGAAATGATGCTTACATAATATGAGGCTATGTTTACATCTTAGTACAGTCCCATCAAAAAATCTGTCTCTCTGTTTGGAACAAACTATTTTAGCTGAATATTTAGAAGGTAGCTCCTTAAAACCACATTTGCATTTTTAAATCTTGTGAAGCAAAGGCAAGTGGAAGGTGTGGTTTCAAGTTTTGAAAGGATATATTAATTTCAACTGGATCCACTGCACTCAGATCATTACATGTTAAATTTTCAGGTGCATCAACGTGCAGAAATTCAGTAAACATCATGCAGTAACACAGTGATGCAGTTACTTCGGGCTACCATTCATGCTGTTGAGGAGTTGTATCTATCACATGCTGACATTATGAACGATCAGTTTCCATCAGAACATAAATACCTGGTGCTGCAGCAACATAGGATCCAAATGGATTATGTTTCTCTGTTCCAACATTTTTCTTGTTTTCTGGGGATTTGGAGCACAGTTTGTCTTGCTTTAATTTTTATGAGTTTTAGGGCTTTTGTCTCACTTGGCGTAGTGAGGTATAGCAAGACTTCATTTATGATTATATACCCTATGTTTTTAGAGAAAATATTGCGGAAAGAAAAATACTATTTCATGAAGGTGCAGCACATAAACTGGGGTTCCCTGGACCCCGTGCTCAGGGGCTCAGCTCAATCTCTGTTTGTTCTCTGGGAGCTGCAAAAACTAGTGGCCAGGAAATCTGTGATTCCACTTCCTCAGGGCCATGAATTACTTACCTGCATAGTCACGACTTTGCATGGCATAAATACAGGTGTTGGAGGTCTCAAATGTCCCATATTCACCAAATATAAAAAAGTAGGAGTTGGGTGAGATTCTGGGTAGCTGAAAGAAGCTCCAACATGTGAGACACTTAGAGCCACTGATACAGGTGTCCTGGTTTCGGCTTGGATAGAGTTAATTTCCTTCCTAGTAGCTGGTACAGCGCTGTATTTTGGATTTAGTGTGAGAACAATGTTGATAACACACCGATGTTTTAGTTGTTGCTAGGTAGTGCTTACACTAGTCAAGGACTTTTCAGCTTCCCATGCTCTACCGACTGAGAAGGCTGGAGGTGCACAAGAAGCTGGGAGGGGGCACAGCCAGGACAGCTGACCCCAACTGGCCAAAGGGATATTCCATACCGTGTGACATCATGCTCAGCATATAAAGCT
>NW_008794597.1:695275-719816 GCF_000699145.1 Aptenodytes forsteri | reverse complement strand
GGTGGTGAGCAATTGCATCGTGCATCACTTGCTTTGTAGATTCTATTATTATTATTACTACTATTTTACTTTATTTCAATTATTGAACTGTTCTTATCTCAACCCATGAGTTTTCTCACGTTTACTCTTCCGATTCTCTCCCCCATCCCACTGGGGCGGGGAGAGTGAGCGAGCAGCTGTGTGGTGCTCAGTCACCAGCTGGGGTTAAACCACAACAACAGGACAGTAGGACCCCATCCCCTGCAGTTTATCTATGACAGATGCCTGACCCCTCAATATTTTTTAAAACAAAATTACCTCCTCCATTCTGGCCTCCTGGAAAACTCCTTTTCCAGTGATACTCAGGTGCCTGGTCATTATAATCTTCCCTAGCTCTTGGCCTAAAGAATATGTAAAAGGTGGAAGCAAAAGAGGGTCATCTTTTGCCAAGCAAAAGGGCTCATCTTCCCTTTACACCTTTTGATTCCATGGGATTGAGATGAACGTAAAATATATTCTGAATTGACTCTCGTATCTGCTGTGATCTTTTCTCCTATAATAAACTTTTGAGAATTCCTTGTTCTAAACATGCTCCTTAGTTGTAAAAAATACATCTTTGAATATAGATGACAAAATCCAGAAGCAATACTAGCGGTATTGAGATTCCTGAAGGCAAAAATAGGAGACAGTGAGAGAAGCGAGAAAGAAAATTGAGAGACGTTGGAGTGATGCCTGTGAATGTTTAGCTGATCTGTAGCTGGGCCATGTATTGGAAAATATGCAGTTTGAGCAATCAGTATTCTACTTCAGAGGATTAAATGAAACTTTTGCCCTGACACTACTGTGTGAAATTGTTTCCTTGTGTCAAATCCCACTTAGCATGTAAATTAAAAAAAAAAAAAAATTAGATCTGCTTGCAGTGGTTTTCCTAGACTCTTTCTGTGATCACCCTTCATTGCTATCACCAGTGGAGAATTATTGTTGTGTCTCTGCTGGCCCTTTCATTGGAGATTACAGGTATACCTGCAGTAGTCACCTGTTTTCTCATCCTGAAGACGAGGCAGAATATGGCCTTGCACTTGTACACAAAAACTCACCTCACCTCTCCCGTCCCCTGGACAAGGGCTTTCCATACCTGTCTGGGGACAGTCTCTCTCATAGACAAGGTGCGAGCTAGCTGACCCCAGCCGAAACTGCCAGGGATGGAGCTCAGAAGCAACTAGGTGAAGCCAAGTCTCCAGGTGCAGCACTGCTGGCACGTGCCTCTTGCTAGCCCAGCACCAGTACCAAATTGGCTGCCATGTCCCAGTAAGCCATTTCCATGCACATTACCAAACATAACGCAACGGCTGCTCTTGGTTGTGCTACTGGCTGGTTGCATCCATCTCAAGGAAGGTAGTAGAGGAGGAAGGTGGCTTTCTGCCACCTTTATCTGCCTAAATCCTTTGCTGATTGCCAAACGGATGAACTGCATTTTTTTGTCAGAGAAGCTAAATTTCCAGAGGACTTAAATTTTCAACAGTAGCAACCCGATTGGCTACTATAGTTTTCAGGCACTGCCTTGAGATATCAAAGGCTTCATTTCAGTGGGCAGTTATTGATCATTCTGGTCATGCTGGCAGTGATTAGTGCTTACGAATATCAGGGCCAAGCTGTCTCAGATGTGACACCAAAGAGCTGAGACAACAGAAATGAAAAGTAATACTTGAAATCTGGGTCTAATTAATTTTCATGAAAGCAAAGCTTATTGTAGAGGTATGATATATTCTGCATACTCTTGATAATATTTTTGAACATGACCTACATTTTCTGTTAAGTTTTTGTACCTGGTGCTTCCTTTTTGTTTTGTGTTATGAATGTGTGCCTGAGAAAATGTTCCTTATCTTTGTAATTCCTATAGCAGCATGATACGTACAAAGATGGAAGCTGGTCTTAAAAAGGCTAGCCTTTCAGTTAGTCAATGCAAAACAAATCCTGTCTAGAGTTGCTGTCTCGCATCCTTTGTGTCCTTTGTTGGCAATTCACATGTCATTTCTGTGAAAGCCAGTCCTGCAGTAGAGGATAGCGCTGACAGGTAGGGCTCCTGTCCTGGCAATTTGTTGTCTTGATGCCCTGCATGACCAACTGGAAACAATATTCAATATTCAGTACTAAGATGAGTTTGAGCTGAGCTCACTGCAAACTGTGGGAACCTGAGGGGAAGCTCACCAGAATCACTTAGCTGCTTGCTGGTTTGCAATTTGGGTGTTTTTTTGCTTAAAAGCAAAACAAAAACCACAAGAATCCCAACGACAAATGTTTCCCTAGATTCAGCAGGTTTGCCAGTGTGCTGAGCTTAATTAAAATTAACAGAGCATTTTAATTATGTTGTAGTCTTTCTCTCTAATGGGTTGCCCTTGCAACCTGCCTTAAACGAAGCCATGTGGTGCATTTTGGAGACCAATTTGTGCTGGCCTGCAGATGATGGTGCATGTCTATCAAACGGGTGTTTGACCCACTGCTGCAAGCCAGGGAAGGGGAAGGGAGCTATTGCCTGCTGTTCTTGCCCTTGTAGAGGGTAAGCCATCTCCTAGGAGCAATACAATACCATCTCTGGCTCAGCAGAAAGCTAGAGGTACTATTGGATCTGCGTGCCTTGACCAAGCTGGTGAAGAACCCCAAGCTTCCCTTCTCCATTACTGTGCTTTCCAGGGAGGAACCGCTTTGGTCTTCAGGGGGCACAGGTTATTCCCCTTGCTTGCAAATGCTCTGTTGCAAAATAGGTCCTGCTACAGTTGTTTGACAGCCACAGTGAATCTTGCTGTCAGTTTGCTGGGTTGTGTGCTGTGTCCTAGCATAGGCCTTGGTGCTTGTTCCCATCTCCAAACACTTTGCTCAGCAAACGACAGGGCTCTGGGTTTTTCCTGCTGGCGGTCAGGGCTTGTCACCATGGCTGGGCTATTTTCTAAACAGTGTGCGAGCACAATGGTGCCCAGAAGCCTTTCGTCCAGAGCTGCTGTACAGATTTTGAACTGGATGTGCTCACTCTCATTGTCTCAGAGAGGTATGTGCATGTGACTGAATTTAGCCCAACAACATGGCCATGATAGTGATGTATTTATTCCACTTCATGAGCAAACCAATTAACACATAAAGTATCTACGGCTTCCACCAAGCCAGTGCTGAACCTGATATCCTGGGATGCACTTTGGCTTCTTCATCTCATCTTCTTGAGCATCCCAGCAGGCTCAGTTTTCTGTCCTTTCTTTTTCTTGCCTATAGCTTGGCACATGCCTCTAAGTCAGGCTGACTCTGGTGAGGGATGAGGAGTTGCAGATGCTTTTTGACATTAGGTGTCACGCTGTGACTGGAGCTGTGCAAAATAGGTCCTGCTACAGTCGTTTGACAGCTGCAGTGAATCTTGCTGTCAGTTTTCTGGGTTGTGTTCCGTGTCCTAGCATAGGCCTTGGTGCTGAGAAGTGTCCCCTTGCTCTTGATAATCCTGTCACCAGATTTGCAGAGCGCGTGGGTAGGTGCCATCGGTGCTCTTATTCAGCTCCCTGGTGAACGAGGGGGTTAATCTAAGGTTTCTGAGGGCAGACTGCCTCCTGAGTGGAGGAAGAGAGAGACAGGGGATTTACCTCTGTGTCACCTAATCTTAACACTAAGTTGAGATATAAAGGTAAAAGGGCTCGGCGGATTATCCTGCTCCTGTATTTTGCTTTCAGTGTAAATTCCGAGTGTTATTCTGTTGACAAGATAAAAAGCAAATGATTTGAAATGGCTTCTCACATCAGACTCCTCCTGACGCACTGAGAGAGGTGAGCGGTGCCACCACCAAGGGCTGAAAGTCCTGCCTGGATAACTGCAGTCCCACGCACCCCCCGGCTGGGGAGGCTGTAGCTTTTCCGCAGGGAGGGGGATATCAAACCAGTCAAAGAGAAGTGCAAGGTTGTAATCAATCTAATCCCATTAAAGCATTAGTGAAACTGGAGATGCTGTCGATTGCCACCACCTGCCTGATGGCCTTCCCAGGAGGCACCTCTGGGCTCTTTAAATTCCTTGAGGGAGGGCAGGAGGCTGATGTCTAGGACAAAAGCATCTCTTCTGCTTTTCTCTCTGTGCAAATGCTTCCTGGTGCCTGCAGACTGTTGTACCTCTGAGGTAGATGCAAAGTCATAACTAGCTCTCCTATTACCAAAATGCGGAGTTCTTCTTTGGTGTTCTGGGACCTGCTATCTGGCAGCTTGCTTAGTAGACTGCAAGCCTGCTGTGTGCTACTGTAGGAATTACTGTGATTTGTAACTTCACTTCCTAAAGTGTGGTTTCTTTTGTTGTGTTTGGTCCCAAGATGCTAATTTACAGTGAAAAGATTTAATTGTGTGTCTGGAGACTGTGGCTCTTAACAAAAATGTATGGTTGTAACTTTCTACTGCTCCATCCTTAAGGAGCTCAGATTTGTAAGATACTGTTGCACTTGTCCCAGCATTTCTTCATGCTTTACCTGCCCTATTACACTTGTTTTGTGCCTGTGATGGGTTATTGGACAGTAGAGACCATAAACTCTGTGGGGAAAGTATGGTCTCTTTAAAGACTATCTGTATAGAGCCTCAGCTGTGTACCCCAAAGCCTCAGCTGAAGTATTTATGTTCTCCTAAAATGATAAAACATGAGGCCAAACATGCTTTTTTGTGTGTGTGTGAATGGGTTATTGCTAAGAAGCTGTTATTTAGACTCAATGCAATCTGTGATGAACGTAGGGCAGGGGGGATTGTAGGCCAGGTGTGGAAAAAGGGATAGTGTTGTGTGATGGTTTCTCCTGGCAGGAGAGAGGGGGGATCCTCCCTTCCTCCTTAATCCCTGGGTTTGTGCTCCTGTGTCCGCACCCAAGTTAGCAGGGAGGGGGCCCGTCCTGGGAACAGTATCACTGTGCTGGATTAAAAAGTGATGATGTTTGAATCTTTGGGGTTTTTCTTTTTCCCCCCAAGTCCACAGTGCCTTGCTGGCCTGATGGCAAGGCTCTCCTCTGAACCTGCTGCAGTGGCACAGCTGAAGGAATCGTAAAAACCAGAGGGGAGGGAGGGGGAGAAAAGTAGGGATGTCTTAAATTCTCTGCTGCTAGTGAAAAGGTAAAGTTGTGCTGTACAGTGAGTGACTCATCAAGGTGGAAGTAATATATTGAGTTGAGACTCTCTGTAATAGCAGAAGATGGTTTGATTTTTTTTTTTTTTTTGGTGGTGGTTTGGTGGGTTTTTTTTCCAGAAAATAGCCCAAATAGGCACTTTATTACAACTGCAGTGTAATATATGTCCTACGGTTTAAATATTGTGTTGTTTACAGCACCGAAAGGTTGACTACAATAACGTTATTGCCTGACATAAACCTACAGGAGAACTTCAGGAGTCCTACTGAACACAGAGAGGTTGCAGAGTGGGTCACCAGCACTTAATATTATTCTGCTAGCAAATAACTCTCTTTTCCTAATGAAATTAAGAAAGCTGGTATTATTTAGGCTCTGCATAACTTAATATTAAGGTATATACATTATGGAGTAGGAGTTTCAAGGAAAAGTTAATGTCAGCTTCAGCTGGCCTGTCTGTACTACTATTTTGACTTCCCTTGTTCAAAATTAACTGTTAAAAGATTCACTAATTTGCAGATAGAGCTGTGCTTAAATAGCTCCAAGTACATGCTTTTTGAAAGAAATTATGCCCTCAGCCACAGGAATTTTTCTGCCCTTCCCCTGTTTCTTGTTTGTCACTTATTACAATATTCACAAAATGTCTTCAGTAGGTTAATGAAGCAAAATGGATAGAAAATTTGGCCTTAAACTACATTGATAAGAAAATTTCCTTGGACGAGACTATTGTGGGATTTCTTGATGAAAGGCTGAAGGCAAAATAGAGGACGGAATTCGAATCCGAAATCTAGACTTCTCCAAAGTCCTATACCCAAAACACAGCTCTGTAATTTGATTTGGATAGTGAGGCATTTGCATGTGCATTATTTTGGCTGGCAGGTACCTGGTTTGAAGCCTAGTTTATACCACAAAGACTTGTCAGTATAGTTTTTCTAGCAAGCCCTCCCACAGCAGACAAAGCTTATACTAATACAAGATTCTTTTTGTTGGGAAAAATTGAAAATGGTGTTGTGAAAATAAATGTCACCTTTGAATATTTTTTTCTGTTGCTTTTGCATATATGTATACGTCTATCTTTTTTTTAATAGAGACCTGACCTCAGAGTTTCAAAGCTGATGCATGTATGTGCAGGTAATAGAGTACACTTTTCCACTGGGCAGGTAGCTGTAAAAGAAAAAGCTTTATGGAAGTGTTTAAGCATTGGATACTAAACCCAAACCTCTACGCTAAGTGTTGGCTTGGAAGTTAGCGAGCAGCTGCTGGTGAGCCAGCAGGCAGATGCGAGTCGCACCTGGAAGCATCTCTGCGGGGTACAGGGGCTTCGCTGCAAAATTGCCCCTCCTGTCCTGTTTGGCAGAAGCTGCTCCTGCTGCTCCCCCCAGGTGATACTGAAATGTGCCAGCAACAAGCAGAGATGAGGAAGAGAAGTCAGGCCCTGGTACCAGAGGTGGTTTGGGAGCAGTTATTTGGTCTTGTGCAATCTTCATAGCAGAGCCCAGGAGAGAGGCTTGGTTTGTTCCCCTTCTAGGGGTCCACTGGGTGTTTTGTATCCTGAGCTAAGGGGCCCTGCCACACCAAAATGAAGATCTTTTTAATAATGTGGGTGGGGGGTGCAAGCAACATCCCCTGCTTTGGGTTTACTCTACATGGTAAACCGAGTCTTATTTCCCTTTCATCCAATCTGATCCCTGCTAGCTAGCCAGCCAAGCGGCTACCTGCTGCTGCTTCTAGTCAGCTCATGCTGGGATGATTGTTGGCTTAGCAGGATGCACATTGTGGCACTAAAAATAAATAGGAAATTGGGTTTTCTGGCTCTCTTTTTTGCTTTTTCTCCTTTAAATGAAAGAATCGTTAAGCTCTTAGAATTGTTAAAAAATATTAGGAAGAGAAACAAAACCAAGAAACCCCTAAATTGCAAATACCTTCTGAAAGCAGTGTTACACAAGGAGGAGATGCTGTCCTTGGCGAGTGATGCAGTATAGACATCTCCCAGACCAGCCATTACACTCCCGCAAGGAGCTCCACAAAGTGGTGCCGCTGCCTGATGCAGAACCCATGATGAAGTCACTCTGAAATGTTGCATAAGCGCTTTCAGAAATAACATCTTTTGACTGAGGCTCCCCGAAGCCTAGGGTGGGGTTAACACAGAATTTAATTTTAAATGACCCATTTGCAGGAGACAAATGAGACCCTGAATGTTGACAGTCTTTAACATAATCTGTCTGTACTAAAATTAATACTGTACTTTATGCACTATATTTATATCTATCTATCCCCCTTCATGTCAGATAAGTTCTAGCGTGTGGGATGCATAACAAGATTGACTGAAAAATAATATTTAACCCTGTGCGATCTAGTGCTTCCTGCAGGTAGGGACTTAGGTTGTTTAGATACCAACCTGTTATGATGTCCTTTACTTTTTTGCCTGGCTTTTTATTGGGTTGCCTTATTATAAAACTATAGTGCGGAAGTTGCAAAAACCTCTACTGTGAGGTTTTTGTAAGCAGTGCAGTAATGCAAAGCTTGTAATATTGCAAGGGCTGTCTAGAGATTTGCTTAAGAAGTGCCTCTGGAAACAAGCTCAGCTGTAATTATAAACCTTATAAGAAAACTAAAAATATAAAAGCAATATTTTGAGAGTTAGAACTATTCTTCTGTTATTAATTAATGGACTTAAATCTGTGGAAAAAATGTTGAATCTGTTTCATACCTTTCAGCAATTACTTGCTAATTGGTATATAGGGAAGGATAAAGTAAGATTTCAAAAGGACACAGGGGGATGGATCGAGATTAAACTTTTTAAGCACCAGTAGTCAAAGGCACCTGTAGCATGTCCGCAGTCGAGAAGGAGCCTTGGCTTCAGGGAGGGGCAGGGGTTAACAGGATGGTTAACATCCCTCTTGTGCACCTGCACGCATCACGCAGCTGTGAAGGAGGTTCACCCCTGGTCTGTAGCACTCGGCTTAGCTGTGGTGCCCCTGCTCGTACTAAACCTTTCCCAAGGGGAGGGAAGAAGAGGCCTGGAGTCCTGTTGTGGTTACAGCCCAGGATGCATTCCTGTCCATCCTTGGGAGGCAGGAGCTGGCGGAAGTTTCCCTTCTCAGGTGGGGTGAGTTACAGCACGGAGGTGCCTCTTCAGCGCTCTCTTTCCTGACTCCATAGGGAAGCTGGTGAGATGATTCAGCATTGTCCTAGCTGTTCCTACTAAAGGTGGTTGTTGTCTTCTCTTTTCAGAAGGTGAGACAAATGGTAAACATCTTTAAAAATATACACATACACAAATAAATGTTTATTTTTATATGTATGTATTCATATTATTGTCAGAGATGTTTCCTTAGGTTTGTGCTGTGGAAGGTAAAGGACAGCAAGAGTGGTGAGCAGGAGAGGGTCAAGACTGACTGTTTGATATCTACGGATCTACTCTTTGAAAGTTCAAACAGACAAGGGCCAGATTTGAGTGACTCTCTGGCTTTACTTTCTCAAGACCAAGTTCTGCTTAAAAGTCCTCCTAAACCTAAAGCAAAACTACATCTCATTTGCCTACCTTTGTAAGTGCTGAGCACAGCAGGAGAGATGCTCAGCTGCTGTAAATAATCTTGGCTCTGACGTCAAGGCAGCTACAACAATTGACATCAGCTGAAGACATGTCTGTAGCTAAGTATAACCCATAGGTATTACAGCATGATTTACAAAGGCTCTTAGCAGCATAAACCCCATATGTTTTATAGCTGCTGAAAAGGAGAGGAAACTGTCTGACAACAAGCGGAGGCATATTTAGTAGCATTTTTATATGGATGAAATTGCCCAGTTAGAGGTTTTAGGAAATAGATTTGCTATGATACAGAGCACCACATAGTTCAAGCACGTAATACCCCAAGCATTCAATTTATCACAATCTATCATGTTAACTTGGCTAATTTGACACTAACTGTTTCCTGCCAACATGCTCTCAGACAATTCTGCATTGTCTGCTAATCTCCGCGACGTGCGAGCCTGTGGGAAGGACTCTAAAGAAAAGGAGCTGTCAGTGCTATGGATTTGGGGGGGAGGAGGACAACAGGTCTCAGTTATGTTAGTATTTCTCGTAATTCACTTAATTTTGAAAGCAGCAGTAGTGAAATACTGTTGTTCCCATGGTGTGAGTAAATGACAGCAAATTTCAACTAAATACGCCTTGAAGGAAGGGTGATTCTCCAATGTCTCGCTGTGGAAGTGCTGGATAACGGGCTGAAATGTGAGTGAGAGGCAGCAAGGACACAGAGGGTGTTTCTCCTGGAGAGGTAGGATTTTGCTTAAAGGTCCTATAACCATCTGAAGCCTCTCTCTGGGCAGTTCCCTGCTGAGCAGAACCAGGCAGCTGAAGAGATGCTGTTGAGTCTCTTGCAGCACCCAGCAGCGACTTCAGCATTTCCCGGTGTCAGTACTTGAGAGCTGATATGGAGACACTGTTACTGCAAAAGCCACTAGGAAGGTAGTAATGGTGATAGCCCAGGGAAAACGCTGCCTGCCCAAACTGCTAAGCCTGCACGCTCACCAGGCTGACCTCAGGAGCATCATCTGGATTCCTGCATCATCTCGAGCTGCAATTCCTCATAGTTTGGGTAAGAAGTAGTGCTAACCAGGCCTGGACTGTGCAGAACAGGGGTAGAAGGAAAACGAGAAAACAAGCAAACAGAGGTGCCGTGAGAGCTGGTGGCATTCCTGTGGTGCAACAGCCACAAGTCAATGTGTAGATGCTGATCAAGAAGTAGCAAGTCACCCCTTCACCACAGCGAGGGCTGAATGTCCTGGTCTCCCCCTGAACTGGAGATGCTTTTACCATTAGGTAGACCCTGACAACATATCGTGACAGTGCAGAAGTGAAGGGGAAGGTGTAGTTAAGGTTGTACCTTTGTAGGTCTAAATATTTGATCTATTTATATGATCTAAATATTTAAGGACAGAAAGGTGAGTGAGGAGAAGTAGTCTTTTTTTATTAAGCTCATTAAACTTGGATATTTTCCTCATTAAACACTTGTAAAGACAGCTGAAGAGCCAAAGGTGATTATTTTGACTATTATTAGCTAGTTGCTGAACATTTCCTAATTGATACTATATTGTCTCTTCCTTTAATAAACATTTCCATTGTTTATGCAAAATTAGCACTCGGAGATATTACCTGTTTAAATGTACCCTGGGAAGTTTTTAGTATTCCCAGATTCCTAAGTACAGAGTAGTGCCAATTTGCTTTTGTTAAGTTTAAGAAAAATACCAAAGTACTGAACTTGGAGTGTGTTGCAGACACTGATGCTGCCACCAGACTCTGCAGGTCTACCTGCGACAAAATCAAATCTTTGTGCAATATGTAGGGGTGTCGATTTGTAATATTAAAACATAAATGGCTATACAGAGAAAATGAAAACTGCTGACAAAATCTGGGGTTGTAGCATCCAGATCTCTGCTTTGAAGGGTGTCTTTGAGGCAAAGTTCATGGTACCTTTTAGTCCTGAAGTTTTGATTGTAAACGTGCACAAAGCTCCACCAATAACTGAGCTGGGAAAAAAAAAATCCTCTTTTTAATTATAAAAGAACCAGTGGGTGTGGGCTCTGAGCAGAGGAGTGAAAGGAGCCAGGGGAAGATTGTTAGCACTGAAGCAATGATTCTGGAGGCACATGTCCCTGTAAGAAATCCCTCTCTGCACTGGATGTATGTGAGGAAGCTGTGCGATGCCCTGGATTTATATTGCCTGCAATAATGGAGCAAACGAGATTTTTGTCGTAAACAGCAGGTAACTTGTACTTGGCATTTTTGTATCGGCTTGCTCACAATTTACCTTGTCAAAAGCAGAGGTTCACTGACTCATCCCCTCTTTCTATCTTGAGGGTCAGACTAAAAGGTCCAAGGACCGCAGCCTGTGTTTTAGGGCAGTTTCTGTCCCTGCTTCTGGCAGTGTTAGCAAGGAAAGCAGAACAAGTACTCGGAGCACAGCAGAATTGCTCCTCGGTTGACATTAGGGCGAGTTATTTGGCTGGGGGTCTGTTTACAAAGCCTCGAGTGAGGGGCAGTGCCAAACAAATCAGTGTGCGCCTTCTGGGATGTATTTTCAGCCTGTAAAGTAGTGTTTTTGCTTATGTAGTTGAAATACAAGGTTCCCAAGTAAGCATCTTCCGGGACATAGGTGTACAATTTGTAGTGTATATATACATAGTTGAAAGGTTGCATGCCATTGTGTGTTTAAAAAAACAAAACCAAACACCCAAAGCCAAAACCACCAAAAGAGATCCCAGATGTATGTCACAATTTTAGGTATTTTGTTAAAATGTGTCTAATCTTTTTTCCTGCATATAAAGACAGTGTATATATCACGATAAAAGGAGACCAAATTAAGGTTGTACTGATGGAGTCACTTCTGGCATTTCCTTGCTTCCGAGACCTCAGCTATCTGTAGGTTGCGGGGCGGTGGTGTTTTGGGGTTTTTTTGGCAAGATTTCAGAGGCTTCTGAAAACACAAACATAATACATCTTGTGGAAACTGTTCCGCTTCCTGTAGCGTTCATCAGTGTGGAAGATTTACTGCACGAAACAGTTGTGTGAACCACCAAAGTAGAAGGCACCCATGTCAGGATGCCGTAGATGCCAGCTGGCCACCGGATCAGGATGAAGCATTGACTTTACTATTCTCTGTCGCCAGAAAATAACAGTCCTTGTTGTGAGTTCAGGCTCCTGTTGCACTCCGCAGTTGTAGACTCTTCTGCTCTCACCTACCTGCTTATTCTTGTTCTTTCTGTGTCTGCAGTCAGCTCCTGGTACCAGCTGAAGTTCCTGCAGACGCTTATCTCCTGTTTCTAACTTTCCCAAATCTCTATGGGCGCCACTGAGGAACATGTGTAGAATATTCTCCCTGCTCTGAATCATGTCCACTGCCACCTCCAACAGGCGGGAGCAGTGTTTGCAGTGTAAGTTCTGCTCCTCCTGCAATCTTGTCTCTGGGAAGGCCGTGCATGCACAGCAGGGTTGCCACAGGGGAGCGATGAGCCAGGGGAGCAGGGTCAGTACAGCCAGCAGACCCCTGCCACCACCGAACGCCTTCATCAGACTTCAAGCTTTCAGCCAAAGCCTATCAGTTTCTCAGTGGATGACTTAAATTCCCTTTGGTTTTTCTTTGTGCGGGTAACACATGCTTTCTGTAAACTCACACTGAGGAATTGCTGTGTGATTTTTTTTTTTTTTTTATTTTTTAATTTTTTTTTCCCCTCTGAATTCTTCAAGAAAGAAATTCAGAGCAAGCCAGAATAGCTGACAATGTTCTTTCATACTGCTAGATGGTCTGGCCAGACCCAGCTTGAATCCTGTGTCCCATCATCTCACTACATACTCAGTCAGCTTTCTCTCACCCTTGAATATCTTCAAATTGGGAAGTGGCATCTAAGTTCCCACTTCAGAGAGTAGGGAGTGTTTAGTTTTGAAGCAAAACAGGTAAGGGGTATTACGTAGCCTGTTAGGATGAAACCAGCTGAGAAAGAAAGTAGGCAAAAGAAGCATTAAAAAGCAGGGAGGGGTGTGCAGGCTTTTGCAAGGGTCAGTAGCTAATTGCAGTGGGTTTTGTATTATTTAAGATATCATCTGGCAATTGTAGTTTGGCCTTACAACAGCACGTTAATTGATAAAGTATTACTTTTTAATACCACAAATAATGGTAAAACCTATATGGAAACCTTGTAAATGTGTATTTGGAATAAAGAAATTTTGTCTTAGTGCCAAATGAAATCTTTTGCAGATTGAATTTCTTCTTTGCAGAATACATTTCTCCATGGTAATGCTAGTCTGTTAGGAGCAAATTTTGGCAGCTGTTATCTAATAAGTAAATTTATCTGCTGTTGTTCTTTTTTGAGGCTTATTAATTTAAAAAAAAATGTGGAAAAGAAAGGTGGGGGGAGAAGGGACGCTCTTTTCCTCTAAGACACAAATACACATGGCTAAATTGAAGACAAGGAGTTCATGTGAAATGCCTCTGTTATCCAAATGCCACTTTTTAGTTTATTATACTTTTACAAATATTGCAGCGGCAGAACAGATGTAAGAAAGGTGATACAGGGAGAATGCTAAACAAGAGAACTTATGCCTGTACTCTGCAGTTGCTATATATTGGGAAGTGGTGTGTATATATATATATGGCTATACGTGGTAGGGGAGTACCCAGGAGCTCGGGGGAGCTCGGTGGAAAGACTGGCCCAATGGAGGCCAAACCTGCTGCTGCTTTGCACTGCTGGGGTGGGTATGATAGTTCCTGTGAGGACTTTGGAGATTGCTTAAATGTATATTGCAGGTATGGGTAAGTCTAGACTCCACACAGTTCAGCTGTGAAACTTGTGTTAGCATCGGTGGCACCAAAAAGGAAAGGAAGTAGGTTCCTCCTCGACTTGAATCTCCCAGCGGTAGCCTGGCAGGATTTTAAAATAGAGATAAAGGAATTAAAGGCGCACTTGCAAGGATCAAGGGGAACTCCCCGCTTTGCGAATAGTATCTGGTGGCCAAACAGGAGCAGGAATCAATAGAAGAAAAGAGCAGAGCAGCTTCATTAGCATCAGTGAGAAAATAACAGCTTCTGAATGTGAGCCCTAAGGACCAAAGATCAAAGTCCTGGGGTTCATCCCCTTGGCCAGACAATGCATTGAAATAAAATAATAGCTCTGACTGCAGATGCTACAAGTTAAGCCACATTTCCATGCCAGCAATCTGTGTAAAGAGCAATCATTCAAATGCAGGAGAAGAGTGAAAAGAAAATGAAATAGCTGGAGATGGAGTATTCGGAGAGCATCAAGGATGCAGAACAGCTAAAGATAATTAAATTACTTACAAATAAATTAGTTGCCATAATGGTCAGATTAGGAAATAAAACATAGAAGTATAATCCTGCCAAATATTTGAGTAGAGCAGCAGAACTGGAACTTAACTGAACTGACAAATGAGAGAAAAAGATTTATAGCTCTTGCCTAAATTTACAAACAGCTAAGAGTATTTAAATTTTGCTGTCACGTCTGCAAACAAACACAACTCATCCTGTCTGAACCTTGTCAAAATCCTAAATTTACTTCTTTTCTGTAAAGTTTTGAGGCAATCTTAGTTGATGGTTTTGACTGAAATTGTTAGACCTGATGGTTTCTGAGTCCACTTTGCATCTGGGGTAAATTTACACTCAAAAAAAGTTAGTGTTGTGAATGCATGAGAAATAAAACCTTGCTTATCACAAGACCTGTGAACCAGAATGGTGACACTTGCATGGCTTCAAACTCTTGTACAACGTGTGCCATGGCTGTGACCTAATTTGACTTTGCGCTTGAAAACAAACCGTGAACAAAGATAAACAGCAGAGAGATTATCTTCTTTTAGCACTTACTGAAATCACCAGGAGGAATTAGCTGCTGCAGTTTCATCTACTCGCAGTCATTTGTTGGTGCCCCTTGACTGTGGGCATTTTTAACGTGTTTAGGGGGAATGGCTGTGTCTGCTGGAGGGGAGCTGCACAAGACCTGTGAACCAGAATGGTGACACTTGCATGGCTTCAAACTCTTGTACAACGTGTGCCATGGCTGTGACCTAATTTGACTTTGCGCTTGAAAACAAACCGTGAACAAAGATAAACAGCAGAGAGATTATCTTCTTTTAGCACTTACTGAAATCACCAGGAGGAATTAGCTGCTGCAGTTTCATCTACTCGCAGTCATTTGTTGGTGCCCCTTGACTGTGGGCATTTTTAACGTGTTTAGGGGGAATGGCTGTGTCTGCTGAAGGGCAGCTGGGCTACAGGCGGGACGGCAGCCAGTCAGCAGATGGCTGGACCTCCTCTGCGAATGTTGTGCTATGCTGCTACCAAGGCTTGGACCAGCAGCCGAAGGTGGTGGCTATACAGTCTTGGTTCCCGCAGCCATGCAGCTCCTGGTGCTGGGGAGAGGTGGGGGGCTCTGTTTTGGTGGAGCTGGATGGATCCCTGTTTCCCAGGCGCAGCCCCGGGCAGAGAGGTGAGGGCTGGGACCACTCTGCTCGCTTTGGGATGAGGATAAGCTATAGTCATCCCAGGCTTTGCTTAGCCTGGAGCACTGCCCCGGGCTGTCCCGCAGAGTGTGGGTGGCCCTGGAACAGCCCCCATGGTGTGGTCCGTAGTAGAGCCATTGGCACCTCCAGCCTTTTGTAGGTAGCAGTACTGAATTGCTTGCAAGATAAACTTGTGGGGGGCTGAGGTACCAGGATGTACAGAGGGAGGGGAGAGGGTCCCGGCAGCGTGCAGTACCGAGGTACCCTGCCTGCCTCCAGCACCAGCATCCCAGGCTAGGACATGCCATGCGGCCCAGGAGCTGCAGAGCGGCACGCCTGTTGCGGGTGCGTGGATATCGCCACTGAGGTATAGCTGTGCTCCTCACACGTACGTGAACATCCACGAAAGCACAGGGCAGGTTCTGATTTTTTTTGTTTTTTTACCCCCAAACTGTATTGACCTTTCAGTGTGGCTCTGTTAGCATCCCTGCTCTTAGTTTGGAGCTCCTTTAGTTTGGAGCTCCTTTCTAGGCTGCTACGTGTGCAGGTAGGTCTGCCTTTCGCAGTGATTTTGGGCTGACTGGGAAACATTTTTTTTTTTTTTTTTTTTGAATGGTAAGCCTCAATGGGCTAAATTTTGACCTTGTAGAGGAGAAAGTATGAGTAGTGGTGGACAGTGGTTGACTGGGGAAAATTTTTTTTTTTTTTTTTTTTTTTTGAATGGTAAGCCTCAATGGGCTAAATTTTGACCTTGTAGAGGAGAAAGTATGAAGTAGTGGTGACAGTTCATGTATGGGAAAAATCTGGATATTAATAAATACAGTGATCCCAATGAGGCTAGAGCAATGTAGAAGAGAGTGATGTTTTTTCTTAGGTCACAGTTTTGCCTTCGGCATTATTAGCATGGATGCCATTTATTCATCAGTGTGATTTGTTAACAAAAGTGGATGTATTCCTACCTTCTTTATTATATTTTGAGCTTTTTTTTTTTTTTTTAGCCTAGAACTTGAGGGCTAACCATATACTGAGGCTGCTGGTACTTGTTTATTTTTCAGGGGTGATGAAGAAATGCAGTAACTAAGTAGGATGGTCCAGAATGGTGGAGATATAGAAATGATTAGCTTGGCCTTTCTGGCCATTCATACATTGCATCACAGAAACGTTGCACAACCATTCATGATTTTCTGACTGTCTGCTTTGTATTTTCCTTGTCTCTTGTAATGAATCGAGTGAGAACGCATGTGCTGCCCTGCATTCACTATGAAAATAACTTTGATGGCTAGGGTAATGGGGATGCTTAATGTTATGAGGGAACAGTATTTTTAAGAATACTTTAAATAACATGTTTAGGCAAACAGTTGGGCAGTCAGCACCTCCCACAGATATGAAATTATCTCCAGCTTCCAAGAGGGGAGAAAGTTTAATTTTTCACTTCTTTCATGATTTGTATTTATTCAAGAAGTTAACATTCCTCTTCTCATTAAAATTGCTAACTTGTTAAAGGCTCTGGCTTTAAAAAAAGAATTGAAAATGAAAAAAAAAAACCCAAACCCAGAAAAACCCCCCTCCAAGATATGTTCTCCTGCCAGAAAAATGGTGTGAGTAAATCTTTTAAATTACATTTCAATAAATGCAAAATAAAGGCCAATTTCACCATGATTTTACTACACTAGGAAATAAATGGCAGCTTAAGCAAGCCGAGACGTTGGCTGTAATGGCATCTACACTGCAAATGGCCCATCACCACAAATGGCTTTAGTGGGCTGTGTTTCCAGCCTCACAGCTCTGAATTCATCTGAGCTGATGCTGCCTGCAAATATGTTGAGGAAACAGGGGTGGTGTTTCAGTATACACTCTCCAGAAAGGCTTGTTATCATCCATCTTTGCCAGAGTCTGGTCCTTCCTAGGTGGCTTCCAGCTCCTCCCCACCTTTCGTGTGTGCACCACTTCTAGGTTAATTTTGCAGCCTCTTCCTCCGTGGTGGCATTTTCCTCTCCTGGCCATGCCGTCCTTGGGTGGCAAGGGACAGGACACTCTGGCAGCCCTGCTCCATGCCACATCAGTGCGGCTGCCAGCCAAGTGCCACCGTGCCGGGAGCAGGAGGCGTCCCGGCAGATGGGTTGCAGCGAGTGAGTCAGAGCTGTTGCATAAGCTGCAAGGTGGTAAACCTTGCCTACCAGAAACGTTCCCAAATCAGAAATCATCTCCTCCTCCCCTGCCCAAAAATCATGAGCAGCATGTGAAAAGTTCCTAAGATTACAGGCGCCTTGGGTTGGGTTTGATATTTTAGGATGCACGCAGTTTACAGTTCCAGGCCGATCCGTAATCTCTAGAGCTAGAAACATAATTAAAAGGAAAGATGTGTTTGTATATATGTGGGTGGGCGTGTAATATTCTCAGGCTTATGGCCTTAAGAGGAAACAGTAAATAGTGTATGAAACTCCATAAAATGGTAAGCGTTGGCACTTTTGTTCCTCAAGGATTATATACCAGCCTAAAGAAGTAAAACTGTGTTACTTAATAGAATAGACAGTATCCTGGCAAAAATGAGACTGGCAAGAATCACATATGGACAGAGTATGGTCAACCTTGTGTTCAACATGATTAAAGTTTGTTGCTAGAAAATGTGTGATGAGAAATTTTTAGCAGTGAATTCTGTTCATTATTTGCAGAGGTTATAAAAAAAGATTTTTTCAAAAACAGCATGGAGCAAATACTACTTTTCTTCAATTGTACGAGCTATGCCCTCTTACGCCTCCCACAGGGTAGTAGATAAATTGGAGTTGAATATACATGTGGTTGAACTACTCTGTTTAAGAACCTGCTATGCCAATAAATCAATATTTACTTGCTATGTATGTAATACATAAATGGCACATTCACAGATGTTGAATAAGTTTCCCTAACTAAGGAAACTGCTCGATACACTTAAGATCTTAGAGGCAATGATTAAAGTACAACCCTAATAGCATCAGCTGAGTAGAAACAGTTTAACAGAATAGTACAGGCTTTATATAGAGTTTTCTTTAAGCTGATATTTTTAGTCTTCAGACTTCAGTTACTCCTGCTGAATTAACAGACTGTTCCAGAATATCTATTTTATTTGAAATCTGCAAGCTTGACATTAGCTTTTCACCCGGTCCTCTGCCCTATTGCAAACCTTACCTGTTTCCTTCATCCAGCAAATATAGAGGGAAGATAAAGCATACAGGATTTGGCCATGCTCTCATAAGTTCATGAAACATGGGATTTCTTGCTGTGAGAAAAACAGCTAAATGATTGCTGCTTTATCTAGTAAAACAAATGTGTCCTTCCCAACAGAGATGGTAATTCTTACTAAACTGAACGCTTATAGATTTTTGCCACTAAATATCTGATTTTTAAAAGAGCTTGGATCCTGCTTCAGCATCTAAATGAAGCTCTTGTAATAGTTGCCTTCCAGCTGCTCTTCCCAAGGACTAGATGCCCAAATAAGAACTCCCCCCCCACACCTTGGTGTCTAAATTGGGATCTTTAGGTGTTGGGCTCACTCAAATTTTGAAGATATTTGAAAGAATAATGGTAAGTTGCACTTGGAGAATTGCTAAAAAGCCTGGTGCTAATTACACAGTGAAATGGCAGCTTTTTAATGCTACCATTTTAGAAAGTAAGTATCCACAATTAGTCTCCTAAATCGTTATTTAGATACCCTTCTTTAAATCACATGCATATAGATGCAGATGGAGATACAGCACTCATACCGTACCCATTTTAGATTATCATTGCATAAAAGCTAACATGACTAATACCAGCTATCACTAAGTAATGAGCTATTTCCACTAAATCACTGCAGAACCTCTGCGTTGGGAGGTGGACGTTAGGAGAAGCATTGGGAGCCTGTGCACTGATTCTCTCATGCTATTAAGTAAATGATAAAGAAATAATTTGAAAAACTAAACACTGGTGCACTAGCTTTTTGGTGTAAAGACTCTTCTCTCAGTGGAAGTGACAAGACCTTCCTGAGCAGTAAAGGCATAGCCGGTGATCAAATCTGGGCTAGCAAAAGGGACCGGAGATGAAGGGTTGAAGGAGAAATTGAGGGTCTGCCAAGGCAGACATGGAGAATATTTATTGTTATGGAAAGTCTCTTGTATGTATAATTGGGACTCTTTACTGAAGAGGAAAAGGTGAAAATGAGGGGACATTAGGATAGTACACAGCAGTTCTCATCAATGCTTTTGATGCTATTTTGTTTACCCTCTTCCACGGTACAGAAACAAGAGCGAAATCTGTGAAACCAAAATAATGCAAGTAAAAACAGGTGTGGGGGAAAGCGTGCACAGCCTGTGGAGCTCATCCCAGCGGTGTTTCGAGAGGAAAAACCAAATACACGTGGTTTAGGCAGCAAGGATTTCCAAATTGAAAACTAGCAGACAGTAGAAGTGGTGAGGACAGCGATGTAAATCTTCTGGCATGGGACCTCTTGGCATAAACAGGGAGATTTTAAGAGGCTGCATGTTCTCATGTAACCACCTCATGAGGGGATTTTCTCCTGAAAGAGCCTGTTTTCGTCAGTGTTGAGGACGAGGTGGCTGACTGCACGGACTGCTGCTCCCAGCCACATTGGCAGCTTGTGTGTTCACTCTGTGGCTTTGACTCTTGATAGCTTTGCCCTTAGTTTTATTTATCTATCCTTTCCAGGATAAATATAGTAAGGTGTGCTGAGCTTCTTTTAGGACCCTTCCAATATTCACCAAGGTGCTGTGAAGCCTGTCGTGCTCTGATAAATTCCTCCCCATGTGTGTTTTGACTTTAAATTACTGAGGGGAGGAGAGGTTATTGACAGCATGGAGGATAAAAAAAAATTTTTCATTGTTTGCAGTCTTTGACGTAATCTGTGACTTCATCTGAGCATCCTGGGCTGCACCCTGCAGTAGGTTAGAGATGGGGAGAGGCACGTTTGAAGCCAGGCGTTGCCGTGCTGCCCCAGCTGCCCTGTGTTTCATTTGGAAGGGACTTCTAGGACCTGTAAGGTTTGTCCGTTGTTGCAAGCGTTTGCTTTAAAGTATGTGCAAATACCTTGAGAGGTTGATCCTCTTTAAGTCAAATAATCAAGTAGGTACTCAGAGTGACATCTCTTCATCTTAGCCCTCTTCTGCTTCTCTGAAAAGAGCTGAACTCCGGGTCAGCACTGCAAAAAATCTGAAGTAGATGAAAGTTGGAGAGAAGGAGGAGGAAAAAAGAAAGAGGAAATGGCTATTTATAAGTGTCTAATAACTTGGTTGATTTTTGGGATATGCCTATGGCATTTTGTGACAGGACACATGCTTAGCTTGGAGAAGGGTGCAATCAGGAGAAAAACTCACCAGAGCATGTATGTTTGATATGATCTGCATAATAACATAAATCTAGTGTATGTGAAGATGACTTCAGCTGTTTCTCATACAGAAAGGCAGCTGGAATTTGGGGCTAGGCCACCCACTGCCAGGAGAAAAATGCTTGAATCTTCAATACCTTTGATTCACGGGCTTTAGGAGGTGAGAATCATACTGTCACAGCATGTGCCTGGGAAGCATGTTAAATTTCCTACGCCTCGTCCTCTCCCCCTCTCCTACAGTCTGCTGCTAAATTGAAGTCTCTGCAGATGAAACTTTGTTTCTGATACCTCTACATAAATCGCCTGTTTTCCATTTTGACAGGAGTTTCACTGGAAAAAAAGTTTTGTTTTTTTTTTCCCCTTGTCTCTGCAGCACCAATGATTTTGTACTTGTCCTTTTCCTGAAATATCTAAGTTAATTTTGTAGCTATTGAAGAGCGCTGTGTAAATGCAGCTTTACAACCTTTAACCACAACACCACCCTCCTCTCTGTAATCTCCGCCTCCTGTACCTATTCTTGAAAACAGCCTGCAGCAATGTTTCTGCCTCATAAATCTGAGCCTTTAAGATAGACTACTTCAGCTATAACAGTGCATACAATGCTACCTATCTGCCTGATTTTTCTGATAATGCCTTTTTGATGTGTTGCTGGTAAACAGCTTTATTTGTAAGAGACTAGAGTCATAGTAAAAATCCAAATAGTGACAAAATACCTATTATGGGCAAGGCTGGAATTTTGACACGTTTGGAGTTTACCTTTAACCTCCAGTTAAGCTTGCTGCCAATTTTTTTTTTTGGTACCTTCTATATACAGACCACAAAGAGGATTTTGTTCTTCCTCTGTCTAAAATCCCACACCGTCCATTAGTACAGGAAGATGGGTTCCTTGGCAGTATTTGAATCCAAGCAAACCTAAAACGAGCAATGTTTTGCTCATGTTCACATGTGAATTCTCTGCCTGCAGAGAAACCGAGTCTGCACCTGTGTGGAAAACCACCAGTAGCTTTTCATGTGCGAATCTCGTAAAGGTAGCAATTACATAAGCCAAGCTGTGAAGGGGTGTGGTTTACTGGTGGCTGTGTTCATTGTACCTTATCATCTGCAGAAAATGAATCATCTGGTGCAGAAATGGCTCTTCGGGGACCAACATGCAGCTGAGCCCAGATTCGCAGAATACAGAGCTGATCATCTGAAAGATAGGAAAGAGTTCACTTAGACTGTAGCTGGAACAATAATATTGCAGATCCATGGCTTTCCAGCAGGTAATTAAGACAAAAATAATTAATATTCAGATACTTAGAAGTTAGGCGCCTAGAGAGAGTCCTGATTTTTCTATACAGCAACTCTGAGAGCTGTATGGTTTTTAACACATCTAAAAATAAGGCTGCTTAGGTTGATGCCTATGTTTATTTCCAGAGTTTATGTGTAGTTGGTGAATTGTAGGATAATGGTGGAAGCCCCTTCTCTTTAGAGAAGGAAGCAGGGCACATGTATTGGCAATAGGAACAAGCAGGTCTGTATGGGCACATGGACTTGCACTGTCAGAATGGTGTGGCAAAATACACTGTCACAGCTTTTGAAGTCTGATCCAATTGAAGTCTGAAGATCTATCTCTCTGTGTGTGGGTTTTTTAAAGCACACCTTCAGAGTTTTGATGGCACAGAGCAGCTTGCTTTTCAAAGCAGAGACATTAATCATAGCTGTGGAGAGAGAGCAGAAGTGACCACTCCGGGTTAGCGAATGTATGACTGCAATGAAGTCGTGCATGTGCATTGGGGGAAACTCTCCCTTGGAGGGGTGCTGTGGATGTAAACATCCCTCACTATACATACTGCATAATTGTATGAAAAGGGTATTTCCTAAAGTCCCTTTTATTTCTTATGGGGAAAAATTGGATATTTTTTTAAACAGTACCTTTGGAATATTGATATCACTGTCAGTTTATGTGTCCCTTTCAAATACCAGCCACCCTGGTACTGGTGGCTCATAACTCTTTTTGTTCTTTAGCTAATCATTGTCCTGAATAACTTGTTGCTCAGAATTACAACATTCACTTGCCTGAATGCCAGATACCCTGTCTTGGGTCAGTACTTGCATAGTGCAGATGCTTTCAGTGCAAGTGCAACTGTGCTCATCAGTTAGACTCCACTGCTGAAAATTCTGAGCTAATGACAAGCATGATGCTCACAACAAAAGGGATGGTGTTTACCTTGGAGGTATTTGCAGCCCATTTTGAAGCAAGAACTGTGGCTATCTGCCCACATAGACCCGACGTAGTTGCAGACGAGACCCTTGAATTCAGGGGTGAGAGCGTATTTTGTATTTTTTTAACAACTAGAAGACACCATTTGAAGAATGCTTTCCTGTGCTTGCCTCCACATTTTCCTGAAATATCTTCACCTGGTTCAGGTGAGGTTCTCATTTAGTAAGTTTTGCGACATTGATCTATAGCTGCCCTGTTGACTCCCACACAGCCTGCCTTCACCACAGTGAGTGTGGTTGTGAACTCACACATGGACTTTCATCCCCAACCAAGCCAAACAGAAAGAATAGGACTTGAAAACGCTTTGTGCCCATGCCATCAGACTTTATTAAGCGCGTGAGGTTAGGATAAGGTTCTGCTCCATTGTTGCTTGGCCACCTGTCTCCTCAAGTTATCTCCAGACTTCCAGCTGAGCTGTATGTTTTCATTTCATTTCTCCTTACTCTGTGTTGTGCTTAATCTCCATGATTAACAGTTCCATTTCTGCTGCATCCCACGATGTTTGAACAGAGGTGGCATCCAAACCTCCAGCATCGTGTTTGCTGGAAGGTGACAGAAGACTTCTGGTAAACTTGTGATGTGAGGTGAGAAAGAAGTATAGTTGAGGGGAAGATGATCCCACATGACACTCATGTTCATAGTGCACTGGAGTGTGAGAAAGAAAGGCAGGGAAGTCAGTGCAATGATCTGCAAATCATTTTGTCACTTAGAGATTTGAATTACTTAATGACAAAGTTCTTCCTGCCAAATTCTGATGGCTTTTTGCCTTTACAACGTCTGCACTAATCGGTAACTTCGCTTGGAAGTCGCTTACGTAAAGTATTGTTCTCGTGTCACTCATCAGACAGCAATATCTTGCTAGATGAGAGAGAAAGAGCCTTTTCTTAATGTGGTTTGTTCAGTGATCTAGTTAAATGCGTGTCTGGGGTACTTAGACATCTCTGGAATGCAGTTCAGGTGCATTTGTTGTGAGCGCATTAGCTGGTCACAGGATCACCAATGGTCATACACTAGTAGCACTAAGCAAGTGCAAAAAAGGCAAATGTGATTGGAAGATGTGTCAGGAGAAAGATTTCTAGCTTGGAGAAACTTCAGTATCTGGAGTATCATGTGAAGCTTGTCATTAGTGTTCACTAGAAATGCGTTCATGATGGAAAAGATGAGGAGGAGGGCTTGTAGGAATGGAGAACCTATATTAGGAGAGTGAAAGTGTTTTCCTTGTTTTGCCCAGCAAAACAATACCTGGGGAGGGACATGAGTGGGAGAAAGATGAATTATTAAAGGAAAACGCTGGCCTAAAAGTATGCTGGGCAGCCTGCCGCTGGAGTAATAGAGGCAAAAAAGCTAAACTATCTGTAAGAGGATGATTGGTGAATTCATTCAGGTGTTTATATGACGTGGGGCCTGCAATGATATAAGCTTGATCTCAGTAACTCAGGAGATTCTTTCCAGTCCCATCTTCTTCTGACTGTACACAAGGGAGTGGAGTGGTCACTGGTGTGGTGGTATTATCCAGTATTCTTTCCCAACCTACGTCTAGGTGAAGAAGAGATGTATTACTTTTCCTTACCAGTGTTTTCTTTGGGGGTTGTTTTTTCTTTTTTTTCCTCCTTCTGTCCTTCATAACTTTCCTGTTCACTGTTTGTTTGTCTTCGCTTCCCCTTTATGTTCTAGAGGAGCTTTAATATCTTGCTGGACTATTTTTTTTCTGGTTGTTCTAAATTTTTAACAGCTATTGTACCATATTATAGATTGTCTTTAAATTGACGTTTGCTACCTGATTTCATAATACTGGTAAGTGTGGTTTTTTTT
>NW_008794597.1:688488-695202 GCF_000699145.1 Aptenodytes forsteri | reverse complement strand
CCAAAAACCCTGCCACCAAGCCTTTTCCTCAAAAAATACAGATTTTAAAAGCCCCAAGAAGGTAATCCATTGTTCATTTTTTGGTGGTTTTTTTTTACCTTTTCATTATTTTATAGTTCTGTTTTAAAAAAACAATTATTTAAAAAGGACCATAGCGCTCAGATATTTTCCTTTAAAACTTAATCATACCTGTTTGTTCTTATGACAAAAGCGCAGTTTGTAGTAGTCTTCCACCTGTTAGCATTACAGCACTTGGACAACCATAGGAGGGTTCCAGGGAAATTGGACACTGTCATGGAGCTGCTAAATAGAAAAGAAACCAGCATCCAGTGATGGAAGTCCCCTGCGTGGGAGCTTGGGAGAATATTACAGGGAAGCATCATATATTGATATACTGAAGCCTTGTTCTGACTCTTAGGCATCTATTTATGTCTGCAGCTGGACATATAAGGTATTGAGCTAGATGGGATTTTTGTCGGACCCAATGTGACGGTTCTCCTGTAGGCTGGGGAGGAGGCTGTCTCTGTATTGAGCTGTGTCACAGAACACATTCTGCCAGCAGCGGCTGGTCAGTAGAAAACTGGTAAAAACACACAAAAAACACACAAAAAAACACCCTGCCTTTTTAGTTTTAATTCCAGTATTTGGTTTCCAGTCTACTTAAATTCCAGTATTGACCGTAATTCAATCTGTATTGAATTCACCTGTAAACTGAGCACTGTGCTTTGAAGTAAGTGAGATACAATAATTCTGAAGTCTTCCTCTTAGAGTCACGTTCCACAAAATAAATATAATTTCTGGTACTATTCTGCAAGTTATGTTTTACTGTAAAATGTGTTCTTCAGTGCTAACTTACTGTACTTCTAGTAGTCCTTTCCTTCCTCATCTTCAAAAACCTTCCTGTTCTGAATGTAACTCATTCATTTGTCTTATGTAGAGTTTCCACAACCTCCTCTCTTTCCTGTGGAAGTGAACAGTGATGATAAAATACCTCATGACAACTTGCCTACTCTTATAACTTATCAAAGTTCAGAGTTTGTTGGAAAGTCATCAGAGTTGTTTTGGTTTTTTTGTTTTTGGGGTTTTTTTTGGGGGGGAAAGGGAGGTTGTAAAGGGGGGAACAGCAATTAGCATGCTATGTTAAGGCAAAGCTGAGGAATGGAATGGGCCTGGGCATCAGGGATGTTCCAGACTGGTTTTACTGTGCTGTCTCCCATGTATTTGGTCAGATTAGAAAAGCTGAGAACTGATTTGGAGAGTACAGTGTGTCTAAGGTAAGGTTCAGCTGAAGGTTATCAATACATTATTGCAGACAGAATTTGGATTGCAGAAGACAAATCTCTTTACCAGTTTGTGTGAAACCAGACTACCAGCTGAATGCTGTCTCTGTTAATATTGGCAATGTCTTGAATGATGACTTTCTTAGGACACTTTTTTCTTATTTAATGTATTTGAAAATTCTAGAATATTTACTCAGGCCTGGACACTCTCTAATATTTAGATAACCAAGTGAACTAAAGCAGCTCATGTCACTGACTAATCCAGATGCTCTGTGTGTAGGATTTTTTGTAGCAATTAGCTCAGACTCTATATTCTCATTTTCTCCTTTAATTTTTTGTTCTCTGAACCTGGGTTTCTTAATATTTTGTCATCTGCGTCACTACTCCTAGCATATAATTCACAAATCCTTTTTTAATAAATGAATACTAGTGATCAGCTAATACATCAAAGAATGCCGATGTAAAGATTTTTTCCATAATTGCCACCATACCACCACAAGTGTGGTGAATCAACTATTTTATGTCTTCCTCTTTAATATTAAACATACTAAATTTTATAAACTAACTGAAATAAAAATAAATGACAAGGAAAAACCCTTTATGTTGCTGAAAATGTGTACTGAGTGGATTTCAGAAGTTTGTGTTAATTCATGACTTCTTGTGCACAGCAGCAAAGTAATGATGCATTACAAGTGGTGAAAAAGGAATGATTCCAATGATATTCAAAAATCATAGTTGATGTAGGTTATATACACATAACTAATTCTTGTGCACTTTGCAATTAAGCACAAAGAACTTCAGATTCAGGGCTTGGTCTTTGTTTTTTGCATATATCAGGTTATCTCGTAGAGCGAGCAGAGTAATTCATGGTATAATTTAAAGAGAAACTCAATTTTTGTGTGATGTATATATACATGTTGACAATATTGTACTACTGTATATGTTTGTATGTATGTGAAGATCCAATACAGCAAAGAAATTGAGTTTACCTGTCGTGGTTTAACCTCAGTCGGCAATTAAGCACCACGCAGCCGATAATAATAATAATACACAAAGCAAGTGATGCACAGTACAATTGCTCACCACCCGCCGACCGATGCCCAGCCAGTCCCCGAGCAGCGGCCCCCCCGGCCAGCTTTCCCCAGTTTATGTACTGAGCATGACGTCACATGGTATGGAATGTCCCTTTGGCCAGTTTGGCTGTGCCCCCTCCCAGCTTCTTGTGCACCTCCAGCCTTCTCAGTCAGTAGAGCATGGGAAGCTGAAAAGTCCTTGGCTAGTGTAAGCATTACCTAGCAACAACTAAAACATCGGTGCGTTATCAACTTTGTTCTCATCCTAAATCCAAAACACCATACCAGCTACTAGGAAGGAAATTAACTCTATCCCTGCCGAAACCAGGACATTACCATATATCAGTATTATATCAGAAGTCTTATACGCCATGAAAACAGTTGCTTTTTCATGTTCTAATTATACACGGTTTAACTAAATTTACCTACTGAAATATTTTACTTAAAGAGATTGCCAGATGAGGTGTTCACACATCAATTGCCTAATGCACAGGGTTCACAGTTCCATAGCTTTGAAAACAATGACAGTGAAATTGCATTAGTGGACCTTTTTCCTTTGTACGTGTTTAAAGATCAATCAGACAGCTTAAGCAGGGTATTTCTGGAGAAGAAAAAAACCATTATAGACCCAGACTGTAACAAAAGAGTCATAGGCAAGAACTACAGTCAATATATTTTTAATGTGTTGATAAGATATCAAATGCTCTGATGTCTGAGCATCAGTTGGTGAGCAAGGCTGTTATTCTAGCAAAACCTACCCAAACCTCTTTCACTCACACTTAATTTTTTATTCTCTCATGCTTTAGTTATAAGTATCCTGGATGAACAAGAGAGGGAAACGAGTGTTGAAAAATGTCAGTTGAAACCACTTGCACTGAACAAAGAAAGGAAGTTAAAATATTTGCACTGGTTATTTTGGAGCACAACCAATACTCTGATTTTACTGTTACCCTTTGACAAGCTGCGCCCACTGATTTTCCACTGCTTAAAGTGAGGGCGAATATGATATTAAAATAATAGAGTTGTGATTTCAGTCTACTTTTCTTTTCTTCATGCTGTTTATGTTCCAGCCATCTCTATCCTCCTCCTGGTCTAAGTTTCCTTTCACAGTTTTTAAGCCTTTCTGTTAGATGGAGTCCTCCAGCTGATCAGAAGAACAGACTTCCTGAATACTAGTGAGCTAAAACCAAGTCCTACTCCTCCTTCAAGACCAAAAATAAATATTGGTCAGGCTTCCCCTTTCCTTTTGTAATATCAGCAGAATGATCCCCTTTTCCCAGGGGAAGGTCAAGCAGATGCCTTTCCGTGCATGTGTTGTGCACGTGGAGAAAACGCAGAGCTACATCCACGACTTGAAGAACCTTTCCAGAACAACCATGGCCTTGAGTCCCTCTTGTCTTTCTGCCACTCTTGGTGGTCTTGGGTAATGTTTCATGGAAACACAGTATGTCCAGACCAAAATTCAGTGGGTATACTTAGAGTCACTTAGGCTGCTTGTGCTGTGAAAAGGTGCTGATATGAGTGAGGCAGACTGTCAGAAATATTTTTAAAAAATAATGTGTCGCTGGGGTTGGGTCTTACATTATTAAAGTGTCTTGCAAGTGGTATATGTGAGAGAATCTGAGTGAGAATACTTGTGAGTACTGTACAGCAGTGCTCACTTCTAAAGATACATATTAATACGTTGAACATTTCATTGTTTTTAGGCGTAGTTAGTAATCTCTGCATTGCCTCTTGCTTGTCTCTACATTCTAAAAAGACAGGAATAACACGGCTGTCACAATAGGATATTCCTCAGCAAGAAAACTAATCTCCTGTGTAGCCAAACTCCCTCAGCAACTTGAAAGCTATACAAGGCCACTTCTTAGTAACAAAAGGGATGTTTTTGTCCTTGGATGTATACAGATGGTATTGAGTGAAGTGCACAGAAGCCAAGGCAGGTCTTAGTAGCAGGGATAGTTGAGATTTGTGGAAGATTACGGTTAGAGAAGAAAAAGCAGTCTCTTTCTTTCATCCCTTTATAATTGGTGTGACTGTTGGGCACTGGGGAAGCACAAGCAAATATACAGCAATTTGTACTATGCAGGAGGATTACAATTGAAAAAGAGATGAGGAAGCAGAGGGAGGGAGAGCTAGCTGTTGTTTGTCTGTTTGGTTAAGGGAAAAACAAGCCCTTCCCTCTCCTTAAAAAGTAGTCCTACTTCTATCAGCACATCAGTTTCTGGGCTGTAGCATAGGGAGGAGAAAGGAAAAGAGGATTTTCCCTCCGCTGTGTTGGACCATCCTGTTTTTTCTGTCCTGCTGAAGCAATCTATTTTTGTAAACAAAACCCAAAAAAGATTCAGTCTCTGCGAAATAGCCGGGTCTCCGAGTCCCCTCTGGAGTAAGCAGCACTAAGCTAAACCCCGAACGGCTGGCACACCCACCACCATTGACAGTAGTGCTCAGTCGTTAAGAAAGCAATGTGCACAGATCAAAAATATGGTAATTGTGGAGCTGACCACTTCCTATGAATTGGATAATTATAAACTGAAATATTTACTCTTTCCTCCCTAGGGAAAAATGAGATTTTTGTGAGTTTGTATCCTAAATAAGACATCTGTATGTTTCTAGGTGCTTGTTATGAACTGACCTATAGTACTACTAACTAAAGGAAAATCTTCTTCCTCAATTAAGTAGGAAATAAAATGGCTATAGTTGAAAATGTAAGTGCTATTTGCAAGAATGCACTTTTTAGGATAATGGGTTTGTGCACATGTATGTATGTCCTAAACAGCCAGAACTGTAGTTTTCTAAAGAGCCTTAAACACTAATATGTTACAGCATGGCAGTGTGTCTTACTGGTTACCAAGGGTAACACGAAGTGTGGGTTTCAAGGCTTTTTTGATGGTATTGCATACACTTTACATTTTCGCTCGGTTGTTACCAGGTGACATAATGTTTGCACTATGTCAGTTTTTGAGATGTTCCCTTTAAAGGAAGAATGAATGAGTTAATTGAGCATCTTTGAAAATCAGGAACAATTCATAAGAAATTTATACCAGTACATTTCCCATGGTATCCCTCCAACGTTAACACAAGTTTAAAATAAATAAAACAAGCCTATATTATAGCCAATATTTTCTGATATGCTTGTACCTGTATGATAACTGCAGAGTTTGAATTATGATGTGTCTAAGGAAAAGCTAAAAGATTGCTTAATCTTAATATTGCCAAAAGCAAGCCAGTAATGTTTTTAAGGTTTGTATTGAGAGTTGCCTTTACCCCCGTACAGGGCAATATCTTTGTTCCAGTTTTGGCATGTTCAGGCTGAATTTTTGTATAGATAATATATTATGTCTATTATGTATAAATTACAGTGTACAAAATCGGTTATACTTATTTCTGTAATATAGGTACCACTGGTGCAAGCTGTTCTTTATGGGATATTACTTCTTTGGATGAATTGACGATATCTTCTATGGAAAGTCAGTGATTTAAATGTCTTTCTCGTGACAGGAGCTAGACAGTATTATCAGTTGCTTTTAATGAGCTCACCATGGCGAGGTGTAAGGATAGCAGGGATTTAATTTGGCACATGGTCCTACACAGTTAACAGCCTTTTAAATGTTTTTCTCTGTAAACTGGAATTTGTCACATATGAAGCATGCATAAGTTCAAACGCATACAATATTGGTAACAGCATTTACTGATCATCTCACTGACAACTGATATGACATGGAGTTCCTGACCACTTGCAACTATTTTTTTTTTTTTTATAGCCCTCAGTCATCACAGATGATGTCCTGACCAGTTCTCACTTGAGTAACTTAGATGTTTTTCTATAGTTTTGACTGGATACTGTAATTTTCAGTTCATAAACTAAACCGCTTCACAACACAATATGTTGGTGTTGGTTCCAGCTTGGGTATCTGCGTGTTATTTGTTAAATGATCCTTAGTATCGTGGTTTAACCCCAGGCAGCAACTAAGCACCACACAGCTGTTCACTCACTCCCCCTCCAGTGGGATGGGGGAGAGAATCAGAAGGGTAAAAGTGAGAAAACTCATAGGTTGAGATAAAGACAGTTTAATAGGTAAAGCAAAAGCTGCGCGTGCCAGCAAAACAAAGCAAGGAATTCATTCCCTACTTCCCATGGGCAGGCAGGTGTTCAGCCATCTCCAGGAAAGCAGGGCTCCATCACGTGCAACAGTTACTTGGGAAGACAAACACCATCACTCCAAACTTCCCCCCCCTTCCTTCTTCTTCCCCCAGCCTTATATCCTGAGCATGACATCATATGGTGTGGGATATCCCTTTGGTCAGTTGGGGTCAGCTGTCCCAGCTGTGTCCCCTCCCACCTTCTTGTGCACCCCCAGCCT
>NW_008794597.1:673282-682963 GCF_000699145.1 Aptenodytes forsteri | reverse complement strand
GTTACTTGGGAAGACAAATGTCATCACTCCGAATGTCCCCCCTTCCTTCTTCTTCCCCCAGCCTTATATCCTGAGCATGACGTCATATGGTGTGGGATATCCCTTTGGTCAGTTGGGGTCAGCTGTCCCGGCTGTGCCCCCTCCCAAATTCTTGTGCCCCCCCAGCCTGCTCGCTGGTGGGGTGGGGGAGAAGGAGAAGCACTGCTCAGCAGTAACGAAAACATCCAGTTTTCAATCCAGTGTTATCAACACTGTTTCCAGCACAAATCCAAAACACAGCCCCATACTAGCTACTGTGAAGAAAATTAACTCTATCCCAGCCAAAACCAGCACGCTTAGGTGAAGTCTGAGCATTTTCTTTGGAAAGGTCCTGATTCACAAAGCACACATGCACTTGCTTAACTTCAGATGCTGGGTTTATGAGGCAAAGAAGTCTGCTCAGCTCTCCCAGGAGCAAGCCCTGGGGTAGGGACAAAGATTGTAATTTGGGGTGGGCTTGGAAGTACCTCATCTCCTATTCTTGACTTAGTTCCTACTGGATGTTCCTGTGTAATGCAGAAGGGTTATTTGGATTTGCCACCTGCTGAGGCAGTCACTTTATTTCCCATATATGCAGTCATTCAATATCTGCCTCAGGGTTGCAGTGTTGGAGCCAAGTATCATCATAAAGCACCCAGGCCAAAGATGCCTCCTTGGAACTGAAGAAAGATATCTGTAAGAAATTAAAAGTCCTTCTCTACCTACTGTATAAAACTCTAACTTGAGCATTTGCCTCTGTCTGCCAGTATGCAATCTTGTGAAGGCTGTCACCAGTCCAAAACAGAGATTTTACACAGAATAAAGTAGAAGCTACAGTGCACGCATCTTGGGACATCAAGAATGAGAACTCTGCCACTCCCCATATGAATACTGATGTCCCCAAAATGCAAGAGAGTAGGGTATCGATAAGAAAATTGTCAACTGAGCAGCTAGATTAGGTAAACTTCCATCATATTTGCCATAGTTTCAGCTGGGTCCTGTGACTGTTCATAAATGAGCTTTAATATTCCCCCTTTCTCAGCTGCAGATGGCAATCCTTGTTCTAGTTCTCAGTAGTTCATAGAAAGCCATTTAGTCAAATTATATACGTTTTCAACAGATGCACAAGGTGAGCATTGTGTGTGACCTCTCTCACCTCTTGAACTATGCTGCAAAACTGCATACCTGGATCTGCAGCGATGTGGGCTTCTGACACTGTCATCTGTGCTCATCGTCAGTGAAGTAGAAAGTAAGAGAGAAATGAATGTTCAGAGAGCAGAGTGTCAATGTGGGATCAAATGCAAGAAATAATGCATGGGCAGGTTAGCAAAAGACAGGCTTGCTGTGGCTTCTGGTAGAAAACAATGTTCTTCTCCAGCCCTAATGAAGGTCCACAGGCCAGGAAGGAAAGGGCACGTCACCAGTGTTAATTTACTTGAATGTCCCAGCAGAAGACCGATATGAAATACTAATCCCTGTGACAGAGAAATTACTGATGTGACCTTTGACCACGTCAGAAGTGTGTCCACATGTAGGATTCCTCTGGTGGTTTGTTGACAATTTGGAGTAAGGGCAGTACAGTCCCTACAACTGTGAAGTCAGTCTGCATCTTCATCAGAGAAGCTCTTTTCTTTTTTTTCTCCCCCACAATGACATTATTGCTATGGGGTTTTTTCAGCTTCGCAATGGTAGCTGGTCAGGCACAGAGCACCAAGGAGAGCATGAGCTACATCTTGAACTAGGCAAGTTCAGAAGTTTGCTGCAAATGTGATTTATATCAATGAATACTTGGAGAGAAAGAATGAACAAAGAGAGGCTGCTGATGTGCAAGCGGGATGTAGTGTCTGATGGGGGGGGAGGTGACATAAAAGCAACAAATTGCAATGTTTAGGAACTATCATTCACCTGTTCAGGGTGCCATATGATTTATATGACTCACCAAGACAGCAAGCGGTGAGTGTGTATAATTAATGGTTTGCCAATGATTTATGGATCAAGGACTACTTGCTGTAAGCATAGCCTCATAATTCTAAATAATGAATAAACCAATAATTTATTTGTTTTGGGAGCAATTCATCATTGGAAAAAGGGAAGAGAATTCTTCTCACTGGTTATTTGATGCAAATTCCTCACTCAGTTGTATTTAGTTGCTTATACGCTAGCCTGGCAGGGGGAAGAAGAGACCTGGTGTATGCGACAGTGAAAATAACATTTTTGTTGATCAGTCTGAACACTTAAAGATTGATGAAATCCTTCATCTGCATTCATGCAGCTATGAGTGTTCCTGTAACTACTGGTTCCCTGGCTAGTTTCTGAAACATGGAGTTTAATCTCAGTAAGAAGTAGAAGAAAAATCCTGTCTCTTTTTACGCAGATTTCCTGGTCAAAGCAGGTGCAATCTGGTTGCTGACTACACAACTATCACCAGCTCACTTCAGCATGCCCCAGAAATCTGAGGCAAAGCCAAGGGAGAAGAAAGCACCCAAAACATAACAGATGCTACCGTCATCGTCCTTTTAATCACTGCCAAATTTGCTACCTGTGTGCTTCAGTTGCACTGTGGGCTCTATGAATTGGTGTGACTAGAAGATAAAAGCTTTCATAAATTGTAGATAACCAGGAAAATGGCAGCAACTGCTTCTTGCATCACCATCACCTGAACCCCTCTGCAAGTCTGTAAGCTCTGGGAGGGCAGAGGCTATCAAGTATTGTGCTTGCCTGTGCGGTTCCTGGTACCATGGGACTTTGATCCCTGACTGGGATTTTGAAGTGTGACTAAATATTACATAAAAATTAATACTATGGCTTAAAATATGCAAATGCACGCATCAGCAGAGTGTGCCTTCGTGTTACTCAAGCGAATTAGGAGAGGGCAATGTGGCAGGAGCAGAGTGGTGCAGTTCATCCAGCTGTTGCCCAAACAAGGAAGCTGTAGGTTTTCTCTTTTTTTCTTTAATTTTTTTTTTTCTTGCTTATGCTTCCCTGTCATTCTCTGGTAGCGTTGCTGAATGCAGATGGTCCACTTGTATAGTCTGCTCTTTACCTGCACTTCTCCAGGTAGTACAGACGGCGGTCAAGCTGCACCTTCCCATCACCTGTGGGTATTTTGGTTCATTGATAAATGGTGTTTTTACTGTGGTCCATCTGCAACAGACACTAAAAATATTTCAGGAGTTAGATCGCTTTAGTGGTGACATCATGCCAGCACTGTCACCTAGGTAATGGAACTAATTGCCATAGCAACAAGGCTTTATCATTCAGCAGCCCGAACATTTTTGACAGATGGGAGAGCCTAAAGATTTGAAGTAGGACACAAATGAAACATATCTGATTGGGCTAAGTCGTATTAATGATTCATGAATAGGAATCTTCTGTGCGGGGTATATCAAATCAGAGTAAATGATATATCTTTTAGAGGCCCATTTACTTCAAATTAAATTGTTCAATGTTAAAAATTTTCTTTCTCTAGGGAAAAAACAGCAGCATTTAATTAAAACAAGCAGATAATAAACCTGATTGTTTAAATATTATTGTATAGCCCCTGGGCATTGCTCCTGTTCTAGGCATCGTATAAGACTAACTAAATGACAAAGTACTAAAAATTTTAGCTGAGCGTTAGCTCACTTCAGGGTTAGTAATCTACCTTGCCAAAATGTGATTGTGGCAGGAGTGCTGGTGCTGGTGTCGGGAGTGCCCCGAGCCCTGCCCTGGGGACCTCTGACAAGGTTGCCTATTTCCAGTGGTGCTGGCTCTGCCTCAGCCTTTTTCAGAAAGGGCATAACCTCAGACTATAGCTGGCACGATTCAAGCCAGCTGGGATTAGGCCCAAAATTACAAACAGCCAGGGTGAAGTTTTCCCTCCCTCTAGCCAATGCAATTTTTGCCATTCAGTCAGTAGACACACTCTTCACCCTGCTTGCACTGCTCTCAGCTTGCTTGGACACTAAAGGCTGAAAGCACCCCTTCATTTCCTGCGCTGGTCCTTGGGCTATTACCCTGTATTGCGTATTCAGCCATGGGCAGCAATGATGCTGCTATTGGTGGTGTGGAATAAATCAAGAATGATTGCAGAGATTTAGGGGCAAAAGTGAAGGACCCGGTTAGCCCTCCTTGATCCAACAGGTGAAGGGAAAAGTGTGGATAAGAGTGGGCACATCCTGCAAGGTATCAACTGGCTGCATAGTCAGCTGAGAAGGTGGGTAAGAGACATCTTTGCCAGCAGGCTTGGCAGCCTGGTAAGGAGTGCTTTAAACTAAATACATGAGAATTGGTGATAACAGCTTGCAATTAAATGAGGAAACAGGTTGGGATGGCAAGTATGCAGGGCAGGATGAAGTGCTCTTTGAGCAGCCTGAGGAAGTCTGCAGATCACAGACCCTAGTCCTTATGGGAGGCTTTAACCTCCCTGCCTGGAAGGGCAGCACACTGGGAGGTAAGCAATGTGAGGAGTGTCTGGAGTGTGTTGGGCAATTTCTTAATGCAGATGCTACATAAGATAGCTAGATGTGATGTTCTTCTGGATCTGCTGCTCACAAACAAGGTCTGGTTGAGGATTTGACAATCAATGGCAGCCTTGGCTGTGGTGATCGTGAAATGGTGGAGATCAAGATGCTGACAAGAGTAAGGAAGGCAAGCAGCAGTGTAGATCCTGGAGCTGAGGGGAGCAGGCTTTGACGTGTTTAGGAAACTGGTTGGTAAGATCCTGTGGGAGACAGCTGTGTCTCACTAGTCTTTAAAAATGGCAAGAAGGATGATCAGGGAAACTACAGGTCAGTTGGACTTGCTTTGTTTCTACGAACAAATCCTCTCAGAAGACATTTTTGGACATATGAAGGAGAAAGTGGTTGGAAGTAACCACTCATTAGGCCCCATCTAGAGTACTGCATCCAAGTTGGGGACCTCCAGTACAAGACAGACATCCGTGAACTGGAGGGAGTTTAGGGGAGGCCACTGAGATAGTTGGGGCAGGATCACTCGCCCTATAATGGTGGACAAACACTGCAAGAGGCTGCACAGAGAGGTCATGGTGTCTTCATCCTTGGCGGCTTCCAAGCCCTGACTGGAGAAAACCCTGAGCAACCTGGTCTGAATTCAGTGTTGATTCTGCTTTGAGCAAGAGGTTGGGCTAGAGACCTTCCAGTCCTTTCCAACTGGAATTATTCTGTGATTTTGTGATTTTACAGGAAGATACAATTCCTCTTTATTGCTCCTAATCCTTCTACCTATATCTAATCTCTTAAAGCCGCATCCCTACGGTGTCCGGTGAGGCAACAACAACAAAGATATTAGAGAGTTTCTTTTCTATAATAAAGGGGAATGTATCATATTTAGATGAAATGTAACTTATCACAGAATATAGGGTTTAAACTTAAAGTGCATGTTATACTTGCCTGTACTGAGGTATGCATTACTATTTTAATCAAAATGGCTTATATTGGTTCAGGCAGCATCAGTGAACAAAGTCTCAGATAAAGAACAGTGACTCACTGCTACTTTCTGTCTTCAATATAAATATTAGCTGCCCTCCAGTAAATGCAACTCATCTGTGCTTAGAAATGCAGTACACAGCAGATAAAATGCCATTTCTTCCAATTATTTACCCATATTATAGAGGCTCAGTATTAAACTAAGCTTTTCACTCTGATGGAATTAGACATAATAATTATTTTTAACATATTGTCTGATTGCTTTCCTTATCGGGAATTCAGGTTTGCATTCCCACCTTTAGTATCAGACCCTTTCTAATGGAAGGAGAGACTTTGGGTGATTAGGCTGGAGGGTCAAAATAATCCTGGCAATTACTTTTCATTCTAATTGACATTGTGAAGACAACTCAGCACTAAGAATTTCTCTATGCATCTTGTTTTTCTCATCATCACCCTTCCAGGCAAACATAGAAATAGACATTTTGTGGTTTATGTTCTATAACCTCAATGGCTTTGGATCTTGAAAGCCAATTTTAAAGGCTCAGAAAAATCACAGCAAAACAGCTGCTTGGTTTTATGAAATATAAATGGTATAGTTGAAAATGCACAGATGGCTTCTTGGTGATGCATTTCACAAACATGCTTAGATGTTGTTCAAAATATGAATTTGAATAAATCTGTGATTGATTAATAATTTTCTAGTTGGTGACAGCAGCTATTGGTGGGAGAGCAGGTAGTCAGATATCACGGTCTTATTTTTCAGAATTACATGTAGCTCCCTTTTTTTTTGCATTTGCTGAGGTAAAACCACTTTCTAGCTTTTATTTGAAATTCAGTTTCAGCCATGGTTTTGCTATGGCTTTGAGCAGTGTGGTAACGTGGGATGGAGGATTACCACTGCTAGAAAAAAAGTCTAGATTCATTACAGCTTGAACCACTGCTTTCTTTTTCTGAAGAAAGTATGTTTTTTTGTCTTGCTACACTGTACTGCACTCATGTGAAAGGAATAAAGAGGAAGGGATGCTACCACCTTCACAATATGCGCAGAATAATTTTGAGTCATGGACATATGAGTGAAAATACCCAGTATTTCGTAATGTGCTTGAGCAATGATTGCTTTAAGAGGGAAAAAAAAAGGCCCTTCATTTAGTGCTGGTAGGCATTTCTTCTGTGATTTAAGCAGTCACTGAAAGGACGTTGTTTATTTTGGTTACACTACATGACAAGAACCATTTGAAAGAAGCAATCCAATGCTTTTCCTTGCATACTGATCATTCATTATATAGCTATCAATAACTGCCTAATAAAACTAGTCCAAAATAAATCATGCTTTCTTAACTACTTGGTAAAGATTGGACAACACTTCAGTATACTTCTCAATCCAGTAGCACGTTACAAAAGCAATCTATACTCTAAGCGCCCATTACTGTTACCGATTCATTAAAATGTTAAGTTAATGAAAGCCAGTAATAAAGCCAACAAAGATGCATGTGTCTGATTATACCACACTAGAAGTAAATTATGCATTTCATGGAGCATTATGCAATTCATGGCACAAGTAATGGATTTTGGATAGCGGCATACATCCAATTGAAAAACGATGGACACGTCAAAATGAAGTATGCCATAGTCAAAAAGTACAAGCTTCTAAAATAGATGATGATAAGTTCAAGACCTGTGCCTGTAATTTTGAGGCTCAAATAAGACTTACTGGTTCCTTTTAAAAAAAAAAAAAATTCCTTTTAAAGTTCCTTTAAAAAAAAAAATTATTGGCAATCACATTTTATTTAATTAAAATGTACAGCTTTGGTTAAACGTTCCCAGGATTTTCCAGCATGTGCGTTGTATTTGCAAAGCTTAGAGCAATTGGATGCATGTATTGGAAGTGAGGCAGTACTAACAGGGAAGCGTACACATTTAAAATATTTCGTATTAATCAGAAGTGATCAACATGGCACTGAAGCTTCAGACAATGTTTGGGATAGGTTTCATTGAAAATAACTAGTAATTACTAAAATCCTGTGCTCCTAAAAATTCAGGCCTGGCAATCTCAGCGCAGGCATCTGAAATCAATGAGTGAAAACTCCATATGGAAATGTTGGTCCTCAAATCCAATACAGTAGTCCATATTCACTTAATAGCAGTTTAGCTGTAGTAAAACCTGGAGATAAAGCCTGCCATACATTAGCTGAGTAAGTTTGCTTGATGAATAAAGTGGGTGGAGCCTGTCCTATTCCTTTGCAGTAATTAGGACAGGATAATCTGCATCTGAGTATCACGAGTAGGTCTGAACATTTGCTCATCAGAGGACTGCATTTATCGGACTGGTCCACAGCAGCTTCAGCCACTGCTGGAGAGTTAAAGGCTTTTGCTCCTCTTTTTATGGGTAGCAGTGGACTTTGCTTTGCAAAGCATGCTTTTTCATGACTAGGTAAAGCAAGCCTGCTTGGCACTACCTCTAACTGTTTTTCTGCTGCCTCACCACCACCTCTTCCTCTTGCAATAGTAGTGAGGAGGAGTAGGCTAAGGAAAGTGGGATTGGATCTACTGGAATAGAGCTTCATCTGCATGAGAGCGGGCCACATCTACATGTAGATGTGGTACCTAGGTACATGGCTTAGTGGTGGACTTGGCAGTGTTAGGTTTACAGTTGGACACAATCTTAAAGGTCTTTTCCAACCTAAATGATTCTATGATTCTATGAAGTAGTGACAGGAAGCTCAGGAAGTCAGGTAGTCCATTTCCTTACCAGCCAGGGCCAATCATACACCTGTTGCTCAGATCAGGTCTTCTAACCCAGCCTGTGGGGAAATTTCTGTGGACTGCTGACAATTCAGAGGTGCCATGTGTTGCTCGGCTTGTCCACAGGAATACGTATGTGCTACCCTACCACCAGAAAGGTGAGGAAACAGTGCATCCAGCTATGGCTTGTAACTGGCAGGAGGAATGCATGTTCTAGTTGGCCAAAAGTGTCCCAGGGACTGTATCATCGCTTGCCAAGTAGATGATAAGCACATACAGCTTGTATGGAGATTAAAGAAGATGTAGAGGCCTGCTAAGGCAAGGGGGTTAACGTAGCAGAAGGAAAAATGTGGCACGCTAAAAATCTGATTAAGATGTTATAACAGAAGGGGGAGGAGGGGATGCTGGTGTGAATTGCTGTAGGAAAGAGCTATGAAAGCATGGCAGAATTTCAGTCAGGGGAGAGGAACTGCAGATGTGGGGAGTTTAATGGGCACTGAGGGAAGAAGAGGAGTCTGGAGTTAGAAAGGACAAGGAGAGGAAAAGTGGTTTTTACCTTCTAAGGGTAAATTGGAGTTTTTAATGGACTACTTATCTGAATTTGTTATTAAAGATCTTCAGAGATGGAATTCCTACAAATTCCATAGATAATTAACTATTGTTACTGCTGAAAGCTTTTCCTAATATCTACCCTTGCTCTAGTTGAAATTAATTTGCTTTTTTACTGTCTACCTTTGACACAGGTAAGAGCTTTTTTACAGTGTTCTTTTGCATAGATGAATGCTGTTATCACATGCCTCATCTTAGCATTTTCCCTAAACCCAACTAACCCCAATTTTTGCAGAAAACTGAGATCTTTTTGTCACTCGCTACTTCTCCCTGAGTGCTCCATATCTGAGAAGCATGCTGGCCAAAACTGTGTCAGACACACTGTTCCAACAGAGGCCTTACCAGCCCTGAGGAGAAGAGAAAGATGAGTTTATGTCCCTTTTTCTCTCTTGGGGTGATGACTGCCTTTTTGGCATGAGCATAGCCCTTCCAACCCTTGTTCATCTTGTATGTCTTCACAGCCTCCTAACTGTGCTCTGTGAGAGTGCTGGCTAGCCCATACTACATCCTCTCTCTGCGGAGCCTGTTGTTCCAACCTAAGTGTAAAATTCTGCATTTGTCTCTTACCTAAAGTGTTTGTAGACCTGCCAATTTAACACACATCCTGTATTTAATCATCTGGGTCATAAATGAAACATTGAGAGGATATATCTCTGTGGAGGGATGTATTGCATGGGATTGTACTCTGACAGTGTGCACTCTCGATGTGTAGACTCTCTGGATATGTTTTTCCGGACATCTTAGTTTTGATCCTTTAGTCTCATTTAGATTGTGTCTCTTAGGTTGCTTATGAGAATGTTATAGAAGATAAGATCAGAAATCTTACTAAAGTCAAGATATGGTATCTACCGCAACTTCTGCAACAAGACCAAGTGCCGGGTCCTGC
>NW_008794597.1:666965-672621 GCF_000699145.1 Aptenodytes forsteri | reverse complement strand
CTCTTTTCCAACCTTAATGATTCTATGATTCTATGATTCTCACTAAATATAAGACTTTTACCTGCCAAGGAAAGAAACTAGATAGATTTTACATCGTTTGTTCCTAATGAATCCTTGTTGACTGTTTCTAGTGTTCTTTATTTTTCTTTTAACTGCTTATACATTCTTTGACTGTTTATTTCACTATTTCTCCAAGAGCTGAAATTGTGTGGTCTATAATATTCTCTTTTCTACCTTATGGTAAAGGAGCACTGTTTTTATCCTTTTGCAGTCTTTTGGGTCTCCACCTATTTTTCTGAAATTCTCACAGATAACCACTAGGCAATCTGAGACTGCTTCAGCCAGTTCTGTAAAAGTATTTTAGGACAAATTTAATTAGACCCAGCCATTTGGAAAACATCTAGCTTATCTTTATCTAAGTATTCATGGTGCTTCTCCGTGAGATCATTTGTCCTTATCTATAGGTGTTTAAATAAGTAAGCACCTTAATTACAGCTGACCTTTTTAACAAAGAATGACATGAAAAAGGCATTGATGTTGAGATTAAGTCCACTGTCTCAGCTTTCTCTGTTTCTTGTCATATTAGAGCCTACATTATCCTAACAACTACATCATCCGTAAAACAAAAAGAGCAATAAAGGACCTCAGAAACTTTCCAGACTTTCTGAACCCATGGCACTTGAAAATCCATCTTATCAAAGTTTGGATCAAATTTTGCTGGGAGTATAACAAGTGTAGCTGGGATGTGTTCAAGGACTTTGTATTACTTTGAGTCATCCTAGACCGGAAGGGTAGAAGGGGAACATGGAGTTTTGGAACAGGAAGATATTTCTGTACTTCATAATAAGATAATATTTACTGGCAAAATGTCAGTTGTGTCCCCAGTGGTACAGGTAACATGAGATTGGCCCCAAACTCCAGTGTCTCAACTGTAAATGGCTCTAAAGGAGCTGATAGTCTACCTTGAACAAAAAAACTAATCTTTTTTTATGCTATCTTTTTAAAGGTTTTTCATGTCATGCTCTGACATAAGAGAACATTAGCTGCAATAAAGAATACCAGTAAGCCTGAGTCATAGATGGGAGTATGATAGGAGCATAAAACAAGACTCTATAAATCCTAAATGTTTTGACAAATGAAAATCAGCAGTCACAAACTCTGTAGTTCACTGGATATGCAGTATACAACAGGGGCTTATTCTGATGCACTTGTATACACCAAACCCATTATTTTTCCCTTTAACATCCACGTTACTCTCCCAATGTGGATTTTGATAAAAAGCCTAAATGAGTGTGAACTCCACCATTAACAGAATGGTGAAGAAATGCAACTGTTATGTTTCTGACTCTTGCACGGATATGCCTTTTATTGCCAGGGGTAAGGTATCTGGTCATGAGGTCTAATAAAACCTCACAGGATTTGTGTAATACCAGATGAAAACAGCACAAGGGCAAGTCTTAGCTCTGACATTTCCTAAAAAAAAAAAAAACCAAAGCAGCTTTGCAAAGGCTTTTAATATGACTTTATCATCTTGAATAGCTCATACAGTCTTGAAATAGGCTAGAACAGGAGTTTGAACTTCTTAGGAGGCTGCGAGAAAGCTGCAAGCACTGAAGGAATTGACAGCGATGTACCACCTGGGACTTGCTTAACTGCATTTGCGCTGAACAAACAATTTTCAAGAGTGATGTTTCAGGAATTACTACTGTGCACAATAAGAAAAATGCTTTAAAAACACATATATGTGTATGCAAGGGAAGAAACCTTGTTCCAGCTCAACTCCTTAATCTCTTGGCTTTTCTGGACAAATTGATTTTAGGGAGAAAATATTCAAAAGCATCTTCTTGCAGTGATGTCTGTTGTCATCCCATCAGGGAGGAGAAAAAAGGACAAGCCTTCCTTCCCAACCTCATGATGTAGGATGCTGAGAAGGCTGAATTACAAACCTGGTTGATGCCCTGAGCCTGCTGAGAGGCAGAGCTGGTTGCACAGAGGGCAATGATGTTTTGGTCTTCTCAGCCTCCTGCCCCCTGAGCTGCTACATCTTCCTGGTAGCATAGCTCCAACACATCTGTAGGATTGCAGACTACTCAGACCTGGCTCAGTCCTCCCCATTTCTAAGGTATGGAAAAGCTGAGGGGGGGGAAAAAAAGTACACGTGTAAACAGTATTCTAGGCTTCTGTAAAACATCTACTGTTGTGCTAGATGGGAAAATATTAGTTAAACTTGTAATAACTTAAGTTAAGATGGAGATTGATGTATAAGAATTATAAAGTGATGGCGGAAGGTGGCCCAGAGGAAGCTGGCAAAAGACCATGCTGAAAGAGGAACTGTTAGAAAGTGTCTAGCGAAGTACAATTATCGAATTAGGGCATAATCGGATTTCATATTTTCATTAACGACCTCAATACCAAAAGTAGGGGTGAATTAATGATTTTTTTTTCTGGTGGCATAAATGTGGGACATATTAGCAATAAAAATGTGAATTACCATATTATATAGAAATAATTAGATGACCTTGAGATCAGGAATGATATAAATGTGATGGAACATTACAGTACAAAATGCAAAGTTATGCACTGTGGGACCATGAACAAGAATTGCAGGCATTAACTGGTGCTTCAGCTGGCAGCAGAGGAGAAGCCAGGTTACGTGTTTTAGTCAGCTACAGACGTAGCTGCGAAAAAGCTCATTGGGGTCGTAAGCTACTATGTTCTGGTTTTAGTGTAGTGATTTCCATGCTGTGTACAAGGCTCCAGTATGACCTTATCTGAAATACTGTGTGGATCTCTGTGTATAATCTCTCAAACATTAATTTAAGATGGAATGAGTGAGAAGAAAGGTACAATGGTCTTAGCAGCCTAATTTATGAAAGAAAATTGAAAGTGCGGCTTCTTCAGGCGAGAATAAACAAAGGTTGAGAGAGGATATGACTGTCATCTACAGATTTACCAGAGCAGAAGACTCTAAGAAAGGGGGAGGAGGGAAGAGCTCTTTGAGCAGAAATGACAGGGTTGGCACAACAGCATTTTCATATTAGAAAACAGGCAGAACATTTATGAGACATTTCCTGTAGTAAAGATAGCACAGCTCCTGTAACTTGTTTTTAGGATAGGAATTGATATATTAATTAAGAGTTTACTAAACCTTATTGCCTAGGACAGCACAAGGCTGCAGGCAGATGATTGCAGATACCCCTCTCACTCCTGTGCTCCAAGCTTCATTCTGGAGATCCCCATTCCCTCCACTCCACTGCTCCTGCTCTCTGCTTGCTTCCTCCCGCTTCCTCCCATCTTCAGACTTGCACAGATACATTTTATTTACTTTATTTGCATCACTTACGTATTCTGCATGTGATTTGGCTAGTTTTTCCTGGGATAAATTTGCCTCAGAAAGGGGACGAAGATTCCTGTGCTTCACTCAGCCCTGTAGAGTCATGCACAGGAGCTATACTCACCATGTTGGCTGCTTTTCTAATAAAAGAGAAATTCTCCTTCACACTGGATCTGGCTTTTCAGTTCACTGACAGGAGGAGGGAGATTCACTGAAGCTTTGAAGCAGAATTTAGAAATCATACTATTCAATATCTAGGAATTCTGATGGTTTTGTGTAACATCAGAGAAAAACTCCTTGTATTAACATTCAAATAGGTGCATAAAGTAGTTATTGTTTTCCTGGCCATACAGAGTTTGCTGCCATATGCTCACAGTCAGAAATGGCATGAGGTACTATTCATAATGGCTTTTATTTATGACAGTTTCTGGGATCCAGGGTTCTAGCTATGATGGCTCAGCAGGTTTCCACAGCTCAGCTGTGACTAGACCTAATTCTGATTCATTCAGACTGTTCCTGCAGTCGAGAGCAGTAGCAAATAGAAAAGATACTGCTGATAAATTGCAGATAGAAAAATATTAAATCAATATAACAATTATAGCTGATCCGGTCAGAAACAAGAAGATAAATTAAGGGAAGTTCAAAAAGAACAAGGGAATAAAATCCACCGTGATTAGTACTAAGCGTGTAGTGCTTATCACAAAAGAGTCAGATACTTAGATATTATGCAGTAGGACAAAAGAATGCAGAAAAAATACTGCTGGGGAAGAAACTAGGTATACTAAAGGCTAAGTGTCTTGCAGGGGCAGGAGTGGTTTACAAAAGTACCACCTACGGCATCACATTCAGCTCTGTCTTGCACCTCTTTTCCCTTCTCCACTTTTGCTCCTGTGTTTTTGTCCAGCAAATTGCCAGCTCACTAGTCAAAAAGGTGGAGACTACAAGAGGTTTTGCTCTTCCCAAACACAGTGTCTGCTGCATGCTTGCTAGGTTACAGAATGCAAAGCAATCTGTTCAGTGCTGTGTTTGAATGGACATAAGCCCTTACTACTTTCACAATCCCTGCATGTGGCAAAAGAGTATTTGTTGTTTCAGCCAAGGATTTAGCAGGTCCTATCTAGATTTACTGTTACTTTGCAGGAAGAACTGCAGCCTCTCAGGAGTTATAGCTAAGGGAAAGGAGGAGCTCTGTCACTCCATGTGGTGGCATCTGCTTCAACAGAACAAAGGCTGAGGGATAATGGGAGAAAATTATGTTAAAGGAAAGTGCATGTTGCCTCTTGAATACTTTCTCAACTCTTTTGAAAGATTTGAAAAAAACCCAACTTTGTATTGGTAATATGCTTAGCATGATCTTACCTATGCTTAACTATTTTTGGCTGTATAGTTGTGTTTAGTTGAATAATCGTTTATCTGGGGGAGGAGAAATCACAGCTCACCGGCAGCAACTTGCTCAGAAGCCCTCAGTTAGCTGTCCTGGATCTATAGGAAATCTGAAGTTAAAATGGTTCCCAAAAATATGCTGTCAACATCTCAGCCCATGTTCTGTCCCTTCTTTTCCACAGCATGGCTGGTTCCTCTCTGTCAGAAGGAAGAATTAGTCCCTGCCCAGCTCTAGCCTCAGGCCTTTTGGGAAAATCACAGGTTATTTCTGGGCTGAACCCCAAATGCCCATGGTTTGTAATAAACTACTGTTTAGTTCCCTAGGTGCCCTTACCTGAGGAGGTGCAGCCATGATGTGTATTTCGTTCAGAGCAGCTAAACTCAACTAGCAATAGTGTTATCTTAGCATTCAAGTGGACACAGACCTTCCTCCTCCCACTCCAGCCTAAATGAAAACACTAAGTGTTTGATGTGTTCTTCATCACTGCAGGACTCAGATCCAGGGGAAGTCATGGACCTAGCGGAAGTCCCAGTATCTCACTTGCTCACTACATCAGATATGTATAAACTGGGATCCAGATGCTCACCCTACCCGTAGCTTGACTCCATGCTGGGGCAAGACCTGGGTTTGCAATATCCCTTCCCCACAGTGACTTCTAAGAGGGAAAAAAACGTGGGATCCAGATGCTCACCCTACCCGTAGCTTGACTCCATGCTGGGGCAAGACCTGGGTTTGCAATATCCCTTCCCCACAGTGACTTCTAAGAGGGAAAAAAACTGTTGTCCTGGTTTTGGCTGGGATAAAGTTAATTTTCTTCCTCGTAGCTGGTACAGCTGTGTTTTGTGGATTTAGGATGAGAATAATGTTGATAACACACCAATGTTTTAATTGTTGCTAAGTAGTGCTTACACTAGTCAAGGACTTTTCAGCTTCTCATG
>NW_008794597.1:664466-665060 GCF_000699145.1 Aptenodytes forsteri | reverse complement strand
GAGAAGGGGGGAGGGGACACAGCCAGGACAGCTGACCCAAACTGGCCAAAGGGATATTCTATACCATGACATCATGCTCTACTGACTGAGAAGGCTGGAGGTGCACAAGAAGCTGGGAGGGGACACAGCCAGAGCTGACCCATGCATCACTTATTTTGTATATTCTATTTTTAGAATATACAATTCTATAATTGTATAATTCTATTATTATTATTATTATCCCTTCCTTTTCTGTCCTGTTAAACTGCCTTTATCTCAACCCACAAGTTTTACTTTTTTTTTCCCTGATTCTCTCCCCCATCCCACTGGGGCGGGGCGGGAGGCAGTGAGCGAATGTCTGTGTGGTGTTTAGCTGCCTGCTGGGTTAAACCACAACACCTATGTACAAGTGCAGGAAGGGAGTTGCAGTGCACTCAACAGGTCCAAAAGGTCCCCCCACAGGTTAGGGGTTGCTGTTGACAGCCCTTGGCTATCAGAGACTGGCCATCAATAGAATCATAGAATCATAGAATCATTGAGGTTGGAAAAGACCTCTAAGATCATCGAGTCCAACCGTCAACCCAACACCACCATGCCCACTAAACCATGTCCCTA
>NW_008794597.1:644928-664046 GCF_000699145.1 Aptenodytes forsteri | reverse complement strand
AGACTTGTTCTCCAGACCCCTCACCAGCCTCGTTGCCCTTCTCTGGACACACTCCAGCACCTCGACGTCCTTCTTGTAGTGAGGGGCCCAAAACTGAACACAGTATTCGACGTGCGGCCTCACCAGTGCCGAGTACAGGGGCACGATCAGTGCCGAGTACAGGGGCACGATCAATACTGTGAGTGTCCGTTTGGGAGAGGAGGTAAACTGGAAGTAGGGTCCTCGCTTCCATTCTCCAGTAGATATTTGAGAAGAAGTAGGAAGCAGGTAGATATTCATCCCTTCCTTTCTCACTCACATGTGCAACATAGACGGTTTGGTACTGACAGTTTTTCCTGCTGTCACCCTTGAAGCTTCAAGGTATTTAATAACCAGGATCTCAGTTTGACTGCTGGTCTACTGCAGTACTTGCCTAAATAATAAGTTGTTGCTTCCTTGGAGCTTGCATCAAGTCCAGAATTTAGCAATTGTTATTGAAAGGTGAAATACTGCATCTCTTCAGTGGACACTTGAATTTAGCTGAGCTCAACCTGACATGGCACTTAACTGCAATCCAGTCATGACAGCCAAGAATGATTTTTATCTGTGTTGCCTGCCACGAAAAGTAAACTTTGAGAAGTCACAGGTGCCTCATTCCATAAATTCATCACTGAATTTTTGGGCAACCTGAAGTGATGGAAACAATACAGAAATGTTTATGGGTGTCTGGAATCCATTCAGAGGTTTTGGCTCAATTCTGAGGAAATGTCACTGCTTTTTTTTTCCCCAGGGTGCTGTGAAGAGGCTTATACCCCCCGATTTCAAGAGTGGAACTAGGTCTTGTGGGGGCTTGCAGATTTATTGCCACATAACTCATACTGTGAGATCTTCTGCCAGAGTCAATCTACCAACACAAACAATAAGATTATCAAATGCAGTGTGTGTTTTGCTGCTGCTTGAAAATAGTTGAAATAAAGGAAAGCATTATTAGCTCTTTCTTTTGCTAGTAAAATGGAGAAAAAAGTGACTAATATATAAAATTCTAGTAGTTCATAGTTGGTACCCAAATTCACAGAACTAAGTGACAAAGACCCTAGACTAGGTTCCTCCTCACATGAAAGCAGAAGCTGCCATTTCCACGTACTCCTCTGGAGACACCACTCCTTGAATTTTAGATGAGTGAAGCAACTGATTCCTCTTCACCTGCCTCCAGGTGTCAGGTCCTCCAAAAGGGAAGAGGCAGAAAAGCAGCCGTGGGACCACCCTAGATCCTTTACCTTGGCTCCCAATGCTTGCCAAGTGCAGAGAAAGGAAAGCCAGGTGCTCCCCCTTTGCTCCAGGCAAACCTGGCTGGCAGGGCTGCCTTCAGACAAGAGCTGCGCCAGGACTCCCCCACGACTAGAGCGCATTTTTTTTGTCCCACGCTGTGGGCCGCAGTGTAAAAGTTATGCCCTGGGCTCAATCTGCATGCTTCAAACATCCAGTATCCCCATTGCTTTGCCAGGGAGGATTATACATTTTTCACAAAGTGAGCAAGTATGCTTTCAGAGAAAAAATATTTCCATGGCTACAGATCCTTCTCATGCAGTGGAATGGCTTATTCAACTCAGCTAGCAGAGAGCTAATAAAATGAGAGGAAGTAATTAGATGAAAGGATGGCTGGGTGTTTGATTTCAGATTTCTGTTTCTCACCTGAGACCCTTAGGAACTGTCTGAGGTGGTCAGAGATGCTGTCAAAGTTTGTATTTTGCATGAAGATTACACTGTCTTTTTGGTCCTGTAGGTTTTTGCCACTGCATTGTGTGCAGAAGTGGTCCTTGTGCAGTTTTATAATTGCAGTTAGTCCATATGCTGTTGTGTGTTCAGATCTCACACGTAAGAAATCATACCTGTTATGCAAACAGTATTTTACTTACATTGCTGGTATGGGTATGAAACTATAAAACCACAGAGGATCTGAGTGCTAAATATCAAAAGACATTTATCTTCTTGTGCGATACTTTTGCGATGTGAAGTATTGGAATTAAGCTCTCCCTGGTGTTAACAGAAGTTGACAGTGCAGGGAATATCTGGCAGAGAGCTTTTGCCTGTAGGGCGCCTCCTCTTGATGCCCGGACTTCCATATTTTCTCTGAGATTTTCTGAGATATGGATCATGAGAGTGACATAAAATTTTCTCTTCTCTACCTAAGCTAAAATGTAGATTATTAATAGATTAAGTATACCAGGTCAAAGGACTATGAGACTTTAAGTGGGCTCTGATTTTTTTTTTAAGTGCCAAATTCTTGTTGTTCTTGGTTTATCTTTAATCATTTATGTAGCCACATGGACTATGAGTAGGAGGAAGCACTCAGAATTTCTGTTCATCTTTAAAACCCTGTCAAATATTTTTAAATACTTCTGATCATTTCCCTTAGAATTCTAAATGCTTCCAGTTTTAAAATAAAATCCTGCCATCTGCAGTGAACCTAGGACAAGTCTCCACTTAATTTAATGATGTGAAGGCATTTCTTAAGGATTGAACACTAGTGTGACACATATTTGTAACTTTAAAAATATCTGGCAAGCTAGAAAGAAATTCTGTGTTAATTGAAAGACAGCTTCAGTAACGATAAAATGAAAGAATCCTTCTAATTTTGTACATATGAACCAAAACAGATGGTAAAGACGTTTCACCAACATCCTCTAAGTACTAGTAAGTAAATGTGACAATATTAATTTGGGTGAAAGGACATGATTAGTACCCTTTGACTTTTTTTGTAACAGCTGAATCTAATGTATCCTATTTATATGACTGTGAAGAGCTTCCAGTCATATTGTAATGATTTCTAAGGGCCAATCTGAAAGAGATTGCACTACGAGTGTCAAGTTGACAAGCTCACATCCTCTCCTTGATGTGAAGTGCTAAGTTCATGAAGATGTCAATGTGTTGCCTTGCCAAGTCTCCCAGCTGGAGAGTAATACTGTATAATAGTCATGAGACTTCAGATCCAATGTTATCAGTTCAAGCATTGCAGGGTTTCACAGGGAAAACTATGGCACAAGCAAGTAATTTTCGGATAAGTTACGTTCAATGGCATTATCAGAATTGATTTCACATTGAGATGCATTACTGGGCGGATGTACAAAATTCACACTTGCTCTTTCAAGTCAAATAACGTTCCTGGTAACATTCAGTGGAAGCTTTGCCTGGGTTGGTAAAAAATCATGAACTCAAGGCAACTTCAGTCTGTTTCAGGAGATGTGTATACATCAGCACATATCAACAATATACCTATCCACATCTCAGTAGTAACGTTCTCCTGGTTTTCTTACAATGTTAGTCTTAGCTGTGATCAGCAGGGGTTATCTGAATTGGAGCCTCCTTAATTCAAATGAGTGAAGAAAGATGGGCCAAGTGCTGACATACTTCAAAAGCTCTTGCCACCTGGTCTGAAAGTGCCTCCTCTCTTCTCAGTCTGAATAAAACAGAGTCTGAGTCAGGGCACATTTGTCAAGTCAAGGCACATCAGAGAATTCAGTCTTTCCCCCCACCGACAGCCCCTGAAATTAGTGAGACAGTAGAGAAGTGACAATTGAAAGGGTATGGAGCTGGTGCGATTGGGTTTACTTGTGATGGGATATCTTTAATTTGTATGGTTGCTTTTGAGATGCATTCTGAAGTTGTGTTGAGAGTGCCTATCCATCTGGATAGGAGCCCTCGCTCTCTTAATAGCACTTCGATATATCTAATGAATCAATCAATACCAGCTTAAAGAGCTGTGCTTCTGAATGCTAGCCAGTTTTTTTGCTGTCACAGTGGGTTTTTTTCTGTATAACATTGTTACCCGTGTTTTAATTTGTACTTGCTAAAATACATACTCTTTTGAAGTGCATACCTTACAATAGACAGCTTGAAAGCTGCCACCAGGCTTACCTCTCACTGAGATGCTGCCTGCCAAGTGGAGGAAATTGTCCAGCTTGTCAATGCCGAACTAATAAGGCAATGCCCCTTTTTTTCTATACCTGCAAATGTAGGTAATTTAAGTCCTGAGTGAGGCTCTCGTCTCCCTTTGGTGGTGGCCATAAAATGTTTGAGCTGTTCCACGTCATATTCACCATGTCCAGAAAAGCGGCTTTGACTACCGCAGTGTAGTTATACCTTATCCGTTATCCAAAAGAGAACATATTGGTGGCTTTTTCCATGCTAATTAGGCCAACATGAGTCATCCTTATATCTCCTGGGGTGACCATTGCAAAGGCAGTGCTAGCCTGTGGTCCAAAGGCTGTTGCCTCTCAAAGAGAGTGAAGGAGAGAGCCCAGCACCCACTGACATCCTTGTGCTCCTTGTGAGAACTCATTAAAAACCTTCTACCCAGCTCCCAGTCCTGTCTTTTTGGACTTTGAGGGAGAAATATGGGGATTCTTCTGGTTGGGCAGTGTCCTGTGAGCCAGCAAATACTCTGTTACTCTTCTCTTGAATTCTCACATTTCAGCTTCTTGCTTTCCCAGATGCATCCAGCACAAACCAGCTGCACCACCTAAGTGGCCCTTGGAAACCACAGTACCTGATTGCCCTTCAGTCTTGAGTGTATGCATCTTTGCAATGTGTCTGGGAGGTGAAGAAGTGCTAGTCCCACCACAAGGGTCTAAATTGTGACACTCAGGGCTTCGGTGCCTAAAGAATTGGTGTCCACAGTCTTCCACGTAGCAGTACTTCTTGCGTATTGCAAAGGCATTAGATCAGTAAGAGGTCCTTATGCTAAAATTGTGGGTTAACTAAGAATACCGAAACACTTGAGCAGTTGGCTGACTTTGCTGATTACCTTGTAGCTCTGAGGTGCCTGGGGCATTAAAATGTAAAGTGTTATACTTGTACTTTAACCAATAGACCATCCAGCCTCTCCTGGATATTACAAGGAACTTATTCTGGTTAAGGCCTTTGAGTGCTTCTGTAGTAGGAATATCTACTCTTAACTTCGGTAATACACCGTGAGACTTCCTTTCATAAGCTTTTCCACTCACTCTGGTCTAGTCTGTCTTCTGTGTAGCTTCTGGACTTTTGCTGGAGCATACAAAGCGGGTAATATATGATCTTTGACACAACTCCAGTAACACATTGAAGATTCTTGTCTAATTTGCTGGAGAGGTGTTAAAAACAGGAATAAGTGTGAAGCAATTAAGCAAAATGCATGACTACTTGTCCTCACACAGACCTCGAAATAAAATACTGAACATTATTTCACTTGAATGTGTTTGCCTTGGTTTATTTGTTAAACACTCCATGAGAATAAATTTAATAAGATGTACTTGGGGTTGGTGAGTTATGAAAATGGAAGTTTCATTGCTGTCCCGGTCCCAGAAGACAGTATCTTTATTGCCTTTTTAGTTCAGATTCTGGGCATAATATTATGTTTAAAACCATAGATCAAGCAGAAAGGCAATAGGTTTTATGTAAAGCGTGTTACTTTTTAAAGATGTAGGAAGCTGAAGTGCTTTTCTTCATATGGGCATGAAAGCCCATTAGAAAAATTGGAATGATTCCCTTTCTGTGCATTAAACCCTTGCTGCACCTTGTTATGATAGTTCATGCTAGAAGACTCACATTTATGCTACCTATAAGTTTTCTAAACCACCTGCATGAAAGTAGTTATGCTAACCAACATATACACAGTCTCAATCTTTATGGTCTTGTTATGAGCAGCACCCGGGGCGGCAGGAGAAGCCTATTAGCTACCATGTAAGCAAGAATGATGAACGCTCTCCTCCCTGAAATCGCCCTGCAACCCCACCATGGAGCCATTTGAGAGAGCACCAGATGAATACACACATGCTAAATCCATCTGCACCTTATGAGGCATTGACTTCCTAATGGAAACTCTTTTTAACATGAGCAAAGGCTAATCCGTAACTTACTTACTTGGGAAAATCAATCAATAAACATGCTTGTGACAATGGGATTTTTGACAAGAAGCACTGCAAAATCTTATTTACCTCCTCTGCATAGCCAGCAAATATACACCAGGGAAGCTGTTACTTTTGATGTACAAATATAACTTAAATAATTCTCAAATGACTGGTGCAGGCATTGGCTACAGAGGATAAAAAGGAAAGCTGGATTAGCTAAAAATAGTTGTATTAAAAATCAGTGTATCTTCTTCCTCGAGGAGGATGAAAAAAAAAACCCAACTCTAATCTTGGACTATAAGACTACAGGTAGAAAAGTTCAGGTCTTGCCCTTCTCATTTTTGGAAGACACTTTTCTGTTCAAAGGGGCTTTGGTTTAGCTTCAGGGGAAATATCAAGGATTATAATTGGAAGACTTTTCTAGGTATTCCTAGCTGGATTTCAGAAATATGGTATGTACTTAACAAAATCACACACACACAAAAGAACAGAGCAACTTTGAAATAAACCTTTCATTCCTCCTGCTGCCATGCAGTCTATATTGTCACTGTGCATTTTCCCTGAGAGGGAGGAGTATGGAACGAGGGATGAAAGGTATCGGGAAAAAGGAGAAGTGCAAGATTAAAAATAAATCAAAAAAGGGAAGGCATATCGAGAGAGGTGGATTTATGCCAGTTCCTAAATTTTCCTCTTAAATTGATACATCTGGAAAGATCTGTCTGTACATAATGGGATATTTCAGCAATTAATTGCAATGCAGTTGATTAGAAATGTTGGTGGAGATCATAAGAGGGTGGACACCAGGAATAGCTAATTTTAATGATCTGCCTATCTGTGCTGTGCTGTGCTCTGACCCTCCCCTCGCTGAAAGTAATGGAAAATTAAATGCTGGCCCTACTAAAGTCAGGGGAGCAGTGTGGCTGACTTTGGCGGGGGCTAGTGGTAGGATTTCACCCTGGGAAATACGGTTTTGACATTAATGACTGTCTAAACATTTGTGCCTATGTTTTCAGTCTGAGGTGGGGGGCTGCTGACTTGTTTCGCCTTTTTCTTAAGCAAATAGTATCTTTTCCTGCTCTTGCCTTTTCTTGGTGCATGCTTTGTGTTGCACATGTTCTGATTAAGTATAGTTCTCTGGGTACAGGAGCATTAAATACTGAGAAGGAAACATTTCAGCAATTATGTAGTTAAGGTATATTAAAACAATAAAGAACATACCTTCTTTATATAACTCCCTAGGCCAGAAGCTCTTGTTTTGAAAACAAACTAAGCATTTTAAACAAATGGTTTAGCTTGCAGTAAATTAACCGCTTTGCAATTATTACATATTTAGAATAAGAAATGTTTGTGTTTACATATTTTAAGAGCTCTAACCAAGAAGAGTCTTGCTATTTTTCTAAGCTATTTCTGGATTGCAACATAATTGAAGACACACGAGTCACTTTAGTCTTTTAATAATGCCTGAAAAGGTTGATAACTGCTACAAATTATCAGCCAGAACCACTTATTCACACTTTACTAGTCACTAGGAAAATTTTTTTCTTGAATATATTTTTATTGTGTCTACTGTTTGTGGTTAGAAAACAACTTTGCATGATCCAAGGCTTACAGCATTTCTGAGTCCTCAGGATTGAGGGAGTGATTGGCCAGTCCTTTCAGCCAGGTTAACTAGGAAGGATACAGCATCCAGCACTCTCAAGTATTTCACAGCTGGTCATTTGTGTGAAAATATCTAGCTCATGTGGTATTCCTTCCACTGAAAAATGGGTTTGCCTTTTAACATTTTAATGATAAAAATCTTAATTTTTATGTTGAAGCCTGGATCGCCTGACAGTTTGACTCCAACATTATGTTCTTCTGTGGGACCACTTAGTGCCAAAGGCTTGTGTAACATTGGGATCTTGACGTTCAACAGAGTGATGGTGATGACATCCAGAAGCAAGCAGCTTTCATGTTTGAGAAGCAGTTAATCCAACAATTAAAAAGGCTGGTGGAGTTGGGGCTTGTGGGTTTTATTCCCTGCTTTACCACTGATTTGTTATTTGCTTAAGATGCAGAGTGCCTTGTTGACAAGGCTCATGATGTTTGATGTTTTATTTGGAAAGTGCCTGTTCCCACAGTCACTTTACAGGGTATTTCAGCTTGCCATTGTTAATAAGAGGAGAGGAAAGAAAAAAGCCTGTTTGTATCCAACCTGCTGAGAAGAGTTGGAAAAAGTAACTTATGAAAATGTTATTTTCTTAAAGGTTATTTAAAAATATCAAAATAATTGTTTCTAGGGCCAAAACCAATACTGGATCCAAATGTGACTGCTGCATGCTGTCAAAATCTGGATTATGGTTTACGCTCAGATCTTTCTGTACTAACTAAATCCAAAGCAGCGTTTGATTTTATCTTCCTCCACTTTAGGAAGTGTTCTCTTACAGACTCTTGGCAATATTCTGAATATTAAAGCTTTAGTAATGATAGCAGTCTTCATGTTGACAATACTGACGTTCCTCAGAGGAAACTTATTTCTAGACATTACCTTGATTCTCCTTTTCCTTCCTTCTGAGATTTGAAAGCTTTCATTGTGTCATCCAAGACCATGGAGAAAGATCTCAAGGTCAGCCTGTGCTACCAGTTTCCCAGTGAGAACTATGAGAAATCAGTGTTTCTGTTCTCCAGATTACAACATACAATGGTCACCTGCGTGGTGTGACCAGTGCCTATAATTATGGGGCTTGGTTTGGAGGGAAAAACCCAATAGGAACTGGTGGACACAAAACTGTAAAAACAATAGGAGGACACTTTGTAATATGATTATAATGGAAATAATTATGGGGCTGTGACTCACCACTGGCTGCTGTACCATATATACCTTCCAGGAACAAGTAGCCAATGACCAGAGTGGCTTTTCTTCTCTTCTGTTTTTTCTGGACTAAAACCTTCTTCCTGTAAGGTTGTTCTAAACTGTTAGCGAAGTCTATAGTGAAATTTGAGACTGTGACTGCTTGCATTTTACGCTCATCACCATCATATCAGAAATGCCTGATGAGTGGAGAGTGATGGACAAGTGCTCTCTAACTAATTCATGTGCCAATTAACTGTTGACGTTGTGGTTATCTCATATTGTCTGTAACAAAAGAAATGGCCCATTAGGAAATAATGTATCATAAATCTAGGTAGAAGTTATATAGTTAGAGGTTATAAGATGTAAAAAAGCAAAACAAAACAAAACAAAACCCAAAATACCCAAAACCCACCAGGTGTTCATCTACATGTGTCTTTCTAGCAATGACCAATGCTTAGCTCTGGTTTTCTCCCAGGAGAACATCCCGAATCCTGAATTATGTTCCACCTTTACATCAGTAAGTGGTGGCCGTGGGAAAGAGGGCTCCTTCCACCCCACAACAGCAAGAAAAATGCACCCCTGAGGGAGAAGCAGCTTTAAATCCCCCTCGGACTGAGGAGGAGACCGAGCTGAAGTATCCAGGGGACGTACTTTAGCCATTCGACACAGCCTGGGATGGAGGCAATGTTTTCCCTGCAGCTGGCTGTGTATTTGAAGAGAACTGATAGGTGTGTTTTTTTGCAAAGCCCAAGAGAACAGGCATGCAGTAAGCTTGGCTGTTCCTGGGCCTCAGGGGACAGAGGCAGGACACCTCTTATTTCGTGAAGCCCTGCAAAACTAGGAGTTAAAGCTGAGCTGCTCGGCTCATTTCCAGTCTGAGGTTTTTCTGGGTATGTGCCTGGAGACATTGAATGCAAAACGTGTAGTCACCTATGGCCTTCAATATTTACAGGTTTATGCAGGAGCTGGTGAGGGTTCAGGCCGTCCTCAAAATTATCATATTCTGTGAAAAAGTTAGGTGGAATCTGACACATTATTTTTAGCGGTTGTCATCGATTATGCTGCAGAGACTGATTCTCGTTCACATTGCACCCCTCCATCTCCCAGGTAAACGCAGGCTATCTGTAGGGCTGTGCAAAGAGATCTCCATTGGCTCTTCAAGTTCAGATCATCATTATAGATATGTCTGAGTCCAAGTCTCTGAGTTATTCTTCATCTTTGCATGAGGAGCTAGGGAAGCTTGGAGACGGGGAGTGCTCTTTATAGAATTAAGGAGAACAAAAGGGCAGCTTTGATATCATGGCTTTTGACAAGGAGAGGAACTAAAGAGAATTATGGTGACCTGAAGCTGCCACGCAGTCTGCTTTAACTCAGACTTTGTGCAGAGACTGATTCTCGTTCACATTGCACCCCTCCATCTCCCAGGTAAACGCAGGCTATCTGTAGGGCTGTGCAAAGAGATCTCCATTGGCTCTTCAAGTTCAGATCATCATTATAGATATGTCTGAGTCCAAGTCTGTGAGTTATTCTTCATCTTTGCATGAGGAGCTAGGGAAGCTTGGAGACGGGGTGCTCTTTATATAGAATTAAGGAGAACAAAAGGGCAGCTTTGATATCATGGCTTTTGACAAGGAGAGGAACTAAAGAGAATTATGGTGACCTGAAGCTGCCACGCAGTCTGCTTTAACTCAGACTTTGTTCAGCAAGCTGGGAGGAAAAAAAAAAAAATCAATATTCTATTCTAGATGGCAAATATTATATGGTTTGGTCTTATCCATTATTTCTAAGGCATGAAATCAACATCTAATAGTGCAACCTTTGTCTAGAAATCAGACATTTTGGAGGAAAGTTCATCTCTAGTGAAGAAAAAGAGGAAAATTTAATTTCCCTTCTAGTTTCCTATTATTGCTTTCCCCTCCCTTCCCTTCCAGGATCTGAAAGATTCCAATCCTGCAGGAATCACTTTCACTGCTTCACTGAATTTGCCTGGTGATTGTAATCTTCTCTGACTTTCTCCATAATCGTTCTGTTGGAGAGGATGCCTCTTTACCCTCCCAGGACTTTACTGGGGAAGGAAGGTGGGAGGAACAGCAAAGGTTGAGCTGACTTCAGGACTGATGTGATCTTGCAGTTGAAAGTGGGAGGCTTTTTTCCTCCTTTGCAATAACATTTGCTGCTATTGGAACTGTCAGTAAAGTGGGAAAAAGCAATTAATATTTTTGCCTCTGTCTTTCAGAAAATCCTTACTTTTCTGCAAGCAAAGCTCTTGAAAAAAAATCATAGTTCACCTTCAGGAATGATAAGAGAGAAAAGAACTGTAAGAACTTTCTATGTGTCCTTTGCTCATTAACAATGACAGACTGTGGAGGAAAGATATCCCATAGCACAAGTTTTGTAAATACAATTGCAATAAAATCTAATTTCAGGACAAATAAAAATCAGAAAAGGAAGCTAATTGGACATTTCCTTCAAAAGCTATTTTATCTTCAACTTTATGTCTTAACAAGTTCAGCCAAAATTTTTGGCAGCCTGAAATTGTAACACAGGGAAGGATTATTATACTTTGTGTCAATTAGGTGGAATGCTTTTTAACTAAATATACCTGCCCCTTTTGCAGATTTTGCTTAGGAAGGTGGAAATCTGCCCCTGTGAGTGACTTGCCAGTCCCATTACCAGTACATTTATTCTGTTACGTGCATCACTGACGCGTCCCGAGCCAAAAGGGAAGCAGCAGGAAGCCGTGACCTCTGCTCTGAGCAGTCAGATCAAATCAGGCGGTTTGATTTTCACAAGGTGATGAGCTGCTTTGGGTCCCATTGGGGTCCCAAGTTGCCTTTCTCTAAGGCATTAGGTATCCGAGTAGACAGGAGACTGCTGCCCTCAGCAAACCCCCTCGTTGTGTGTCCTGGGAACGGATGTTTCTCCAAGTACCTGCTGGTCCTGAGTCTCCACTTGGAGCTGGTCTTGCATTTGGGTGATCCTGGTATCTCCCAGAACCTGGAGAAAATCGCTCCTTATGTGCAATACAAGACAGGTACATATAAATTACCAGAGACCATAACGAGCATACAACAAAAAATGGCCTCTACCCTGGAGAGTGTGTAATACAAAGGCTTCCATTTGCAGTCTGACTGTGTGGGACTCTCACTATCAGCATAGCGCCTCTCCCACTCCACTATTCAGAAGTGTGAGTTGCCCAGCTGTACCCTCTTGTAGTCCAGAGAAATTATGTATCTAAACACCTCTGAGATGAAAAGTTTTTAGAAAGTTACCAAGCTATTTGGTGGTTTGTTTTTTTTTTTTATTTTCCTCTGCAATGGAATTGCCAAGGGCAAAGCTCTGATGTAACCAGAATTAGGGCTTCATTCTTATTCTTTAAAACCTTGATCTCTACTGCATTAAATCTACTTTGAACTTGAAATATTTTTCAATGTAAATAATTTAAGAACATAAAGGGCAGTGCCTGGAAAGCCAAATCGTGTTCATGATCCCATTTTCCTAAGCATTAAATAGGTACCTAATGAAAATCAACCACTCCTTGGGTTGCGTAGGTGCTCAGTAAGACTCTCTGAACTGCTTTCATTACAGATGATGCACAACGTCTGATTCATTTACAAGGATGTTAACGTTTCTATGTAAATTTCTTTGAAATGAGAGTGTGCCTTAAAAAAATCTTAAGTCTTTGGGACAGTTCATGAGCAGCAAATGTCTTTGAGATGGAAATATTTCCTTTCTCAGTGAAAGGCCAGCTGTGCCTATGAAGTCTGCACATGGGATGGATAATGGTGCTTAAAAGCTTCAGCAGAGCGTTAATAAAGGGAAAGAATTTTCTGTGGCTCGCTAGGTTTTGTACAGTATCTGCAACCACGTCCAGCCTGTGTAAACACCAGCCTTAGTAATGAATCTTCAGTCATGCCAGGCGAGAACGGATAGGGTGACAAGGTTGAGGGGAGCCAGAGGTTTTTTATTCTATTTCCAGCCCTTCCTCAAACATCAGCTTTCCTCCTCTCGCCTAATTCTGGCTACTCCTATAAGTAGAAGTGGGAACACATGAGTCTCTGCAGCTTTCACTGTAGCTGGATAAGACTGAAATGTTGATCTGGATGCCTCTTGGTGAGACGGTGTTCAGTGGGCGCATGCCCTGATGTCAGGCTCAGTATGTGACCTAATGTATGCCTGCACCTGTATCACTGTCCAGCATATCCAGTGAGCACCCTTCCGTCCATGGCTATGCCTGCAGCAGCTCGTGCCTAGTGATTCTGGCAAGTAGGGAGCTCTCCGATTTCCCAGTGGGCTGCTTCTGAATAAAGCATGTAATCAACATAGTTTATGAAAGAAAAACCAAGTGCTGAACATTTAAAGTTCTGACTGAAGCTAAAGGGAACAGAAAGGTTTCAGAGTGCATCTCTTAATGTCTGTTGGATGTGGTTTCTTTTTATGCTAAATGGAGAGCTCATAGGACCATATTGAGCTTAATTTCTTTAAAAGTAAAGTTCGGTGAGATCCTGGGGTGGAAAATTCTGTAGGAATTTAGAGTGTTTGTAAGTCTTGGACCAGATAGTCTCATCTCTTCATGGACATAGGAGACATGAGAATCCTAGAGGTAGGTAGGTTTCTTCAGTTGTGAGGTTCCCTCTGGACTTGCTGGGCCATGTCTCTGAAATAGACTTCAGATGGAGTCTGTAGGAGTTGAGAGTTACAAAGTGCTTTCCAAGCTGGGGATCATATTTTACTAATTACTAATTTACTAATTACTAAATTATTAATATTGATTTCTTTTTTTTTACCCCAGTAAATGTTAATGTTTAGCTGACAGCTATAATTAAAATATTTTTCTCAAGAACACCTTTTTAAACAAACTAAAAGATTAATATAACACATTTTTCTAACAAGTATTCTCACATTTTTCAACAAAGACAAAAAAAGGATAATTATTTAAAAGCAGGAAAAGCTTTCTTAAAACCTAGTTGCATGTGTGTTGCTGAGAAATTCCTTGAAAATTTGTAGGGAATAGAGACATGACAAGGAATTGAGGAAAGACAGCTTGCCTTTTTCATCTGTCTCTAATCAAGACTCTGACCAGATTTTTTTCATGGGTTCCTCAGTCTGTGGAACTTGTGAATTCTGAAGAAGAGAGCAGGGCTGCAGGAGGGTTTAATCTGTTTTGTGTTTTCTCATTGAATTATTACCAGTTTAACTATTCTTTGTGGTGCCTGCTATTTGTTTCATGCTGTTTGATTACAAACCTGCATCTGTGTGAAGCCACTCACCCCATCCTATCCCTCCAGCTTCCACAGGGCTGGGGGCGTTGGGTGACGCAACTCCCTTGGGGCACTGCTCAGCAGCAGGGTTTGGTGGGGTTCCCATCCCTCCTCCCGGAGCCACCCAGGCAAGCCGGTGCAGGAGGACACTGCCCTGTGCCAGTGGTAAATGCCAGAGCAGTATTGCTACGTACAAGAGCCAGGAGGAAGCATGGAAGGAATCGTAATTTGGAGAGGTTTGCTGGCAGCGCAGATTAGACCTCTGCTTGGGGCTGTGCGTAAGAACTTGCTGTCTAGTCTTTCCATTAGATAGCAAAGCTTTTGTGTAATACTTGCTTTAATTGAATTATAGATCTCTTGCTTGCTGCACTGTCTGCTATAAAATCTGTGACTGTACTGGTATCACACACAAACATTGAAATAGGATTGTTTTGCTCAATATTCTGTATCATTTATGGTTACATATAGGGTTTTTTATAGGTATAGCTCAAAAGAAGCTACTGACTTCATTGAATTTTCCTTGTCTAAGTAAGAAAGCTGAGGATGTCTCTGTATGAGTTGTGCAGAGTGGATGTGAGTTGTAGATGCATTTTCTTCTACTTCCACATTGTGTAAATTTGAACCTAAGACCTTCTATACACAAGGTGAGAACTTGCCTTATTTGTCACTACACAACTCAGTTCTGTCATTTTCACCACTAATGGGATTTTGTGACTGAGTGACCTTGTTAATACAGCAATATGTTGCCTGCCATATCATCAGTAACGATGCTCCAAATAATAAAAGAGGGTGAAAATGCCGGCTGAAAAAATAGTGAAAAAAAATTATGCTAGTTTCTTCCTATTCTTTTCCAGGAAAAGAAAAAAGCCTCCATTATCTTAAAAAATTATATTACTTTAGAATCCTACTTAATGTGATGAAATAGTTAAAGCACTGCTCTTCTCTAGCACAATTTGGCAAAATAGCTCTTTAAAGATCTTCTTAGGGGAAAAGGGACATAAATATGGAGTGGATCCTTCCAACACAGCAAAGCCCATCGTTAGACTGGGAGGATATTATGACACCAGTTACCAAGAGAAAAATTTCTGTGAATGGACTTTTTGATAAAATCATGTTTTTTTCAGATATTTGTTATCTCCTAATGTTATGTAGTTCAGCATCTTTTACTATCTTAATGATAAATATTGTTATTATTGAAGTAATACTAAGTCTGACTATTTTACGTATGTAAAACTGATATGCATAGTACATAGTTAGGAGTGACCTGATGACTTTATGAACTGAATAAATAAGGAAAGGGAGATAGCTATAGGGAAATGAAGTGACAACCAAGTCTCCGAAGTCACTGTCCAGTGCTACGTTTACCAGACCACACTGCCTCTTGATTTATGACTAAAATCTCCAAGGAAAGTTTATATTGCCGTCTGTTGGAAGGAGTATGAAATGAGGTTGGAATCACATTCATCACAGCTCTGTGCTTGGCACAGTGAAGAAGGAACCAAGGATCTGTGGATCTGGGCAGGATCATATAAGCAGAACTGCGAAGAGGGACCTGAAAATTCCTCTAATTATCACTCTCTTGTAACAAGCCAAGAACAATGTCTTCAGAAAGCCAACAGATTAATTCAAAGGCAGACTTTTCAGGAAAGGAGGCAAGAGGGTTTATGGGGTTAGTGGCCTGTGGGGGAATGCCAGTGTCAATGAGCAAGTCTTCACTGCTCAATGAAGCATCATGGTGACTCACTCAAGCTGGAGCTTTCCTCTGCTGAGCCAGCCTGCTGGCACGGTGCAATGCCATGCCAAGGTGCTAGCTCTGATCAAAAAGCAGGATAGCCGCACTGATAGCTAGCAAAGTGCTAGCAAAGATGCTGATAGCACAAGAGTCTGCGCTGTGCTGCCTCTGGCACTGTGGACATGTCCACAGAAGATAATTTTGTAACCCATGAGGTAGTACTTTTTGTTGGATTCAAAACACCCTGTAGTGCCAGAGCCTTTTTTTTGCTCATGGAGGTGTCGTGTATTTTATGAGACAAGAAGGTGATGTCCTGAGGATTTATACAGTTCCGGGCATTTCCAAAAGTGAGCTAGTTCAAACGTTTGAATCCTGGCTAAATTCCTGCCTGGTGTGAAAATATCCTGCCCAGTTGGTTCACCTTGAATTTTCTACTGGATACAGTACTTAGAGCTGTTTACACATAATTAGCAGCAATTCAAAGAAGGAAGAAGCATGCACAGTATTTATTACTGGACCATCTTTTACATATGCTTGCGATTTTTATATAGGAATTCATAACAAACTATAATCAACTGATCAGTACCCACGAAGCTCCTAGACAACCATTAAAAGTAATAGCTAAACAAGTAACGGTCAACTAGCTTTTGACATGTCCTTGTTAGATTATGTATTCATTGCCTGGAAGAGCAAATAGTCTATAAAGAAGCACTGGAGCACATTGCCTAGAGAGGCTGTGGAGTCTCCATCCTTAGAGATGTTCAAAACCTGACAGCCCTGAGCTTTAGCTGGCCTTGCTCTGAGCAGGGGGGTGGAGTAGATGATTTCCAGAGGTGGAAATTTCTCAATCGTTCTGTGACTCTGAGTATTCTTCAAGAATTCATCCTCCATGGAAAATGGCAGACTTGCATTAGGAAAAGAAAAATAACTCAACATATAGACTGCTTCCCTGGGCAAGCCCCAATCCAATGAAATATGTTTAAATTTAGGCATGCAAGTTGTGTAGCCCATAAAGCAGGCTTGCCACTTAGCCTTTAAGTAAATGGGGTACTTTTATGCTTGAATCTAAGATCCTTAATTGCTTTGTTGAAACCCAAGAAAGAAAATAAGGACTCCTTAATAGAAAACATATAAAATTTCCCCAAATTAAATATGTATATTAAGCATTGCTTGAATATATATTTAAGTAAGTCTCAGACTAAATTTATGCAGAAGCTACTATAACATTACTAATCTTTTGGGGTTTTACTAAAAAGAAAAATGGGGGAAAAAAATCTAGTCAGCCTTTAGCTTTCAGTTTTCATTGGCTTGAATTCCTGGGTTCCCATAAACAGGATTTAAGAATCAGTCTTTACAGGCTAAGACTTAACTGAAGTCTGGGGGTTTGTTGGGGGCAGTGGGGTGGGGTGTATCTGGGAGGGTTGTTATTTCTTTTTCTTTTCTTTTAAATCAAAATAGTCCATGATAAACAACTTAGTTTGTCAGTCATCGTTTGGGCCAAGGATTGGTGTCAAACGGGGTTGTTTAATGCATAGAGCCTGCCAAGTGTGCACCTTTCTCAGCAGACAGCTCTAATCCTTCATGGTCCACTGACTTTACCTTTATGAGTTCTTTTGATTGGTAATTGAGAGAATAAATCTTTGAAGAACTTACATAAATGCAAAAAAGAAACCCCATTAAGATTCAAGCAGTAAAATGCCTACTGGCATATTTTATATGGTACCTTTTCAGTCCTCTGCCATTTAAATTCATTTTGCCAGACAAAGATTTGACATTGGCATCCAGTTATAGATTTTGTTTTCTTATGCATCGTCATCTGCACCCTCTATATTTGAACTTTTAATGCCAGCACAGTAAGTGAACTGTTCTGAGAGCTGGATTGCTCTGAAGCACTTTGCAGTATTGAAGATGCAGAGCAGAATAAAGAATTCAGTGTATTGAGGCACTTTATCCTCCCTGTCCCTATTTAAGTTATATAGATGAGGCATTCTTTTTAGTAAATTTTAGGTCTTATATTGAGTATAGGATTAGTTGGTGGTGGACTAATAGCTCTCTTGCTAATGATGAAACAAAAGAAGTGAGCTCTCACTTGGGGTAGAGGAGGCAGCTCTGAGCAAGCCTTCTTATAAAGCAAGCAAGCAAACTGGGAGCATTTGCACCTGCTACCTACCTGCTAGGAGTTTATTAGCCCAATAAACATAAGCTACCTTCTATTCATTTGCTTTTCAACTTTTCAGTCAAGTCACCATTAGATCCTGGCGGAAAAGTAACTCAATAAAGGGGAAAATGCAACTGAAAGCCCTAAAAGTTATCTTGACTGTTTTCAAAGACAAATGTTTCTCCGTAGTCTGTAGTGTACAGCTCAGCCCCTACAGGTTTACTTACTGGTAGGAAGAATTATTTCAACATGGCTTGTTAGCTTAAACGTAACCTCATACAGAGGATAATAGAGACTTGACCTCAGTAAATTTTGAGAACTCTTGGCTTTGTGGTGCTCTGGTTACCAATTTATAATTCCTCCTCTCACATGTGCCTGTTATAAGATGAACACAATCATATACAAATGGGGAAAAGTGAGAATTTTTACTGAAATCGTTTGAGGGATTTCTCAAAAAACTCTGGACCATTTGCATTGTTTATATATTTGTGTAACAGTTATAAAAGCAGTACTGTAGCAATGTACCTGTGATTGTGCACTATTCAAAAGGCTGTGTCACAAGAGATACTACATAGGTAGACAAAAGTGTAATTTCCCAACAGATACCCTGCTCATCCTGTGGGGTTGTGGCTGTAAAACTTGCACAAACTGCATATTGGCTTTGCAAAAAGACAAGTTCCATTTATTCAAGATAATTTATTCAGTGACTGTTCTCTAATATACAAGGCTAGATACAACTGCTATAGAAACAGCCATGTTTGTTTGTGCTGTACAATTCATTGTGCCCTGTCTTTGATATTGAATAGGTCATAACCTGATTGTAGGGTAGGTGAAATACGAATAGCAGGCCTTATTTTTATCTGCTGACACTGTAGGTAGCATTAGACAATATTCAAATGCAGCCCCTGTGGCAAGATTGTCATGTTCCAGATCTAACCTCTCTTTAAAAAAAAATTTCAGAGCTAAATCTTAGAAAGGGAAATACTGTTCCTATTTCTGTGCATGAAAGGCATGGACCAGGGAGAAGTTGATGATAAATACTTGAGCAATTGGATAATCAATAATTGGTAGGAGTTCTTAAATTTTTTTGGCAAAAACCCATGTGTCCTGGTTTCGGCAGGGATAGAGTTAATTTTCTTCCTAGCAGCTGGTACAGTGCTGTGTTTTGGATTTAGGATGAGAATAATGTTGATAACACACCGATGTTTTAGTTGTTGCTGAGCAGTGCTTACACTAGTCAAGGACTTTTCAGCTTCCCATGCTCTACCGA
>NW_008794597.1:642921-644814 GCF_000699145.1 Aptenodytes forsteri | reverse complement strand
CAGCGGGTGGTGAGCAATTGCATTGTGCATCACTTGCTTTGTGTATTATTATTATTATTGTTATTAGTATTATTTTATTTTATTTCAATTATTAAACTATTTTTATCTCAACCCACAAGTTTTCTCACTTCTACTCTTCCAATTCTCTCCCCCATCCCACTGGGGTGGAGGGGGGACTGAGCGAGCGGCTGTGTGGTGCTCAGTTGCTGACTGAGGTTAAACCGTGACACCATGATGAGTTCATAGATCTTGTGTGTTCAGTGCTTCATAAATCAAAAGCCAGGAGAGGAGAGTCCTGGCTTAAACAGTTCATAGAGATCCATGATACCAAAATAAAGGTATCTTTCCATTGATACAGGCTGGGGAGAAGGGAGGACATAGAAGTACTTTTATTTCTGTTTTTCATGGAATTTAATACCCATGAAGATGTCAAGTTGGTAGTCTCGAAGACCAAATTTTTTTGTCTAGCCAAATACAGCTTATGCAGCAGTAGTGCAAATTTTGCTGTCCTGCCACGTCAACGTCTGCTGCTCTGCACAAAGAGGGAGATCATCAGGGGGTGTTTGTAGCATGTGACCCGGCTGTCAGGCTGATATGGCATGTCCTCTCTCATTGACAAAAGCTGCAGCCAGTAGGGCTTTGGTGAAATGGAATTGACTTTAAGGAAAGGGTCATCCCAAATCCTAAATATTGCAAAAAGTTGCGAACACATGATGTAAAGAAGTCAAAGCTTTGATTCAGTCCTCTGTGTCAGTAACTTTCACTCCAAATGAATGCCACATTTGGCTTATTTAAACTTTCCTATTTTTTCTCATGTCAGAGTCCTCTTCTGCTCCCTGTGTCATACCTCTTCTAAGTAATATCAGATGTTTGAGATTTTCCAGTAAGGAAAAATTACACAAGGTCTGGGCTATATCCCATCCGTAAATTGCTTTATCTACCCACACTGACAGCAGTCATGAGATGACCCTCCTTCTTCCTGTAATCTTAGCTCATCTTCAGTGCTTTGTGCTCAGAGAGCAGCTCTGAATCCAAAACTGACCCAGAGCCCAGATTGGGGCACACAGACCCTACAGAAAACCTTACACAATGCAACGCTGCAATCTAGCATGTCATCAAAGCCTACTTCATTGTGTCCACACCAAGAATTTGGAGACTGTAAGGATACTATGAGATGACACTCGTTGCAAAACTGTGGTGGCATTTTTAATGGGATCTTTAGTGTGGTCTTGAAGATCTTTATGTCCAGCTTCCCAATACTCTATGATGACAATCACAAAAAGTATTTGCCTGAAGATCTTTTTGGAAAGCACTAGTTTTAGCTATATTTAACACCATACTTAGATTTTTTTTTTTTTTAATAATGAGTATTATCAATTGACTTTGCTTAATCTCTGTATCTGCCCTGATCTCATGTTCCCATCACCTTTCACTTTTTTCTTCCTTTCCAGACTGAACTTTTCCCTGCTTTTCTGTCTCTACCATATGACTCCTTCTCTTTCCTATCATTCCTATTTCTCCTGGAAATGCTGTGCAGCTTCACTATCTTTTTCTTCTCCATTAGACATAACGTACTGCCTTACTGTCTGCCAAGATAGGCATTCCCACATGCCACTGTCTAGAAGTGACATGGGTGATTCGGGGGAGGGGGGGTCCGTTAATTTGTAGCAGCATTCCCTAACAGCTATCATTCCTATTTCTCCTGGAAATGCTGTGCAGCTTCACTATCTTTTTCTTCTCCATTAGACATAACGTACTGCCTTACTGTCTGCCAAGATAGGCCATGCCACATGCCACTGTCTAGAAGTGACATGGGTGAGAGGGGGGGGTCCGTTAATTTGTAGCAGCATTCCCTAACAGAGGCAGCTGTAATGGCTCTTCCCTTTTCTTCCA
>NW_008794597.1:634409-642824 GCF_000699145.1 Aptenodytes forsteri | reverse complement strand
AGCAGCATTCCCTAACAGAGGCAGCTTTAATGGCTCTTCCATTTTGTATTCAATTCTCTTTTAATAAGGGCAGTTATGCTGGCAAGCATTGTTCTGCACAGAAATATATGCACAGTTAACACGATGCATTTCATATAAGTCTTCAGGTTGTCATTAGAGACATGACAGCTTCACAGGAGCTGTTCCCACTGTCTCTAATCAGGGAATGAAAAGAGCAGCAGCTTTTTAAGAAATTCCTTGCTACTGTAGGGCAATATTCCTAGGACTGCTCTGTATTTAAAATGTATACATTTAGTATTAGAAATTAAATTATAGGTAAGTGCAGCAGCATCAGTACAACATTCATTTCTGTGTATATCCAAGATAAGGAGGGACAGATATTGCCACCTTTAGGTGCCTTTGCCATTTAAGGTGTAAGAGTAAAACTAGTCAGAATAAACTTACATGTCAACATTATTTCAGCCCACCCATTCTTAAGCCCTTAGATCCTACGATGTTAGCCAAGTTTGCCTTGTACCATGCTTAGAATTCAGTAATTTGGATGATTCTGGGATGGAAGGGAGGAAGTGACAGATTAGGTCTTTCAGGTAGCTTGTGTCCCTATCCCACTCAAGAGGTGGTGATGGGTGGAGTGCAGCTCCCAATATTTATCTGAGCAGAGAAGTGGTTAACTATGAGGGCTGGAAATTCAGATCGGATATGCTCTTCTCTGCCTGCTGCACAGTCTGTCACATATGCCCTACCTGCCCGCCAGCGTAATTCATCTTAGAATTAACACCCCATCCCCAGTGACATACCAGGAGCACTTTGGGTACTGTGGCTTCAGGCACATGCACATTTGAACAGGTGTCACCGTGGCGATTATACTGGGCAATGTGTTGAGCTTTCTTTAATTTAATTTAATTTTTAATAGAGCTTGACATATTGCCAAAGTATAACCAATGCAGTGACATCTGCCTGAACCCTGGCTCCACAGGTCCTGTCTAGCTCTAGGTCTTATTTCCAACCTTCATTTAACTAACTAATATGCATATTTAATAATGTGCACACAGTGTCTTGATCTTGGAATGCAGTATCATGTCTGGCTGGAATGATTTCAAGTGGTTATTGCCTTGTTCCTGTCTCAGGCATGGTCCAAGACTCTCTACTGCTGCATGTTAACTTTCCGCTGGCCCTAGTCTCTGAGCAAAACCATTAATATTTTTATTTACAAGTGTAAATGAAACATTTCTAGAAGAAATAAAATAACAGATTAAAGCTGTCATATTTTATAACCTTCTCCATGTCAGGTACATATTTTCCCTTTCCTTTAAGATCACCAATTATGCTGTCTGGAAGGTGAGAATGGATTTTGTCTTGTTAATGTTATTTTTTCTCTTTCATATTAAATCAGATATTAGGTCCAACAGAAAGTGTTGTGTGGAATTTTCCAGACCCCTTTTTCCTCCCCACCCTTGATAATTGCTACAGCAGCTGAGTCCACGGGAACAATTTCCCTGAAGTGCATTTAACAACACTAACAGACACTGCCTGCTTGGTTTGCTGACAATTTCTTTTATTCTTTAATAATGATTTCTTTTCATTTAACACCTTAATGAAAACTAATGTAGGAGATAAAACTTTAAATTGGAGTAAAAGTGCTCCTATACCACAATTGGTATTGACCTTACCAATTAAATGTAATAAGAGTTAAAATTTTGTGTATTTTTAATTGTACATTTAATAAGTCAAGAATATAGCTTGTCTGTTAAATGTACGAGGATTTGTTTAATTATTGGATTAAGTCCTTAATTTTATGGAATTCAATTACGAGCATGGGGAGAGAGAGTGTATTATGGCAAAAAAAATTACAAAGATTTTTTCTTAACCATTTTCCTTTTAATAATGAAAACTCCAATCATGAAAATATATTTTTCAGCTGAAAACTTTTAGTTATCCCATTCTGTTAAAAGCATATGAAGGAATTATATACCTTCCAGGCAGCATGCGTAGGTAAACTATTTTAATTCTCTCCGGCATTCAGCATATAAACCCATTGTACCTAACTGGAAAGAGTCCATTTTGATGGTCCTGATGGAGGTTGAGCATGAGGTTTGAATAACATTTGGTATCAGAAGCTCCATTTTTCTTTCTGGGGTATTCCCGAATCTCACTGGTAATTCATATGCTCATAAAAAGGAAGTGCTAATGTGGTGCACCAGTCAGTCTTTGGACAAGAGACAGATTGTACGCCCAGCTCGATGGTATCTGAACTGTGATCCTTTTCTAAAAGGGGAAGTCTGTTCTTACACATTTAGGAAAATCATTGCAATTGGCTTTGAGGTGCACATCTGGAAACCCCTGTTCTCCCTCCTGCTGTTCTGGCAGCTGCAAGTGCCAGATGTGCGTAACACCTGGCTTCCTCTCTGGCTTGGAGCTCCGGACTTGGCTGATTGCCTTTCTTGTAGGACTTATGAGAGGCTGTGGCACCCTTGCTGCCAAATGTTTTCATCACTCTCTGCTCCCAAAACACAGAAACAAGTTGCATCGGGACTGTATGATGGCAATGTACTGTAGGAGGGAACGCAAGGAGCCAGAAAGCCGGAGAAGTTTTTTGAAAGGAAGAAGGGTTGTACCAAGTATGGATAGGTGAGATGGTCCCCTTTTCAATTTGTATGTTGCCTGCCAGTCTGCCTAGAGGAAAAAACAGACAGTGGCTGTGCTTCCAATTAGCAATTCCCGCAGCAAATTTTGACCTGACATAAATAACATGGTATAATATGCAATCCGTGTCAGGCAACTTCATTTGCTATTAGCAAATGGACACTAGGATACTGAATAATGATTCATGATCAGTACACTGGGGGAAATCTCTGTCAAATGCAATATGGCAAGTCCCACTCTATTATGTAGGTAATGCTGCAAAAGTCTGAGGGAATTAAGTTGGCAAGTTTGGAGTACAAAATATCTGGAAAACCAGAGGGGGAACCTCGGCCATGGTGACATCAGTAAGAGTTTTGACATTGTTTCCCATGAGACCAGGGTTTCACTCTGATTTTTACAGGCAATAGATAGAAATAATAATAATCAAAGAACTCATCCATGGAAAAGGGAATTTGGCTTTTTCCTGGACCAGCAGACACACTTGTAAGTGTCTCCTCTCCAAACCTGCACTTAGATGGGCCAAAGGAATCCTGCCAAAATGATGCTGTGAAAGCAAGCCAAACACAGCTCCAGCAAGGGCAACACGGTGCCAGTGCTGCCTAATGGATGCTTCCGCATATGACAGTCAGCTAGATGCACCAGAAGTGTGCCTGTGTGAGTTGAGGACTCATGGGTAAGTGTTTCTGTGGCACTGTGTGCTTTCCAAGCCCTCCTGGGTTAGTCCCATCAGCTGCACCAAGCACAGGATGGAAGTGGGCTTGCCATAAAAAGCTCTGTGAATCGTGTTTGAATATTTTGGTCTTTGGAGTAGATGCTGGGTTTCATGGAGGCTGGAAACTGCCAAAAGGACCAGACTGGTTATGTCCAGGGAACCCAGGTGGTATAATGCTTAAGAGCAGTTGTAACTCCTCTAGGGACTACATCCTTTCCAGGACACGTTTAAGCTTAGACATCTGCTGGATAATCTGTGCTTCTGGAAGGCTCCCTGGCTCTGCAGGGGTTATCTTCCACATCTCTCCAACTCTGAACCAAACCCACTGCTGTGCTGATCCTCCTCCTACCCTGAAATGCAATTACTATTGTATGATGGAGCCATGCTACACATTTTTAGCATCATACTTACTGCCCTTTTGTTATCAGTGTCCTTTATGATTGCACAACATTCTTCTTTATCTAATCCTTGAGCAGAGCCGCAGGACTCACAAGAATTGTTGTTCTTTGGCTGTGACTGAACCAAAAGGCAGGTCTGCTCCACAGTGCACGGTGCAATCCTGCTATCCCTGTTGTTTAGGGACTTACTGGAATGCAGTCATCTCCTGCGCTTGATGCTCACTTTCCCACCTGGTGTATGGAAAGAGTATGCAATATATCCAGATCTGGACATTGGAAAATATTTCCAGACCACTTTAAATGGACACTGTTTCCTGATTTCTATCACACTCACTCGTGGTCTTGATTTCACCTGTATTCACAAGAAATAAAAGCCTCATTCGGTGACTAGCCTTCAAAATCTCTCTCTCCTGCCCGTAGCTGCAGTCACCTTCAAGAATGTTTAGTGGACTTCTCTTCTGAGACACTCAAAGACCATAATGTACCTAACCCTGCAGGGTTAAGATGTGAGCGCTGAGTGTTATTCATCCTTCCTAACATCTGAGAGCTAATCATCCCATGGCAAAATATTGTTCCTTTTTGCTTCTTGCAGCCTCCAGCTGCAGCTGGACAATTGTGCAGTGCCACATTGAAATCTGAGGCCATTAACATTTAAACAGCTCCCAAAGTGTTACAGCCACAGCCTGAAAAGATGAAGGGTGGGGGGAAGCCTCTGAAATCGGTATGGTTTGGTAATCCTTACAATATTAAGTTGGATATTAAGACTGTTTTATCATAGGGTTTCTGCACTTCTACATCAATCCCCTCAATAACAATAGATCCTTGTCATACTCTGCAGGATGTTTTTATTGTTTAGGTTGGGAGCTGTGCAATGGCATCTGTAAGCATTTAAAAGACAATTGGCAACTCAGCCAATAACTAGGTATTATCTTGCAAGGTGGAAACAAAATATGCATGGGGCTTGAAGTGAGGAAAAGGGTGGCAATCTACACTCAGTATTTGCTTTCCACAGATGGATTTGCAATCTACCTCTGTACCTTAGCCATTATAACGTTTACCTTGTTTTGGAAAGGAGGTGCTATCCCATCATTTATTTTTTCTGTCTCCTTGTGCTGACTTACATGATAGTGGAAAGATGGCAGATGAGGCAGGAAGAAAACAAGTGGATTTTTTTTTCTGTGACAAGACTTGTCTATGAAGAAATAGGAAAGGAGCACCTGATGGCTGCTGATGTATATGAGTCTATAGTTATAAAAATGCATCTAAGGGATGTATTGTATTGTACTATAAACTCATCTTCATCTCCTTGCTTATGTTTTTGAGAGCAATCACCTTTCCTAGAGGTTTAAAAAATAAGAAACTTCAAAAAGGCAACTTCATATTTTTTTTTCCCCCACCATTAATTCCCATCTTGACCTTCTGCCACACATGGAACGCTGTTCTCCCTGGCCCCTCCAATGCACAAATGAGGCTGGCTGGGCACGTGGAAAATGTCCCCTGCACCTTTAAGGGGCGGTCCCCCACTGTTGGTCCCACCGCTGTGGGTGATTATATAAGGGAGAGCTTGGAGCAGGTCTTCTCAGTGTGGTGGGAACTCCTGGGTGGTGCAGGAGGTCTGAGGTGAAGGTCCAAGCAGCTGGAGAGTGTGCTTTGGGGGCGTGCAAGTGGGGTGAGGGCATCAGCTGGGCAGTGCCTGGAGCCTGGTGGCTTCCCCCATCACATCTGACCTTTGTGGTCCTGCAGACCCAGCCAAGCTGCCCTGTCCCCTTCGGCTGTGCCACCCTCTGTGTTTCTAATTCATGTTCACCTCTCCCTCTTTGTTCTGCCGAAGACAAGAGTGAGGTTTTGCTCCAGTGTGTGGGCATAGGGCAGGTTTCAGGAACACATTGCTGTGGCCAGTCCACTGGATGGTGAGATCGAGGTGGCCAAGGGATGCTTTCCTGCTGGACATATTAAAAAAAAGTCTGTGTGTATTTATCATGATGTGCCTTGCCTCCTCTCTGGCTGAAGCTCTGTATTCACTTTGAATTTAGGCTTCTGATCAAAATAACCACTGGCACTAAATTGCATAATAGGTGAAATGTGCTTAACCTGTGGTTTATTTGGCAGCCATTTGCCTATGTAGTTTTATTTATAGTGTTTATTTCAAAGATTGATGGCAGCTGACAGGAGGTACTGAAACAATTGATAAAGGCGACTGACATTTTGTCAGCTGTCTGGGTGACAGGAATATATTGCTTGCATTTAAACTGTTTTGCACGAATAAATCATCGTTGATGCCAAAATTCACCTTTGGCCCTTTCCAACTGGTTCTTGAAAAGTGGCTGGGAAAAGTACTTGCTTAAGCAGTGGGCAACTTGCTGTAAGGAGCAGATGTTTACCCTCAATAAAATTTTCCTTAGCAATACTATTTAAATATTTAAAGCACTATTGAAGTAGTTGAATTCTGTTCATGACAAAGTTGAGGACAAAGGTATTATTCTCCTCTTTGAATGCTCTATAAAAAAATAACCACGTGGTGAAGACCTGTGGGGCAGCTTTTAATATGGATGAGAAGGAAGGCTCTGTGCAGTGTATTTTAGTTATCCTTTTCTCTTTGAAAAGGTGCTAACAGTCTTTAAAAGGACTGAAGTCTTGTACCTGCCAAGGTTTTCCACCTGGCTGTGATTCTCCAAGTGACGCATACTCCAATCCCACAATGTTATGCAAGCAATCAGTTTGATGAGCTTTGATCTCTTTGTTTCTTCACTGCACCTCTAAGTCAACGTAAATGCCTAAACAGCAAAGAGTTCTCATGTATAAATATTGCATAGGCAAACTGCATAAGGGGTATGCCTTATGTGGGTATGCAAAAACCGAGGTGGGGTAAGTCTCTTCAAATTACAGAGGGCCTGTACTACTCTTCAGAGAATTACCTTCTGCTGTTACAAATGTGCTGTCTGTAGGGCTCCTAATTGCCACCCTGTTTCCCAAAAGAGGCAGTGGTTGAGCCAGGGACAGGCATGATGGAGCGCTTCTCACCTGTCCCTGTACAGCTGTATGTCTCCATAAGACACTGCGGACACAATTGAAAGCGATGGGACATAGCCGAGCCCTTTGTCAAATCATTCAAATGAGGAATGGGGGAAGTCTCTTCCAAGACTTGACAATTTAGTTGCGTGTGTTGGAGTTTTTTGCATGATGAAAAGAACATCAATTTTACTATAATTGCCTGTACATGCACTGACAGGGCCAGTGAACCCAGATGTTTTTCAGGTTGATATGTTGTTGAGCTATCTTCCTCCCCTGGCATACTTTTCACTTCTTGGTACTCTTCTTTCCATCTGAACCTGATGCTGTCATGTAACAATAAGAAGGCACCTCTCAGAAATGTAAATGCAGAAAGAGACTGAATCAGTTCAGTTCCTCAGGCTAGATTTTGGGTAGGCTGCACAAGGGTGGATGAAGTTGAAAGGTCATACCCAAACACAGTCTATATCTCTGCAGATTGTCACTAGGGTGTACTCAAACAAACCCTTGGTGCTAATGGAGCAACAGCAATGAGTAACAGAAACAGGCATGGGGGAGGAGAGAAAGTTCATCTTGAGCTTAAATGCAGCTGATCGGCTGTTTCCATTGCCACATTTATTGCAGAGCTGCATGGGATTATTTTACCAGTCTTGGAAATAAATTCATCCAAGATAATTAAGTTTTCTTAACTCATAGAGTCTCTACATCATGCTTAATAGCTCCCGACATGAATACCAATAGATACCTGCTTCTGCAGAATGTGTTTTATGAATTTTTTTTTCCCTCTCTCTGAAACGCCACAGCTTTCCATGACAGGTATTTTTGCAGAGCTGCAGGATGAAGCCCCATCTGGGTCTTGCTGTGCACCAGCACATGGAGTGTATTTATTGAAAATGGCTTGGCATTTAGGCTTTTTCCATTGGCACTAATATGCACCATGTCAGGTTACATCAGGCTGTGTTACATCATATGACTTGATGGGACTTGACATGACCTGACATAGCACAATGTATGTGTCTCCTTACATCAGAGACTAACAGAAATACAGCTTAATAAGGAGTAATAATACACAAAACACAAGGACTTTATTGCTGCCTCTGATCAGAGGCAGGTAGCATGTGTTACGTTCCTGGCACACATTTAATTGTGAGGTTTTCACAGTAAACTCCCTTCTTGCTATTTGTAGCCTTATGTAACTATAGATACTTTTTATCATTCCATTTTGCAAATATATTGAGAATACAATAATGTAATAGTTCAGGCATTTTGCCATCCTAAGTGATTCAGTTTATTATTCTGGCCTGTAATGTTCTCATTTTCCCCTTCCCTGATCTCTTAATTTGTAGTATTGGAAAAAGTGGTGTATTTAGCATGGCTTTCAACTTCTATTTTCAAAGTTTCTCTTTGCATCTCTAATGCTATCCTCTATCTGCTCTGTCACCTCCTTGTAATCTACGCACTGTTCAATACTTAATTAGAAGTTACTCAGGTATGGTTGAGTGACCTCTTTTGAAAATCTATCAGTAACTCCATTCTGATTTCTGTAGTTTTAATAGAATCATAGAATCATAGAATCATTGAGGTTGGAAAAGACCTCTAAGATCATCGAGTCCAACCATCAACCCAACACCACCATGTCCACTAAACCATGTC
>NW_008794597.1:631327-633544 GCF_000699145.1 Aptenodytes forsteri | reverse complement strand
CAGCCGGCTGTCGACCAGCACCCCCAGGTCCTTTTCCTCCAGGCAGCTTTCCAGCCCCTCTTCCCCAAGCCTGTAGCGCTGCATGGGGTTGTTGTGGCCGAAGTGCAGGACCCAAATGAATGCTTGCATAAGCATTGGTTTGAAAACTGAAGGTCTTAAAGAAAGCTATGCTGATGTCTGGCAGGTAAACTCTCCATTGCTTTTGTGGAAGAAAATACTACCAAGACGTAATTTCATAAAGGGCTTCTGGGGACAAAGGAAGGCAACTCTATAAATGAGGCAGGAATTAAGTAGGTTTTTGTCTCTGGGGGTGGAGCTGCTTTTGATGCTGAAGTCCTTCTTCAGCTGGAGTCGTCTGTTGGGTGTTACACTTTTTCACCACTACCAGGCACATATCAGAGACTGGGGAGCATATAACAGGAAGAAATGGACATTAAATAGTCCAGAAGTTCTCAAGGTTGCTTGTGGAGCCAGCAAGATGAGAGTTGCAGCAACCACCCTGAATGCCATACCAACCTGATTCAGCTGACTCTTGCAAAAAATAAAAATAAAAATAGATTTTGCTAAAGCAAGATAGTTTACACAAGGCCTGCTCCTGACCTGTCCGTACACCTTCCCCTCTTGTATGGCTGGAGAGTGTGTTGGTGAGAGATTATATTTCTGTAGAGACTTATCTTGGTAAAACTCAAGACTCTCCTAGTATTAGAAAGTGAAGTGGATATTGAGAGATGTTTTAGATGCCCAAAGACAGGCTGTGATCAGTGCTTGTCTGCTGAATAACAAGGCATGCTAGACCAAACATTACTTTATAGTAGTGTGGCTAGATGGCCACAAGTCACAAGGGAAGCCAATTCAAAGTTAGCTCGTGGGGTATTTTTGTTTGTTTGGTGGTTTGGGGTTTTTTTAATATATATATGAAATTCCTTAAGAAAATTTCATCAGGATCTGTTCTTCTAACCTAGAGCTTTTGAAACTCCTGCCTGGTACTGCAGCTGCTTTGGTAATAAGCTCGTCATTTCAAATCTATTTGCAACTTTAACTGTGCCCTATGACTTTGCCCACTCTGGGGTTAGGTGAAGTTGGATATGGAGCAGGGTATATTGCCCGCACAGCTTTTCTGTCCCCAAATTAGTTTCTGTCTGGAAGAAACCATGGCCTGCAGGAATAGGGTATGCACCAAGGTCTTGTTAGAGGCTGCAGTCAGGATGCTGCCAGAGTGCTCACTAGAAGACCAGGACTGTGGAGGGTCTCACAGGGCTCCCTTACCCCACAGTTCAGGAACTGCATGCTCAAGGTAGTGCGGAGCATTTCTTGAAATTCAGGCTCCTTGACCAAACTGACTGCATTGCAACTGGGTATGCAGGCTGGATTGTCAGTTGTAGTTATCCTAAGATGCTTCAAAGAAGGTGCAAGACTGCAGTAATCAAATGTAGGATAACAGTCTGGTGGGGTAGAGCCCCGATTATTTATCCACATTCCCATCTTAGCATTGACTGGGTCTTGTTAGTTATATATAAGCCTAATCTCTGTTTAAATCCTGTTCAAATCTCTCCATTTGAAGAACAAATGTATGGAGCAAATATATTTCAAGAAGTGCTAATAAAAGGCACGAAACCATCATTGCCAACTAGTATTTGGAGGAAAACCTAACCACAAAAAGTTGAGTGATGACTATAGGTGTGGCAGTGACGGAATAAATGTTGTGTCTACAAGTATTGATATGTGAATGAACTAATAAAAACTCTAGCTGCATCTAGTGAATAAAGTCTGCAACTGTCTGAACTGCTCAAGAAATAGCTTATTCTTCATGTGAGTATACAAACCGAAAATATTACCATTTTCAGGTTTATGAATTTTAAATGAACCCTAAAATTAACACTTGTATCACAGGGGAAAAAATCCATATTTCAAAGAATCAAAGGAGGAAAACATGAAGCTGATCTTATTGACTGCTTCATAAAGAAACTGAGAAACTCACTTTACATATATTCACTTTTTGACATCTTTAAATGGCAATGTCATCTTTCAAATGTCTTTTCATTCTGTGTCTTCATCTTTCTTCTTCAAAGCTTCTGAAGATATGTGATTTTTCTTCATCAGGGAAGAAAATGGTTTGGAGTGTTATCAGTTAAATATATGGAAGTCAGGCTTCCTTTCTTGAGTTGGGGGAGCGGGGGGGGGGGGGGACACTAACTGTGAAAATAAAAGAAAGAATTT
>NW_008794597.1:581216-631295 GCF_000699145.1 Aptenodytes forsteri | reverse complement strand
GGGGGGGGGGGGGGGAACATTCAAGGTCAACTACAGCAAGATGATTTTAATCTGGCCATCTGGCAATCTGAAATTCTGTAATTTTACCCATATGACTCTTAGTCCTCTTATGCTAGCGTATTATTTATCTTATAAATACGGCGTAGCATAATGGGGACTTCTGAACGATTCTTCATTTTAAAAAATCAACAGTTTCTGCCTGCTTACTATTTAAGGCTGCTTCTTCTAAAGTTCATTTCAAAGGGGAATTGTCATCTGACTTTTCACTCCAAATAGATTGTGAGGCTTCTAGCAATAGTCCATTCCTCCAGAAGGTCTGGTATCCAGAATGACAGCAACTAGCTATGGGAAAGTTTTGACTGCTGAAGCCTACAGTAACTATGCTACAGGATTTCTGTTCCTCAAAACACGTGGTGGATTTCAGATTATATTCCTTCAAGATGCTTGTAACCTTCTGCACAAGAATATGGTTGTTTCCTCATACTCTACTCTTCAGCCTTTCACTGAGGAAAGCTGTAGAAGTATGCAGTGGAGCAGGTAACTTGGGTAGTAATTTGGGTTTTCCTTTCAGAATTATTGAGGTCCAACCCACCACCTCCTGCACTCCAAAGGTCTGCTGTAGGTATCACCGCTCCTCATCTGCTTCTTTAAGGTCATCTTTCTGCAATAATCCATGGAGCAAAATATTACATTTTTCTCTGCTATGACAGGGTATGGGCAGCTGTGGCAATTACATCTGAGCTATTTGGTGGCAATGGAGTGTTTTAGGTAACTGCAGTGCCGGTTGCTAGACTCTACCATGCCAGCTGTGGCAGCAGCGTGGGATCTGGACTTATGAAATTTCAAGGCAGGTACTGTTGTCATCTGAAATCTGAACAGCTGCAATTATGTTGTGACAAGTGATAAGAATTTTCTATTTCAGGAAACATTTGTTTACACTTTGGATGTGTTGATCAAAAGCTCTGGGGTGAATCACAGTCCTCCTTCAGGAAGAAATTTTGTCTAGACAGCAGGGTATTCCTTGTGCCCAGCAGTGAGTACAGCATATTTAACATTATCTGATTTTGAATTAAAATGAATGGTTCAAGTCATAATTATTGATGCACTGTTCTTTCTTGTTTGAATAAACATTATGTTATTGCCTGTCTAAAGTATATCTTAATTGTAGAAACTCTATATTCTATTAATCTTAAATACCTCTGCTCCAATATTTAAAAGCTGGGGATGGAGTTAGAATAAGAGCCTTTGAGAAATCCTTTGTCTCTAATTGTCAAATGGCCAGTGGCTTCAATGGAGGTACACAGCTATCCTGTGGAGCGTATAGAATTGAGGAGTGAACAGTTTGTGGAGGTTTTAGTGCTTTTTTCCCCTAGAGTTAGCTAAAATATTACCTTGCCTTTTCCCAATGTTGATGAATTGGGCTGTTCAGATCTTCTGATCTTATATAGCTTGGTCAAGATGTGTGTGTGTGTGAGAGAAGGACAAATCATAATTATCATCTCAGATTAACTCTTTTCAAAACACCACCCTCAAGTATCATTAAGAGTAACATGTTAATTTAAAGTGAACCTTATATTGACTGTCAGCATCCAATAAGAAATTGGTCCTCTATCAAAACAAGTGTCTCCCTCTACTCTGACTTGACCCATTCCAAATTGTATTGCTATCTATCAGCGTCTCCCAAAACTATATTCTCTCTATTGCCATCATGTCTGTATCTCTGGTGCAAGCCTGTCTTAACTTACCTGTCACGGCTTATGGCTTCCCAAGGAAACTCATACCCATTAGGTCCATGCAAAATGCATCTGTTAAACAGAAATGACATGATGGAAGTAAATTCATCTTTCCATTGGCTTTCATCAATTGCAAGAAGTCATCTTCTTGTTTCTTTCAAACTTCTCCATGTTAAGTCTCTCCTCCTCCCTGCTCTGTCTGTTCTCGCAGATGTGGCCACCATTTGCCAAGAGCCACCACTATTCTCTATTCCTCTTTCCCCTGAACACTGGCACTGTTTAATAAGCCATTCTTTTTTCTTTTTCTTTCCAAATATGTCAGAAACATTGTAATATCTGGTGACCTATGGGAGTGGCTTTTCCTCCCACCCATTCTGACAGTAGATGTGGTGGGATAAAGGCTGTGGTGGCGTGCTGGCTAATATTCCTGTGGTGATATGAAACCTCAGTAAAACATCCAGAAATGAGGCCATGAGCAGAAGTTATAATCGAGTAGCATGTGTTTGATATCACATCATAGCTCAGATCTATAATGTGGTACAGTGATGTACATCACTTAATATTCAGAATAAGCCACATTATATCCTTACATGGTGATTTAATTTTAAGTGATATTATGACGCTGTGTCAGATCTTATTGTGCCATGCCTTCAGTCAGAACCCTTCCCATTCACCATTTTTTTTGGTATATGTGTAAGAAAGGCCTTTATGGAGTTGTGGTGTAAAGTGTGCCATAATTGATTCCAGTCAAATTAAATTGTTTTGCTCAAATATTTCTTTTTTTAAATCCTCTACTTTTTGAAAAGAAGACTGTTGTTGTAGTCAGCAGTTTCACCTACTTGAAGTATAAAGCTACTGCGTTTCATAGATTATGTCTCCTATTTCCAGACAGCAGCACATTCACATAACACTATAGTTTCCTGGGCAGTGCTAATGATTGACCCCCCAAAAAAAGTGATCCTGCACATGCATAAAGCTTGAAGAATAGTGGCATGTGCCATTCCAGCTAGGAAAGAGCATCTATTTATTTTCACTGGTGATAACAGATGTACAGTCTGCTTCCCAGGATAGTAGCTGTAAAGGAAGAAGCACATTCATAAATGCTGTGAAACGGTTTTTGATTCCTTCCAGTCAACTGTAGTGGAAATGAAGGCACAAGTTTGTGACCCTGCTGTTCTGAGGACACCCCAGAGGAGGGTATGAAGCAAAATCCAATTAATTTATCAGGAGTTTTTTCACGGGTTTCATCAGTGACCATTGGGCCCCTAAAACTGAGTTTTCTTTTCCTGGGGAAAACCACATTTTAAACAACACAACAGGGGAATAAGGTTGGCTTTTCACTAGCGTTAGTTATTCTGGTTTTAATGTTTAAGGAAATAAAGTGGATTGGTGATTATCTATGTAACTGCTCAATCTACTTCATAATGAATTTTAAAATAATTTGGAGCACTACAATGACAAATACTTCAGAGAGACCCACCTAATGTACTTTTCAGGATTAATAAATAGAGCTTGCACTTTTTGACATCAGCCTATTCCCTTAAGTGAGTTTTAAGTTGCATTGTATTCTCTGTGGGGCCATCTTCTGGTCAGTTTGCTGTTATAAATAAGCACGCTATTTCTAATTGCATGTAATAGAAAGTGTGCATTAGAAACATTTATGGTATCTACCATAAGTGCTAATTAAATTATATGGTGAATGTGTGCCTTGCTGATTTAAATATGTTGAGCACTTCACAATACTGTTATAAATAAATGAACATATGCTCTCTTCTCCCTTGCTACCACTCTATCTCATTATCCTGTTAAGCACCTTAATTTTCTTTGACTCTTCTGCAAGGGGAAAAAAAAAAAAATCAAAATTCAAAGGTCCAACCAAAATCTGAGGCATTCTGGCAACAAATATTATCTTGTTCCTTTTTTTCCTGATCAATTTGACCCATTGCAAAAAAATCCATATTGTATACAAAGCAAACAGTGATAGATCAGGCATGCAAAAGTTTCAATGAGACCTTGTAGTTAAATCACTGAATTTTTTCCCCCCTTATCTACCTAGTTTTTCTTTCTTTTAGTTTTAATGAATGGAGAGCTAGTTAACAAAATGAAGTTATTTCTACGATACTGGGCAGAGAAGAATGTTCCCTTTGTCTTAAAAGCTACTTGCAAGCTTTTAGAAGGTCACAGACATGTCAGTCATAATCCATTACCCCTCTTTATCATCCATGGAAAATATCTAAGTGCAAAGCTATTTCCAGTCTTGTAATATGTCCTATGCTATGTTCTGTCTGATTTCTACCCCACAACAATTGTTTTCTGTTTGTAAAACCAACAGTGAATGATCTTGCAAAACTCAGGAGCCAGGCTACAGATTGAGGTATTCATACTTGTTGAAGGCAAAATATTTTTTTTCCAAGTATGTGCAATAGTTACAACCTATTCTTTCTTCCTATATATTGTCATCTGTGCAGTTTCAGCAGCATAACCAATTCCTCTGCATGACAACCATCTACAGGTTAAGTTGTTTATTAATAATATTCCCCGCAGCTTGTACTGGAGCCAAAGCATAACAAACTTGATGGAGTAATTCCTGCCCACTCTGTGCTTTGGGTTCAGCCACGATTGCTAAGAGTAATTGAAAGAAGTTTAAGATTGAGGCTAATTATATAGGCAAATGGCTTCAAGAAGATTATTATTATTATTATTATTATTAATTATTATTATTATCTGTAATCACAAGTGTTAATTCAGTCATGATATTACAAGTGATATGCTCTGCCCTTGGCCCAAGAAAATACTGATAGAGCACAAACAGTAAAATCCCATAAGTCATTGTTTGAAGAAAGGCATCAAAATGAGCTTGATTCTGAACATTCAGCCCTGCTCACTGCCATTAAAGCCTATAGGAAATCCCTTATGGGTTAGTTTGTATCTTGGCTGCAGACTACTTTGAGGGCAACTGCAGACTTACTGCAGGAGGCAGAAGGTGGCAAAACCCTATACAGCTGGACAAGGACCATCTAGATTTGAACCTTTCTGCTTTTCTGTCCCTTTCACCATCCATTTTCCTTTGCAGTTCTCTTGAATACTGCTCCTTCTCTCCTCCTGTATTCCTCATGTCAGAGCTTTGTTTTCCTGGCCTTGTTTCTCTAGCCTTTCACACCTTGTTCTCTGTCTCTGCCTTGTGGCTAAGAAGCTACAATCCAGACTGCCACCCCAACCTGTCATTTCTAGAAAAGCTTTGCTCATATTTCAGTTGTCTTTCCCCCATATGTCTGAGGTCAACTGTCTCGCTTATTGTTTCTTTCCATCACTCACTCTGCATTCTCTTGTGCGTTGGGATGTCTGCAAGTGACTGCCTACTAGCATCATCTGACCTATCTTCTGATTGTATTCCTAAGTAATATTGAAAGGAGATCCTGCAGTGGGAAGGTGTAAGGTGTGCTGTGTTACCTGGGTGGGAGTCAAGTCCTGAAAGGTGTAATCTCTTGGTTGCTCAGGTATCAGTGTATCCTAAGAGTCCATGCCTCCAAGCATCAGTAGCACAGATTTGCTTTATGGGAAGAAGAAATGTGCTGTAGTATGAAGGCAGCTGCTATTAGCAGATTTGATTGTTCTTGCAGGAACAACAGGAACCAAGGTGACTGCTCCATGACTACCAGTGAGGGAGCACAGATCTCTGGAAGTGTATTTCCAGTCCTGTTTATCAGATATGAAGTGTTGGAAAGGGGGGGCAACAGAGTGAGGTGCTGGTCTCTTCTACCTTCCAAACATCCTGAATGGCCCAAAACAAGGAAATACAGATACATTTTGGATTTTTGAGCGAACTTTCTTGGTCAGAATTGGATTTTACTGACTGATCAGGTGAAAACCTTGCTATATCATTAATGAAGTATCAAGAACTACAAAGCCATGCAGAAGGAACTTAAGAATTTAGTGTGAAAATTCATGTTCCCTTTGTCCTCAGTTTCATACTTCCTTACAAAAGGTGAAAACTCTGCTTTTATCTCCTATGCAATGGTCCTGCTGTAAAGGGAAGACCTATTTTTTTTCAGCTTACAGCAATCATTTTGCAGGGATAAAAAATAAATTATACCATCCCAGCTTCCATTTCCCCACTGTGTTCTGTAGCTAGGGTCTAAGAAGCACCAATGATCACATTATCTGTTAGGCTCAATTAACACAACAGCTGTGTTCCAAAATAAACAAGACAAAACTGCTGTACTTGATAATGCATTAGTGCAATAATACTGTGGAGGTGTAGATTATAATAATCAGGACCATTGGAAAATTATGGGGATTATGGTTGTTTTCCAGTGTCTGTATGTTTTTTCCAGTTCACATCGTCACTTTTTGTGCTCCATCATTACCTTGGGTTCACTCAAGTTTTAACATTTAATGGAGTTCTGCGTTTGGGATTTCTTTCAGAATCCAAGTCCTTTGTTCTTGCTTGTTGCCTCTTAATTTTTAAATGTTGTTGCTGAATTGTGTAGCTAGAAAGGTTTTGTACCGGTTGCAAAGGCAGATCTTTTCAAGGAACCAATTGCCAACATAAACATAAGGTGAGCTTTTGGGCATTTAGTGAACAAAACATGGTGCGTTTTTTTTTATCCCACAAATCAGAGGAGAGGACAAATTTGCATACAGGTAATACCTGTACAGAATATCTGAGGAATAGATGAAGTTCTGAAGACATTTGTTACAGGGTGCCTGGAAGCAAATGAGAAGACAAGGAAAGGAAAGAGAATTGAAGCTCTCAAAGCAGTGGCAGTTCTGATGTTTTTAGCTAGCACATGTATCAATAAAAACTTAGTAGTATGTTTGTGTGCGTGCGTGCACACATGGATATAATGCAGTGGAGGCTTAAGCAAACATTATTGTACAAAGCAATAGTATAGGTTATTCATTGCTAGATAATACTAAAATGAGAAGCATCTTTACTTTTTAAATGTTGAAAAAAAAAGAAGAAAAAATGGCCATTACCTTCTAAAGGAACTTGTAATTCTCTCCTACATGTCGCATTTCATGTACAGCTATGTGTCAATCCCTGCAATTTTGGGGATAGCCAGTGAAAATCGCCATGGTGGGCTGTTGTATAGGTGTGGTATGCTCCCTCTTCTGGTGTCTTGTGGTGTCAGGCTTGGTGCTAGCACTGTCAGATGTTAGCACAAGAGGGGAAAAAATGGATATAAAGCCCTGGGGGGTGGGGTGGACCCAAAATCTTGTGGACCTACTATCCTCAGTGTAGGAGCCACCCGTCTCTCTCAGAAGAAAGTAATCTAGGTGGTGTAAAAGGTGTCTGCGTACATCTAAAACCAATAGAGGGATAATCAGATATGCAGGAGTAGCAAAGAATAAAACCAAATGAGCATCAGACAAGTAGCAGCAGAATGAAACTGATCTGTGCATTGATGCCCATGATCCTTTTATATTATTTCTGTTATTCCCACAAACACCTTGCAGCAAACAAAAGAGCAATGTTTAGAGCAAGTTAAAGTTTTTCACATGTACCTATGCAGCTTACAGTAGACATGGCAAAAGCAGAAAGTTAGTAAGATAGAAACATCTAAACAGGTAGTTTGTTTCCAAAGCAAAACACTGGTGTTATTCTGTGTTTTTTCTGGCTAGAATCATAAAATGGCATGAAAGGCATTAAAAAAAATTTATGTTTATGAATTTCATGCTCTTATAAAATGGCATGAAAGGCATTAAAAAAAAATTATGTTTATGAATTTCATGCTCTTACATCAAGAGTGCCCTAAACTATGATACTAATATGCTGCAGTGGGTCCCTCTCAAACACTGTGGTTGAATTGTTCTTCGTTTCCCACTGGAGCAGAGGCTGGGATCCAGAGGCCCCTTAACATTGTTTTATAAATCATTGTCTGTGTCCCAGTGGAAAAATCCTGATTTACACCAATTCATACCCTGATAAATGCAGTTAGGGACACTTGCGCATAAGTGCTTAGGGGACGAATCTGCTCATAGAAATAAACAAGCGTGAATCATAAAGAATTCAGTTTTTCAGTTGAACAAAACCATATGGAGTTCCAAAAGTGGAAAAAAGATGAGATTACAGTGTTCGCTATTTAATTTACAGTCTGGTTTTAATAGGCCAGTGTTGTCTACATCCTTCTTACCTACCTGGAAGCAGCAAAGGTTGAAAACAATAGAAGAAAGCTGCTGCAGAATGATTTCCATGTTGATATCTCCATTTTCCCCCCACCCTGGCTGAAAAGATATGGATGAGTGTTGCTACAGTTTTCATCTCCTCCAAAGCAGGGAGATACTGGGGTCCTCTCTTGCCTCAGACTTCTGATTCTGATGCAGTGCCCACTGCTGTGGTGCCTGAGCCTTTCAGCAGTGCGTTGAGAGATGTCACTGACGCCTGTTACATGTGCTTCTCCCTCTTCTCTTTTCTCAGCTTGCCTGGGGTTTATTAGATTTCTGCATGGTATACATATGTCCAATTAATTAAAGGTAGGTTGAAATATGGTTTTCTCTTGGGAGTATGCAGAAAGCATTGAAGCTTGTGATAGAGTGGAAAGTGTTGATGCTGCAGGGTTGTACTTCACAGCCTTGTAAAGCCCCTCAAGGGAGTCTGTCTCCTGCACAAATGAGATTTACCCTTTCCAAAGACAGTTCCTCTGTGCTTGGGGAGTGGCACTGCCTGTGATCCTCCTCTCAAGTTTTACATGCTACCACCACTCCTGGATATCTTTCCACATGAGCCCCTGTTTGCATCCGTGGCCTAATGAATCTCAATTCTTCATATTGTACCTTGCAAGTACCGAGACGGTGGAGGATCACAGCTGCAGGGTATAATTTCCTCTACATATGTAAAACAGGTGAGCAGCCTCCAGCCAGGAGGCTGAAAATTTACTGCAAAAAGTCTTTCGCAGTGAGAGCACGCACTTGTTCCTCGTGCCAGAGACACCTGGTGCCATGCTCAGTTACTTCTTGTTTCTAGAAATAATGCACCTTTTTTGGTAACAATTGTGAAAAGTGGTCTTTTTAATGTGTTGCGTGTAGAAACAAGACAAAACGCAAAATTTAATATTCTTTCTGGTTTCAGCAATGTGATGAAGAACATCGAGCATCATTTTCATGTTTTACAGGCTATATAAACTCGGTATAGCCCAAGTCTCTCTAGCTTAGCATGTTAAAATTATAGCTGTAACGTATATGGAAACATTTTTTCGTTTATTTGAATGTACTTTTCTGTTTCCCAAGAGAAAGGATTTTGGAGCAGGCTTCACAGATCACTTTGATTCAGCCCTAACTACATTCATTTAAAAATGTTTGCTGTGCTGGACATTTCAGCCTCTTGCAGTCTGGGTTTGCCTGCTGTGGATATTGCTCTGGTTGCATGGATCATTGAACAGAGAACAGATATGCCCTTCCTTGCTCTCCTCTACTAATCAGTAGGGAAGTTGCAACTTATGTTTCCCTGTAATGAGGTTCTCAAAAAACAAACAAACAAGCAAACAAAACCATCTTTGTAGCACATGGGAATAGACGCTCTCTGAATTGTCTTGCTGACCCATTCTCATTGTAAGTGCTTATGATTTGAGTCCCATGGTGTTTGATCATGGAATGGGTTCACATTTAAAATTTGCATCTCTGCTGTTTTCACTTGCTTATCACTGGGTGTTTACTTTCATCCACTTGAAACCCATAGACTCCAATTTTCATGCCTAAGAAAACATATGGAAAAGCAAGGCTGGTACTCATGCTGTGAATGTCAAAAACCTCTTGTACTTCTTTTTGCATCCAGTATTGTCCCTCTCCCTCAAGACCTTCACATAGGCATGGTGGCTCTGATGATACTATCTCAAACAGCAAACATTACTTAATAGCTCTAATGAAATCTCATCAAGCAACTGATCCCTAAAAGGTATCTTCTTTGGTAAGTGCATGTAAAAATAATCAAGTTATAAATCAAACAAATTAGTTGCTATCTATTCCTTTGATGTTATTGTGCTACTGATAAACAGAAAATCCTCAAGAAGTGGCATGTAATTTTAAGTCTGTGTTTCCCAGTCAAAAGAGAACTACACCTGGCTTATTTCAAATAATGAAGAAAGGTTGCTTTTATGGGCCTCTTTGTGGTGTTCTGCACCATTGTATGAGTGACTTAAGGCACCGTGTTTCTCATTCAGATCCATACAGACTATATCCCTGTCCTCTTCTGTAACTAATGTCTCTGTAATACTAAAGGTATCTGCTCCAAAAAAATGAACTCAGATAGGACAAAAGAAACCTTAGTATGAGAAAGCATGAGAAATCAGTGGTGCAACCATCAGTAGGCAGCCTACGTTTCTACCCCTCATGTTTCTTTCCTATTCAGCTAACAGGACAATTCAGCTCAGGCTGTCCATACAAAATTGCAGTGGACTTTGTCAATATTTCTGTAACTTCAGTGAGGCATTTTCAGTAGCTGTAGAGTGAGGAGCTCTAAGATGGTGTTGGAATTGCTCTGGATGGGCAAGTGCTGAATTCACCTGCCCGCAGTGAAATTAGGTTGACGGTGGCTTTCACTTTTGAGGTCACTCTCAAAGCTTTCTTTCCTTCAGGGATACATGCCTTGGTCTTGCTTAGCTTTAACAACAGTCTCTAAAACCACGTTGGTTTGAGCTATATAAACCGCTTCTTATAGCAGCAACCTTTTTGCACTTGAAGACTAAAAGAACTTTTCCTTTATAACAGTTTCAATGGCTTTTTAAATGGTTACCAATGGGAATTTTATACCACTGGACTTTAAGGTGTCATTCTAGACTCAAGTTACCAAATAAGATAAGTAGACCTGGCTTGGTTCTCTCTGGGAAAACCCATATCTGGGGTCACCATTAGATGCAAGCACCCTCATGTTTCGTGTTTGTACTGAAAAGCAGTGACATCTCTGATTCTTTCTTGCTGAGGGGGACTGACAAACCCATCTGGCTCTAGGAAGCTCTGTCTTACCTCTACTTCAGGGACAAATAAATAGAATAGGATATAATCCTGGCCCCACAAATGGTTTCTAGAGGAGCTATGATATTGGTCTCTCTGGAATCAGTGATAATGAGCATGCAGCTCTAATACTGAAGTAAACTTTGGTTTATGGAGATGTTTGCCTGCGAGTGCAGATTGCAAGTGCTATACAGAAGCGGTTACTAGAGAGTTTTCTGCTGGGCCTGAAAGCCCTTGCTGCTCTGGAGTCTTGAACTGAAAGACAGTAGATGTCTTTTTTCTTTTTTTTCTTTTCTCTTTTTTCAGTAATCAAGACACTTGCCTGGACTAGGGCATGTGTAGATTGGCCCTAGCCATGTCTGCAATGTATCATATGAGGAGATGAAATGGCATCTCATCCCTAGGAGAAAGTAGAACCACACAAGTCATGTAACACAAAAGCTGAATGTCCATTTCTACGAAATGGTAGCCAAGTTCAGTATGGAGCAATCCCAGTTCACACTCAAGACTGCAGTGCTTCTGTGCCAATAGAAATTGTGCAAGACATGAGGGTATAATCTGCTCTGAAAATGTGTAACTACCTTACCATGGCTAATAGTAGTTAGCGTTGCAGCAGGGCTAGTGCAAGCTTACTGGTTAGGATAGTTTGGAGCCTGTCATTGATACATGGAGATTTATCCACCAGTTCCATTAGGATTAATCCCCTGCACATTGATCCTTAGGTACCCTCCTCCTGCTTCACTAGCAAAACCTGATTTAACTTTTGCTCAGTTCAGGTAAGTAGTACTGCCGGCTGAAATAGGATTTGCTTTCCTGCTTACCTTTCCAGGAAGCCATCCTCAACTGTATTTTCTGAACAAAACTTCTTTCTTCCAACTTCGTATAAAGAAATATAAAATGTTTTGCTACTTTTTCCAGTATTCATGTGGGATTTAGTACATAACTCAGTACTGTTTCAATACTGCAAGGTCCGGCATTTAGAAGTGAGTTGTCTTTGCAGTGACTGCCACAAATGTAAGCATGTGGTGTGTTTTCTGAACAACACCTCATGGTGGTTACTGCTATTGCTTATGAAGTTTTAATTTAAGGATCTTAAGGTGGTGTGATTTTACTTGCTACATAATGAAGCCAGTACGCAAGCATATTTATGTAGAGGGACACACTTTTGGGTAAGAACCACCTTTTCTGTGGTTGTGCCATAGTGCACAGTGTTCAAGCAAATGTGAACCTTTTGCACAGTCCTGTAGCCTACCCAGCCAGGGCTACAGTAATGAGGGGGCCACCCCTGTCTTCAGAGGTAGGAATTGCCACTCTGAGCTCAATCTGTCCCTGTGTGAACTAGTTCCTTTTTCATAGTGCCCCTTGCAGCAGTGGAGCACAAGAAGTAAATGTCACTCTGGCTGTCACTGCAGCCCTTCCGTACCCCACAAGCCTTGTGACAGCAAGTTGTTAACTGGGATGTTTGGTTACTGGAGGAGAGGAAGCCAGCGAAAGCAGTTTCACATGATGCTGTGCCTGGGGAGTAGAGTGGGAATATGCTGTTTTCAAAGGCAGTCTTCTGCTTTGGAAACAGAAGGAGGCAGAAAACTGGGGAGACAGAGGAAAAAGTTAGGCATAATATTGAAGGATAACTGCAGTAAGAAAGTGAACATTGCAGTCGAATATCTCCTACAGGGCTTTTCTGCTATGGTGGCTCACAAGCTGAGCTAGATTTTTTTTTCCCAGTTCATAAAGCCTGTACTGTGGTAGAGCCCCCAGAGCCCAGACACACTGCAGCACTCTGGGGTTATTTGGCGATGGCTGCTCCCTGTTTTCTTTCCAGACACAGTAGGGGGTTGGTGTAGCAATGGCTTTGATCTTGTGCCTATTCCATTCCTCTTGCCATGCAAAGTCTTGGTAGAGACTGTACATCCTGTAGAGATGTGCAAAAACACATCCTCCCTCCCCTGCTACTCCCTTTCTCCTGATGGGATCTGATTATGATGGCCCTGATTATGCATGGATTATTGTACGTATCCTTTAAATAACACCAACAGTAGGGAAGTGGTGGCAGATTTTAATCATGATAGGTTCAATAATAAGACTCTCCTCCAATTGACTTCGCTCTAAAATTTTAATAAGGTGCAATGTAATTATCCAGCTGGCCTTTATCCAAATCTAATGCCTGTGTTCTGGCAAAGAGAGTTTATGTAATACCGCCAGCAGTAAGGATCAGCCCTGTGACTGCCATAACACAGTGCCCCCAGCACTAAACCCGAGCATTGGGTTTTGCTTGTTGCTCAGCACCCCTTCCTAGTCTGCTCTCGCCAATGACTGACAGGGATACGCTCAAGTCCGAGAACATGAGAAGCAGTAAGGGTGCGTATTAAACGATGCAGCCAGCAACAGCTCACCCTATGGCTTTTTGGGTCCATCATGGCTTTTGCCATGCAGAACGCTTTTGCCATTCTCCCTGGGGTCAGGGAGAATCTGGGCTGGTTTTGCCCTGAAAATGTTATGGCTAATGACATAATTTAGATTGGACATGAGGAAAAATGTCTTTACTGAAAGAGTGGTTAAACATTGGAACAGGCTGCCCAGGGAAGTGGTGGAGTCCCCATCCCTGGAGGTATTTAAAAGACGTGTAGATGAGGCGCTTAGGGACATGGTTTAGTGGGCATGGTGGTGTTGGGTTGACGGTTGGACTCGATGATCTTAGAGGTCTTTTCCAACCTTAATGATTCTATGATTCTTGGTTGAGTCCCCATCCCTGGAGGTATTTAAAAGACGTGTAGATGAGGCGCTTAGGGACATGGTTTAGTGGGCATGGTGGGGTTGGGTTGACGGTTGGACTCGATGATCTTAGAGGTCTTTTCCAACCTTAATGATTCTATGATTCTATAATGGCTGGACCTTCCTAGGAAAAAGCTTGATTTTTTAAAAATTTTATTTTTTACTTCTCTCTCCCAGCCTTCGGCACATTCTTCAGTAATAGTAAAACAGAAAGGAAGAACAAACAAAGCAAAACCCAAAAGGGCTAAGCTTTTATGCTTCTCTTACTGAGAGGATTAAATTACTACAGCACCGTGTTGGGCCAAATGATGTCAACGTTGAGGCTGTGGTGTGCCAGTTTCTTTTGGGAGTGAAAACTAGAAACCTAATTCTTGTTGAGGGAAGAGTTCAAGACATCATTATCTGTCCATTTTCACAGAGAAAATGGGCTCAGCAAAAAAATGTTGATACATGTTTCAGCTTAAGAGCTTCCTAGTTTAAGGGATCCTGACTTTTGCTACTTAAAATGTTCTCTAAAAACAATAAAACAAAAGAAAAATCTCTAAGCAAACTACAGGCCATTATGAAAGGAGTTTGTTCCATTTACACTTTGAGTGCAATTTTCACTGCTATTACTTTTTCTATTAAAAATTTTCCAAGAAAGCAAGGATTCCTCACTGCAGCTCTTTGCTTGAACAAGTATTTTTCTATATACATATATATGTTTATTGGAAATCGTGGCAAGAATGAAATAGCACTCAATAATGCACACAAGGACAGTAGCAGTCAGATCCTGATCCCAGCTGGAGCTTTTGGGTAGTAATTCAATACAAATAAAAAATAAAAACAAGGAATGCTGTTTTTACCATCTGCATATCAGTTTTTCCTTCAACCATCAAACTTGGTGTTCGTATTCTGAATTATAGCCCACAGGTAGGGAATTGACTTAAGCACAAATTGCGATGTAAAGTAATAGGAATTCCATTTAAATTATCATATACCAAATATACCTGCCAGGCTCAGGGCACAGCCTAGACCAATTAGGCCTGTGTTTCTGCAGCTCTGGCACCTATCACACCAGTTTGTAGTCTAACGCTTGTGATTGCCCGGAGCTGCAAAACCTAAGGTCTCTTCACACTTAAACACTCCTCTCTCAAGTCCTGTCCTCCTGACATCAGAAGGACTTGGAGTGGAATGTATTAAATCAAAAATATTTGCCCCATATGTCATCAGGTTTTGAAATCGTCTAAGCATTTGCTAGATCTCAAGGTTTGGTAAGAAAAATCAGGGCGAGAATAAGTGTTCTCCTGCCTCTTTGCTTTTTTTCATCAAGCTCTCTTTATCATTTCTTTTCACCTGGGAAAATGATACGATTTTAAGTTTCTTTTTATTTCTGAGGCAGCTTACTCAGTGACAGTGAGTTTTTGTTTTTGTCTTTCTTCCTTCATCTTTAAAAATATTTATGTAACAGGCATTGTTGGACATATGCCTCCATTGTATTGTATAAATAACGACTTTTCCCATAGAGGAAAACATAATGCACTGAATAAATGTGCTTGCATATTTTCACCTAAGGGCTACATTTGACCCACACTGTTGTGACAACCACGCTGGCCTTACCAGCTAAATGAATCGCTTCCTCCTAAAATGCTAAATCATTGCTAGACATTTCAAGATATAGCAAATACCAGTGTGCTGGTTTTGGCTGGGATAGAGTTAATTTTCTTCACAGTAGCTAGTATGGGGCTATGCTTTGGATTTGTGATGAAAACAGTCTTGATAACACAGGGATGTTTTCGTTGTTGCTGAGCAGCGCTTACACAGAGTCAAGGCCTTTTCTGCTTCTCACCCCACCCCACCAGTGAGCAGGCTGGGGGTGCACAAGAAGTTGGGAGGGGACACAGCCGGGACAGCTGACCCCAACTGACCAAAGGGATATCCCATACCATATGACGTCATGCTCAGCATGTAAAGCTGGGGGAAGAAAGAGGAAGGGAGGGACGTTCGGAGTGATGGCATTTGTCTTCCCAAGTAACCGTTACGCGTGATGGAGCCCTGCTTTCCTGGAGATGGCTGAACACCTGCCTGCCCATGGGAAGTAGGGAATGAATTCCTGGTTTTGTAGTGAATGAATTCAAAAGCCACTTGCATGTGCGGCTTTTGCTTTACTGTCCTTTATCTCAACCCACAAGTTTTCTCACTTTTACTCTTCTGATTCTCTCCCCCATCCCACCGAGGGGGGAGTGAGCAAGCGGCTGTGTGGGGCTTAGTTGCCGGCTGGGGTTAAACCACGACAGCCAGCCACGACTGTGCAAGAAATATATATTGCTTTAACATCATTGGTGTACGATGCGTGGTCATGACAATCTGTACAAGCTTTGAGGAGCATAATATCAAGGAAGCATCAAGAACAGAGAATCAGTAAAGGAGTGAATGATAGCTGAAACCATTCACAATTTCCACTGAGGGACTTGTCAGTGATAAGCATTGTACCAGGTGCATGGGGAGATGGGGGATCACAGCACAGAGAAACGTGACTGAGGAGAGCAGAAATAGGGAGGGTGCCTCCAAGATCGTCTGTATTCATCCAGATTGAAAAGTAGACATCTGTCACGAAGGAGCTGTAGAGACACTGCTTGGTCCTACTGAAAGTGATTTCTGAGAGTCACGTCTTCCGAGACAAACCCAACTACTTTGTTTCAGTAAAGGGGTTTTTGTTTCCATTTGGTTTTTTTTAACACCACTAGTCAGTTCCTGGTGCTGAGGGGACGCTGGATGTGGAGTGAACCCCAGTCCCAGGGAGGAAAGCAGGACAGGGCCAGACCCCAGGAAGAGCCCAGCACATCCCTCAGCACCATGTGTGATTCTCCTGTGCCTTTTTTTTTTTCCCCCTCCTATCACAGACATTGCTCCTGAATTGTTGTTTGGGGAAAGTGTTTGATATACAGGTGGGTTTTGGAGCATCTTTTTTATCAAGTCTCTGTAGGTACAGGGCAGGTAATAGCTTCAAACATTTCCAGTTCATATTTTCAAGCTTATTTGCAATGAAGACAGCCAAAATTTTTTTTAATGGTATTTTTTTGAAAGTGGAGATTCTGCTCTAGTTGTGCCGTTGGGTCAGCGGGCACCCTGCGGAGCCGGTGCCTGTCTGTCACCGCACAGAGATGTTTCTCTTCAACCAGGAGGGACCTGGAGCACATAAGTCCCTCAGAAGATTTTCTATCACTCTCACCGGGGTGGTTTCCTCACCACCACACACCTGCTCCCTAGCCTGGGGCACACTCTACATCAGCAGGGACTCACAGTTGCTCACAGGATTTCCATAGAAAGCAGGAAAGAAAAACACTCCTATCAAATGTGCCACTTCTTTAAGTTTGAAACCATGTTCAGCCACTGTAACTTTCCCCATCTCTGGCTTGTTTGTTGTCAGATGTTTTACCTGCACTTTCTGATCTGTGGGAAATGTTGTATTAAATTAAGGTTTTTGAAGAGCACCCATCTTCAGTTTCCCCTCAAGTGGTCTCATCTGTCCCTTTTTCTCTCTGCACTTTTGAAAACATGAATGTGTTCTTAAAAGCCATGCTAACACAGGGTTTATCAGTGCGCTATGTGTTTCTAGTAACTTCTTTATGGCAAAGTAGGGTTGGTTTGTAATCATAGTAGAATGGGGAATGAATGAATTACAACACGGGGAAGGTTTCTAGTTCCAGTTTGTATGTCTGGTTAGGATTGCAGATGGTACAAGGTTTAAAAATATCAAGAGCATTGATCTTTATTCTGGGCTTCTGAAAAAATTAATCTGATTTATGTCTTGTGGAAATCTCCTGAGTCGAATGGCACACAAATAAAGGAGAAATGCTGCATTTCTGCAACCTTATTTTGCTAAAGAAAGCATGGGAAGCATTTTGCAGGGTTCTTTCTTGGTTTGTCTGTTTTTCTTAACTTCATCTTGCATTTAGAAAACTGTTAGGACAGATTGTTGTAATGAGTTTTATCTTCTTATCTACATGAGAAATTTCATGCAAGTCAAACTCAAATAGCAGAGAAGTGATAGCTGATCAGACCTGCTTTAGCTTCTGCTTGGTTCTAGTGACTGAGAAATGTTTGGAAAAAATGTGTTAAGATTACTTGCCTTTCCATTTAAAGATAATGTCACTACCAGTACTGGAAATGTTGGCATCCTCCAACAATACTGGGAAGGGCAGTGTTAACATTGCAGGTGTTTCTAAACAGGAAGGGACTCAAACACCTTTATTCCTTAACCCTGCTGCCCCTTTTCTCAAGGACGCTCATCTTTTCTGTCTATTATTTCTCAGTTAAATCAAGTTTATCAGAGTGCCAATTAAATGGATTCTTCTGCACGCAGGCATAACATTATAGGGCATTTCTGTTTTGTTGTCACACCTACAATTGCACTGCTGGTAGACCCATCGTCTTCTATACCTGTGCATATGCCAGGTTATTTTCCAACACTGCCGAGGGGAAAAGCCTGCATTGTGGTTGTGCATGGGCCCTCCCGTTTCAGCATCGCTGAACTCCAAGCACCTCACTGGTGACTTTGAACACAAAGAAAAAAATAAAATCTGCATTTTAAACTGTAGAAAAGATGTAATCTATCTTAAAGCCAGGACTTGAATGCTTTCTAATTAATGTCCACCTTTCTTGGGTTTTGTTTAGGCTATTATTTTGTTATTTAAATGAAATTAAATTTTATTGTTGAGAGGAAGCTGGTGGAAAAACCCCTTGTTAAAATGGCATTGAAGAAAGCAGTGCTGAACATAAGATTTTATTTCTGCATAGCTGGGGGGTATTAATGTATTTGCCTTGAGCTCTTGCATTAGTATTCCCAGCTATTGAAAAACAAAAATCATAGGGTTTGGGTTTTTTTTTCTTTTGAGCAGTTTGTCTAGCTCTGGGTGATATGCTTACTAGTTAGAATTAAAAAAGCTATTAATTTTTACCTAATTTATTTGTACCCCTGCAGGCTCTTACTTTCTCATAGGAAATAAGGAGGGCTTTTAGTGGCCTTTATTTGGCTGTATTATATGTATTTTCTTTTTTTCTTCCCCGAACCTGCTGAAGCTGTAGTGGCTGGGCACATTTCCTGACTCTCTAGCTAGACTGACCCATTTATCACCACATCACGTAGGTCTCAAATGCTTTTTTTTTGGTCTGATGCATGCATCAGTAATGCAGAGATTTTTGCATTTTTTTAAAGGGTGAAACCAGGTGAAGAAAAACTTTTTTCTGGTAAACCATCCGACCCAAGGAAAATCAAAATCAGGTCTCTTCTGAGCACCTTTTTTCCCCCTCTTTTACAATTGCAGCATTAACTCCCTAAACTAGGTTAACTGTTGTGGGGACCTCTTATTATAAACTACTGCTGCTTCCCAATGGCAAAATGTGAGTAGCTCAGAGAATGCTAAAGGCAAAATATACAAAATATTTCATACACAGTATACAAACCACAAGAAATTTTGGGGTAGCCCAATATTTGGACACGCACTTGTGACAAAGTACAGAGGCTTTTATTTAACAGAAAAAAAAAGTGCTCATTGTCTCCATGTATGCTTCTGTCTGTCATATTATACATAAATCCTGCTGGGTTTTTCCTTTCTTTCTTATTCCTTTGGCTAGGAAAATGTGATTTTTATTTTTTCTCCCAAACAGAAGAGGGTATAGTAGTTGTGAAGGCTCACGAAAAAATGTTGATCTGTGTCTGTTGCAGCAATCCTGTATCTGCCATTAGCCTTACGTGACCGTAGCAGGCATGATGGTGGGAGCCCTGCTCCCATGCAGGCATGAGTGCCTAGGGAGGACAGGGCGAGAAAGAGGAAGACTTTACTTTTAGATTCCTTAACGTTGATGTTTGCATGTGGCAAGGAAACAAGACAAGACACCCAATGTCTACATTTCCAGGAAGCACTAAAATTAGTTTGGTCAAGTAGTTCAGAGGAACAAGACTGGAGCTGGAGAACTGCTACAGTTTTGCTGCTTCAGCACTTTTGCAAAGAGGTGTGGAAACATCGCCACTGCTTATCCTGGCCTGCTTAGCAATGCCAGCAAAATCTCTCCTTGCAGGTGTTATAACATTGGTGCAATGTGGCTTGCATCGACTCGGTTTGTCGCTGGGAGCATGCTGGTGTTGCTGGTGGTGCAGGTGAGCACCTCTGCCAGCACTGCTCAGGACGCCAAGACAGTACTGCTATGAACAGCATTTTCCACAGATTTGCACGAGCATCTAGGCTTTGGTTAGAGACTCTGTACTATGTTTTATTCTGCTCTTGGAAATTAAGAGGCAGCCTACCTGGGGTAATTTGGGGTGACACGTAAACATAGATAAGACAAATTCGTAGTTAGATTTTTGCCTCTGATGTTTTCTTTCAAGAAGGCTGTTGATCAATACATCATTGATCACTGGAATTTATAAGCATTTGCACTTGTTCTTAAAACCCAGATCAGCTTCTCTCACAGTACACAGTTGGTGGATCCCCAGAATGGTCCTGTCTGAAAAGAAGGTGATCCCAGCAGTCATCCTGGGACAGGTACAGGCAGAAAAGCTCATGAATCCAAGGCAGACGTAGTAGAAGTAAGGGTTAGCTAGCCTCGTCATCACAGCTGTATAATACGCAACTGAAATTGTTTGAGACAGGTGACATGTTCATTGTCCGTAATGGGTGAGGAGTGACCGGCAAACCAGCTAAGTTCTCTGCATGGGTCAGCATCTCCTATACAGTGGGGCTCACGAGGCCAGCTCCCTTGCTTCTTCTCTGCCTGCTTCCAGTAGCATTCCCAATTTGATTGCCTTTGTAGAGATGCTTTTGGGAGTATTCATTACCAGAAGCTCTTGATCGTACTGGGCAAAATTCATCCAACACGTTTTGAAACCATGATGTTGATGGTTGTCTGAGTCTGAAATGCTCTTGTAAGCAGCTATGAGAAGTGCATATTGGCAAATGCAATAGGTGGTTGATTGCTGCTTGGCAGGCACAGTGTGTTGATACTCAAGAATATGTGAAGAACAGCTTTCAAAGCTAAAATGGTACCATTAATAAAAATAAGTTGCTTGTGCCCCTGTAGTGTCTTATATGTGTGACATCAAGTTCTCTGACGTTAGGCATTACAGGTGCCTCTTATGTCCTGGGAGACAATTATTGTACAAGAATTGTACATCCTGAAAGATGCTAATCTGCTTAGAAAAATCTTGCCTTTAATATAAGGATTAAATGGAAAGAGAGGAATCTCTAAATTCTTGTAATGTAGTTAATAACGTAATTGTGGCAGTTTATTTGTATTTTTAAGATGAAGCAGGTACATCAGATACCTTTTACTTCAGAACATGGTGCATATATACTGAGTACATTTGTGCTATTAATTTTAATTCATATTAAATTTATTTTGCTTTTAATTAACAACTCAACTAATAAGGATGTAAACAAGTTAAATGGTGAAAAATAGTTATTTATTTATTTATTTATTTATTCTACCAGGTTTGTGCAGACCTTCTCAGGTTCGTTTAGGTGCTACTCTGACGTTCACTTACCTTCACCAAGAACCCACCAGAAAAAAACTTTAGCCAGGCTCTGATCTTGAGCATTATCGTCCATGGTGAATCAGCTTATGTCACAAGTAGACTAAAATGTGCCTTCGCTGTAAGTGCTTCCAATCAGGGAGTGAAAGGAGCCCAGCTGGAGATCTGTGTGTATGAGGCAGCAGGTGATGAATGGCATACACCTGGTGGCCTCTCAGGTACTTTACTGCTTGACCAAATTAACCCACTGTACTAAATCAAAGCCAAAGAATTACCAATCACTTTCCTACCTAGGACTGCCATTTACAAATAATGCTATAATTGAGCACAGTGCTTTAATCAAAATTCATTTGTATTTATTTTCTAGAAGCTGAGCTTCCACTTGCAGTTGGATTTACTCTCACTCAATGTTCTCAGCTGCCTCCGAGTAGCCAGCAAGCAAAAAGGTCTCTATTAGCAAATGAGGAGGTTTGTTTGAGAAACTGCTTCTTGAGAGTTTGGTTGAAAACAGCTGATGTTTGACACTCTTGTAGCATATTGCATTATTCATAGCATCATTTTAATCTAGTAAAACTTTTTTGTTTGGTTGGGTTTTTTTTGTTATTGTAGCTGTTCCATTTCCCTGGTAAATGATTAAGCATGTACTTGTTCTAATTTTCAATGCCTGCAGGTGGTAGTGAGCAGAGCTGTCTCTAGCCCTGCTCTGTAAACAATACAGGTATTATTCTTCATGAAAATCAGTGTAGCTTTCTGTAGTACAGAAAGTAGCTCTAGGCACTAAGCTTTGAATTGGAAATAACTTTATAATTTAAATGTGGGCTCACATTAACAAAAAGAAGTACCACTGTCTGGGTACTATAGCATGAATACGTTCATTTTGGTCAAGAAGATATCTGTAAGTTGTTGTATTCTCCTGGGCTGATAAATTCAGACCACAGGTGGTTAATACCTGAAAATGTACTTGAATCAGTGACTCACTTTTCTGTAAGTCTCCTATGAACCTCTGTTTCTGGGGTTGCAGGGGATGGCCCTTTGTTGCTACATCGGTTCTGCTCACCAGCTTTCATCCAAAGAAATAGGCTTCACAGCAATACCATGATGTACACTTCAGGGTTGCGCTGCTGTACTTTGTGTTGGGAGCAAAGGAAATGTATTTGAACCTGGGACTATCTTTTAAATGCTTGGTAAGCTTGCATGGCTGCTTATAATTAAACTGTCTCATAATTTCAGTAATTAAATATAACGTTGGTAAAAATAGCTTAATCCAAGAAGTATTTGTTGTCTTCACAAATGGGTTTGAAAACTGCTCCTTCGGAGTTGGGACGCCAACCTGTCAGCACTTAAATGCGAGTATAAAACATACGCCCTAGACTATGAATGAAACTAAACAGGGATAGTTTGCTGGGCAACAAGCAGATGAGGAGATAAGTGATATCTTGCATATAACAGCACTTCTGTATTTTCTAGCTAAGGCCTGATAAGTGCTTAAAGGTGAGATTTGGTTTGATGAGACGGCTGAAATTACAATGTTATCTGTAGCATAACAAGTAACAGTAGGAAATGAAACTCAGTAACTATATGCATCAATTCTGCTCAAATTGAGATGTGTGTGGTCCAAATGCTCTTTTTATTGACGTGTCTATAATCAAGGGTAGTAACTACAGTATCATCAGCATATAGGAGTGGATGTCTGAGTGAGAGGACAGGGTAGAGATTTGCAGTGCTGCTGCTTTGCGTTCAGTAGGTGGGGTAGTCCATGGCTGTTCGTCTGGCAATGCACATGGATATTCATTCCCTGAGGTTAAGGCATTTTTGTGCCATACCTTTATAACATGCATTTCTTTATGACCATAGAAATGGTGCCCGTTCTATGAAAAAATCAAAGCAGCAGTGCTTAGGCCAATGGTAACTCGCCTTTCTTTGCAACAAAATATTAGGCATCACTAGAGAAATTCTCCTGTTGCAAAATAATTGAGGTATTAATCTCCTTTTTACTTTTCAAGGGACTGTGGGAGGGAGAAAATTGAAAAACAAAACTGTATTCGGTGTAGTAGCTTTAGACTCTCAGTCCTTGCTTCTGTTAATGTTCGTTAATCCATGCATGAATTACTGAGCCTGACAGTGGAGACATATGAATAGTGAATGCAAATTGTGGGCAGATCAAAGTGGAGTTATCAGTGGTGTATTTTCAGGTGAGTAATAAATGCTTATGAGTTGAATAGGTTTAGATTTTCACAGGGTGTCAAAAATTGGGCCAAAGTGATTCTTATCACAGTGTTTTAAAGAGGCAAACTGATATACAGTAAATTTCCACTTTCAAGAGGAATTTGCTGTGACATTGAGACAACAGATCAGCAAATTATTGGAAGCAAGAGTGAAAATTCATTGACAAATTTGCAATTCATTGCAAATTCAGCAGTATCTTTAGAGCACAAAGTTATCTCCACACATCTCTTCGATAGTGTTAAGTATCTTTAAAGAGAAAAACAAAGAAAACATGCTCTGTAAGTCAATTTTTTTTTGCCTTAGTGCAGAATAATGCAATGCATTTTCCAATCATTCCACCTTGAGTATTAAAAATGGAAGACTTCAAATGATTTCTTGCTTTATTCAATTGGAAAAGGAGATGGAAATGAAAAAGGGTACATTGTTATTATCATTATCAGCACATTGCCTCCTCTCACTCGTGCACACTTACTCTACAGAAGCGCTGCCTCTCCCATCTTGGGGTGGTAGCAGAAAAGAGCTCATCTGTCCTCTTCGTCACTTTAACATCTTTATTACGGAAATAAGATTTTAAACCTTACTTTCTATTTTAAAAGCTGTAACATATGTAATTACTAATGCAGGTCAGGGATATTTTGTGATAAAGAAAGTAAGAACACCCTGTAATCCAAAAGGCTAAGAATTGTGAGGAATTTGAGGTTTGTAAATTCACCTCCTCACCAAACTGCTTGCTTGGGATGGGATAAACTGTTAAATTTCTGTATGAGTGAATAAGATTTTTCCATCTTTTCTCAGCTAATCCCAAAATGCATAAAAATCTTATGCCCTTTAAGGGGGAGGGAGAAAAGGCTTGACATGATCAGAAAATTGTGGGCAACGTAAAATGAGGTTAGAATGGAAATTCTGAAGGCACTGTAAAACACAAGCAAGGCATATCATTCATCAATCAAGTCTAAAAAGATTTTTTAGTAAAATATGTTGGTGTTTTCCTTTACGGTGCCCCCTAGTTACCTGGAATGGCAATACTTCACTCCTACCCACAGCCCACCAGGCAGTCGCTGAAACACAGTGTTTTCTGAGATGTGTTGCAGTTATTCCTTTGAGAAATTAAATGCTACTTAAGAAACTCTGAGTAAAGGTAAGGCCTTTCACCAGACTTCAGGAGCCTTTTGAATATCTTTATTTGACATAAAATGCTACTATACAGAAAACGATTCAAGATTACAAGGTGCGGGAATGAAGATTACAAAAATGACAAGAGGGATTAGCCCACAGAGAGAACAGATGAAAGTCAATATTTGTATCATGGGACTAAAGTAATGATTTTTCAAAATCTGCTGCTACTAATGGTCTGTTGCTGTACGGCTCAAAAGTCCTGGCAGTTCAGCAGAGGTATTGAATATGTTCAGTTTGGTTTGCATTGAAGTAGTCATGCTCAAAATACTTTTTCCCCTTATCTCTTTTTTTTTTCTTTCTTTTTTTTTTCTTTTTGCATTAGTGAGTAGCAGTTTATTGAGATCTTTCTTTTCTTCAGACACTTACTAGATCTAGGAATATTGATAGAAGAAAGAGCCATTATGAAGGTTCACAGCGGTGAGCCATCTCCAGCTGCTGTACCTTTATGGTAATGAGCTGATTGTTAATAACTTGCTGCCCCTACGTAGCTTTGGCTGGCTGCACGACTTGGCTTTGTGCTGCGCTTTGCTGGACTATATCAGAACTTGCTGCCTTTTTCTTAAAGGCCAAAACATGCCAAACAGAGGAATATGTTAGCGTTCCTGAAGCTAAGGAAGGAAAAGAGCGGTAAATAACCTGTTCTGTGTACAGTACCGAAAAGGTAGGCTGTGCCTCATTCATTATCAGTTGTAAGCATTTATTGCTGTATTTAAATAGAGAATATACGTCATAACCATATGACCAGACTCCTTGCTCTTTTCCAGTATGCACCTGCAATGTGCGGACAGGTATCAGTTACGCTCCAGCTCCATCGGACAGATATCAGCTGGGTCAAGACTGGATTGCTGTGGCATGACCTTTGAACGACTGTACTGACTCGCAGCAGATGCATTAATTGCAAAAGCACAAGCGCTTGTGCCTCTCCGTAATGATAGTATTTATGACTAAATATCCGTATGAAGGCTGTCTATGCCGTGTAACTCCCTGAGCTAGGTAACTCGCATTCATTCGTGAGTATAATACCGTCTCGCTTGTAAGAGAGGCACTGAAGATGAAAGCGAGGCTGTATAGAGTTGAGCGTAGCACACTCCCCGTGATAAGGTACACGCAGTGAAATAAATGGCTGTCTTTGCAGAAGCCGTTTGTGCACCTAGGCTGCCATGGTAGCCCCCAGTGTACATTTTTAGTATTAATGTAACATTTTAAAGGTCCATTCTCTGTGAAGCAACTTTTCTTTATCCTAGACATGCTTTTTTTTTTGGATGTCAAGCTCTTATTCCCTATAGTGCAAGCTCTTCCATCCAGCAATGCATATGTTACAGTAACTGAAATCTTCTGACCTCTGAAAGTTCCACTTGTGAAATACAATATCATGAACTTGCTGTGATATTTTCATTATTTGGATAAAAATCCCACTGGTCCAGTAAGAGTTCTGCCTCAGAAAGAACCGAAGTTCCCACCTGCGCACAGTATATCTGAAGGAGGAGTAAAGGCACAGTCAGTGTCTGTACTAATGCTATAACTTTTCGTAAACAATACACCACCTCCAGGGTCGCAGCTGGGCTCATCTCTCCTCCTTCTTCTAGACCAGAATAAGAAGGGAATGCATTAATAGGAAAGCAGGAAAAAACCTAAAGGGAAAGAGGAGGGAAAGGGGACTGATCAGATGGGAGGCAACTTCATTGATCACATCTTCATGGCAAAATTGAGCCTTCCCAAGATTAGCAGCTGGTGCCTGGGGTTGTACGTAGCCCCACTGCTAGTCACACCTAGGCTTGCCTGTGTGTAGCTCAGGCTTCCAAGGCATGTTGTGCTTTAGGAAACAAAGACATTTTAGAAACTTCTTAATGCTTTCTGGAAGGAGGTGTTTAGCCAGCAGAAGGCTTGATTGTGAGAAGGCTCTCAAATAAGCATGCTCACTGCAAAACAGTTAGGTTAGCAGATTGATATTAAAAGCTGGTTTGGATGAAACACAGTTGTACCTGGTGGATGAAGAGCACTGCTTATTGACATTATTTGCATCTAAACAGGGGTTGATGGGGCTAGGTCTGTATTGGAAGGTCTACATTGGTTGGCACCTTAGCGGATATGAAAAAAAGTAGATTCCTGGACCAGTCAGCTCCTCCATTTTCTGTTGCACATAACCTAACAAGACTTGCTGAATTGTCTGAACCTCGAAGTTTCCCAAGCCACTGAAGACTCTTTCATTTCACCAGAGCATCTGTGCCAAAAGAACATCAGACTTTTAGTAAACCAGTGCTTACCCTCTATTACTAAAATATCCTCTGAAGTGGATAATTCAGGAGACAGCTACATTTCTTGATATAAAAGCAGCAATGTAAATGTCTCTTGAATGATGTTCTTGTGTTTTTAGTAATAAAGAAAATGGCCTATCAGAGAGGATGGAAAAGAGGGAATGCTGCTGAAGTTTATATGCAGAAGTCTAAGTTTAATTAGCAGCATCAATTGCAGACAAAGCTTGTCAAATATCCTGAAAATTCACCAACTCTCTGTGAGCAGCTTCACTGAAACCCAAACTGTAGATGCAGTTTTGATTTTAGCTTTTTTCATTCATGCACGCTTCAGACAGATTAAAACTCATCCATGTCAAACAAACATGAACAGGCTATGACAACAAAATCTTGCATCTTTTAGAAATAAAGCCGGAGTTTTTTCAGGTATACTTTGAATGTCTCAGTATAAATGCAGAAGACTGTTGAAAACATCATAACAAACCTGGCACACAAGGACAGGCTTGAACATCCTAGACACTGTTTTTCAAAGGTCTTCATCTCAAGTTACATGGCTTAAGGAGGCAAGTGTAATGATGTATGATAGATGATATGGAAAAAATAAAAAAAGCTTTTGTTAGTGCTCTGTGTAACGTGCATCTCTCTGTTATTTGTTTGCTTTTGGCTCTTAAGAAAAATGAATAGTTAAATCACTCTGTGGGTCAATTCATCTGGTGAAAGCTATTCCTCTAGGAGAAAACTGCATGTATTGGTTTGCTCAGTTCAAGAGTCCGGACAAACAAACAAGAAAAGGGTATAAAGAGCCTGTCCTGATGTGTGATGAGTGAAGGCTAACAAGGAGGTGCAGGCTGGAATGCAGAGAGTGAGCTGAATTTGTGTGTGTGTGTATCAAGATACCTAACAGATGATGGATGATGATAGCTGGTAAATGTAGCATATATGTGGATTCGTTGGGTTTTTATGATGTACTTTTTCTTTTAACTCTTTGTCGGTAACACAGAATAACACAGAACTTTCTGAAAGATTAGCTTTCAGGGTGTCCAGTTTCCCCCCATTGTTGCCCCTAAGAGAGAACACAAAAGCAAGTATTTGTGCTAAGGTTAGCTCCTTGGGGGCAATCACAGTGAATCACCATGGAATTGAAAGCCCAAAATCATAGTCCTGGGGGGAAAGGAGAGAGGTGATCCTGGCAAGAGAGGGGTGGGCTTATACCTGGAGTCACTGATAGGAGGGAGGCACAGATTTTAACCATAAATTATGGCCCTGAGGTTTTCTTTTAAAACCATTGTGAGCTGCAGTTTTACTCTTAATTCAAAGACTATGAAAGGAAGCCCATAATAATAATTAGTTTGACTCAAAGTATGGTAATTTATGCGAAGTGAGCATAAAATTTAGACATTGAATCACACCTACAATTCAGTAGGAGAGGATGTTTCATTAAGTCAGGGCAACTCCATACGTAAGTTGATAGGGCCCAAAATATTCCTCTTGAAGAGTGTATCATTCTTTTCAATGGCACAACAGCACACATTTATCAAAGAACAAAAGTTGGTCTCGGAGGTGGAACATCTTCTGATACTTCAGCCTTTAGAGGCTACTAGATCTCTACATATAATTAACACTTCTCTGGTGTATAAAACATAGCAACACAAGTCTAGGGTCAAGCATTTAACTTCTTGCAGCTAATCTTATTATCACTCTCATGGAGCATCTAAGCAATGTGAAAAGCAAGAAGACCACATTGCCTGTGGCTAAGTGCTTTACTGCAGATGGACTTCACAGCCCCTGGACTCATGCTGTCAGAAACAAAGCAGCATGAAATTGCCTTAACCTCTTCACTTTTGAAACTCAGGGCATGAACAGACTAAAACAGCTGTCACTAGTTTGGTAAGCCTAATTCCTATATAAATAGGCCTCTAAGCTAAATGTTTCACATTTTGGTGCCTGATTCATTGGGTGTGATCCTTCACTGAAAGCTGTGTACAGATCAGAACAAGCATCATCAAATCAGCAGACAACATTTACAGTTTAAATTCAAATATGTCACATTCAGGTTATCTCTGATTTTGAGATTTTTTTTATCATGTGATCAGCTGCCACTTTAAATATTATCAGCTAAGGACTACTGTGAAAATCCTCTTATTCTTTCTTCAACATCCTTGTTTTGAATCTGCTGCAAGGACACAAAAAACTAAAGAACAAAACATGAATAGAGATTTAGTGTCCTCGACTAGGGAACACACAGTACAAAACTGAAACAGAATTAAGAACAGAAGAAATATTGGAAGGCAAATTCTTTTCTGCACCTTAATAAAGCAAAAATAGATTAAATGTACAGAATGTACATTCTTAAATGTTAAGAAGAATTTTACTTATCTACTGAAAAGTATGTGTTTAAATGAAGGGTATGTTAGATTGCTTCTACACCAGTTCTCCTATAAAGCATCTTGTTTTTTACTTGGCCAACTTAGAGCCATCCTGACCTACATTGCTTTCCAACAGATGAGGTTCTGACATGTTATGCATAATTCTCTGTTAATTCCTCAAAGGAATCAGTCTCTTTTTAAAGTAAAATGCAAAAAACTGATCAAGAAAATGTGTGAAAGCAGCCAAATTTATCTAGCCAAAATGTGTCAGCAGAAGGACCCAGTCTCATCTGTGACCAGAAACATGGATGATGCTTTTTTGTTGTTGTTGTATACTTGACCTTAGAAAAATGTTACAGTGAAAAAGAATGGCCTGTTCTAAAAATCAAAAGTAATTAGGAAAATTGCAGATTTTGCCCTTGCATCTGGTAAAGAGCTGCACTGAAGTACCTGAAACACCAAACAGCACAAAAATTTAGGAATTTCAGGACCTCCATTAATGCTATCGTTTTATCATTTCTCTGCAGACAGAAAATCATGATTGTCCTCTTAGTGGGCCTCAAAGTTTCTGTTTGAACAGAATCATCATCTGATTCTGTTCTCTTCTGTTTGTGGGCTCTGGCTGCCAATCTCTTACAAAAATGCTCTGCCTAATTTGAGGTTTCAGTACAAGGCTCTTGCCAACTAGTTTGGACTCGATGATCTTAGAGGTCTTTTCCAACCTTAATGATTCTATGATAACTAGTCTGGTCTAATTAGCCCTTTCTAAAAGCCTAATCAAGACAAGGCAGGTGCCTTTTTGTGTGTTGAACTGGTTGATTTAAAGCCTTGTAAGGAGGGTACAGTCACCGTCAACCAACTCTACTATAAATCATTTTTCTTAGTGAAAGCAAAACTTTTCAGTAGACATCCAAGCTAACAGCTCTCTCTTCAGACCAACTTTGTTGGCTAGAGTGCGTTTGTCTTGGGGTGTGGGGAGATGTGGTATAGCCCATATGTGTCACATAACTCACTGCTAAGTCCTAGAGGGTACAAGTCACTATCACTTTTAACGAGGAGACAGCTGGATGAGATCAGCCACAAGTACACTTCACTTCATCGTTTGGTCTCCAGGTGAGATCCACAAGATACTCCATTACCATTAGGATTTTATGGAGGTAGCTAAGATGCACTTGTGTTGAGTGCATCTTAGCAGATGCTAAGCAGAGCAAGCTGCCTCTTTTGCAGTGAAGCCCAAAGCATCGCTGTGCCTCTCTGCTAAGGGAGGATTGCATACAACTTAATTTTGCCCTTCAGATCTGGTCTCTCATACCCAAGAGCAGATGGCTGCTCCTGTTCTCCCAGTAATATGGTGCTGCCTGCTTGAAATGCCACGACAGAGCAGTGCAAACCTACTGCTACACTCGCAAAAGGAAGGAGGAGAAGCAGTACGACACTCATACTTCCGCACCAGTTCTGCTAAATGGGGAGACAAAGTCAAAGTCTCAATTTTGTATCTTCCTTATTCTGGTGGAGTGACCCCGATGCAGTAAGCACTGCAAGTCTCTTTGCATGAAGGGACTTGCCAGACCCTGAGGAAGGAGAGCTGTGAGAGTCTGACCTTCCTTTGCACGCTGAGTCCAGGCTCCCTCTCCCAGTGTTAACTTACCCGGTGTTAGTCCCCCAGTTCACAAGTTCCTCGCCTTGGGAGGATTTCTGTGTCCATCTCTGCCCACTGATAGCAAGCTGAAACTCAGCTGACAGACACCCAGGGAAGGTATGTCTGATAGACTGGTTGCAACTTAATGAACTGCCAAGTATGTTTGCCTATCCATAGGAGCAAGACAGAGTCATTTAAATGGTTAAATACCTCTGTCTGGAGATGTTCTTCTTTCTCTTCAAGAGCATCTGACTCTCTCTGAGAACAGACTCAATTTAATTAATAATAGACAAGAGTTGCCCACGGATGCAAGTTTGTTCACGTTTCTTCTGTTCCTTAGCTGCTTCACTGAATTTCCTTGCAGGGCTAGCACGCTACTTGTGCTCCATGCATGCATGAATGCCTTCTGAAATGCCTACAACAATTGTTTTTCAGTTCCTCAGCCCAACTTTTCCTGATGTTTCCTCAGCTCTTTCCCGTGCTGGCATGTTTGCACAGCCCTGACTGTGTACTGGCTGATTCAGCCACCACATCTAGCAAGCTTCCTACTTCTAGCTGCTTCCACTTGCTGGACCCTCCTGCAAGACAGAGCTCTCCTGAAGATGTAGCAGAGTGACAGGTTTTCTCTTCTCTTGGCCAGCAACCTTCTCTCTCTTTACTTGCTGAAAGTCAAGCAAGTGTTGATACCTAACATGGCAGGATTGGTTTGTATCTTGAGTGTAGTGATATGTGCTATGGCTTTCGTACACCAGGGAATTTGGAAAACAATTTCCACCAATGTTGTAATGTTTAATTCACATATGGATAGAAGCCAGCGATATGTTGTCTATAAGAGGTCTCCCCCAAGAGCCAGTTAGCACTGATCAAAAATGCAAATCTGATGCTTCAAAGCAAAGACCAGGAAAGGATGGGGTTTTTTTGCCTGGTTTTGTGACAAAATTGTGTATGTCCACTGAGTGAACTGAATTTTGCTCTACCAACATAGATCATACTCTTCTCTGGTGAGAGGTACATGCCTTTAACCAGTCTGAGTGTTGATTTAGGACTGTTAAAATCAAGGCACCCTGATTCTATGGCCAAAGATTTCTGCCCGGTAATACTACATCAAGCCAGTATTTTTTCAGTAGTTTTGGCTTTTCCTGCTGAGGTCTCTGTCGAGTGGTACAGGAAGGATATGCGCCATTTCTGCTGCTGCTGCCAAGTAAAGCGCTGAATAAATGTCAAAATATTTGCATCCTAAATAAGCCGCCCATTCTTATTTTTTCCTGTAGGACAGAATCATCTTTATTCCAGACAGGTTCTCTCACTCCATCAAGATCAACCTGGCCTACTTTATGTGTAAACTTTCATTTGCCTAGCTAGATGTTAATATCTTTTTATTTTAAAACCAAATTGGAAAACCTGTGAATGTCTAGGCAGAGAGAATATTGCAGAGTCTGATTCTCCTCTTCTCCTCTCGTGTGCTTACTTGGTCCTGTACAAAGTAGGCTTGAGTTTTGCCAGTCTGATCTGAGAGCATTTAAAGCCACACAGGCGAATGATCACACAAGTTACAGGCAAAACAAGCTGTCTTTTTAGCAAGAAATTGCCAATGTGCTTTAATCCCCAAAGAATGTTGCATTTCTCCCCCTCCCAGATATGATCAATAATCTACCCTCTGTTAATTGTTAAATGCAACCATGGTTGTTATTGCACTCTGAATCATTCCTTTATTTTCATTATTTTGCTGTTTGTACTAATGCAGATTAACTGGATCCTGTGGAATTGCTCTTGGTTTCTATGCAAATACCTGTCATCTTTATGTCTCAATCAATCTCATTGGAAGGAGTAGTTAAAAAAAAAAAATAATAAAACTGTACTTTTTTTTTTTAATAAGCAGATGTTACTTTTCAGCTAATGTTCTTTGGTAACTAAATGTTATAAAAATGATCAGAGGTGGTGAAATATTAAGTAGTTACTTTCATTGCCTCAAGGACAAACTCAATGAAGCTTTAGTGAGCCACTGGAGTGAGTTATGCTACTTGATATGCAGTTTAGTGTTTACCAGTTACTATTCAATCAGATATCTTTATGAGAGGTAGCCTGCAAACCTTAAAAGGATTGCTGGGTCGAAATGAATGCTAGCATGACATCATGAGATAATTTCATTGGACTCTTTGCCAGAGGAGGAGAAAAATGAAACAAGACCAACTGATGAAATAAGCTAAGAGTGGGGATTTAGATTTATGGTAAAGAAAATTAGGTGCAGGTGGGATGTGATGAATTCTTCAATTCTTCAGCATTCGAAGAAGGAATCAGAAGAATCTCCTTCGAGAGGATGTACATGATGTTTATTTGTGCAAAGTGACCTTGTGATACAAAAGCCATTAACTTGATAGCGCAGAGCATGATCGCCACCATGTGGTTGCTGGTAGAATTAGGCTAATGTAATGTGTTCCCTAATTAAAAAGTAATTAATCCTTCCCGCTGTCTGCAGCAAAGGTTTTTGCATGCTCCTTTTGGATGCAGCTGGGAGCTCGGAAGGGACGGAACAACTCTGGTTGCTCCCTTGGGAATGGAGGTTGAGAGCTGAGGCTCTAGCATGACTGGGGAGAGAGGATTTATTTTGGAGATGTTTAGCTTCCAAAAATGAGAGTCTTACCTCTGAGTGTGAGCTACATATTTTACAGGTTCCTGAGTTGTCGGAATTTGACTTGATTTTCACAGGATGACGAAAGACACATCCTAAACAAAAGCCGTACATGGAAAAGTGTATTTTTCTGTAGTTCTACACCAGAAATTGCCCAAACATTTTTCTTGAAATTCCCCATGGAAAAATCAGCCTGGTATAAATGCCTAGAGGGGACTATCCACAATATTAGTCATAGTTTAATAACAAAATAGCCTTACACTTACGGGCAACTTTGTGCAGAAGCCTATCTGTATGTAGGCTACTTTGAGAAGTCTTTCTCCTTTTGCAGAGGAAGAGTGAGAAGATTAAGCCCCTACTCTTAAAGCATCTTATATGAGCATCTTCTTATCTTAAAACTTCAGCTTAGCTTAACTAAGTTATAAGCAACGTAAAATAAAAGCCTATAGTGGGAAGTGTCAGGTGATGTTTTTAATAAGCCTGGCTGCCAATACTATCTATACTTTTGTGAAAGCCTAGTGTTCATGAAAGGTGCCCACTATTATAGACCAATAAAGCCAAGCACACTGCAGGCAAGTACAGAAGAAACCTTCCACAGAGCAGTAGTGCTGTAGCCCTCTGCACGGGTAGCTTGAGCTCCATGTGGGACAGTTGGGCTGTCTTGTGGTCCTAATGTGCAGGATATTTCTGTAGCATGGACCTCAGTTTTGATGAGGAAGAAGGTTTTGTGAAGCATATAGTGAGATCTGGTTGATGCTGCTTAGTTGCTTTTCTGCATCTTTGCATTGGATGATAAATCTCTCTTCTCTCAGAGGAGCTGGAGCTGGTCTCTTCTCAGAATACCTCTGCAGTGCCATACTGTTTCTAAGCTATTCAGAGAGGAGACCCAAGGGTGACCAGCACAAACTTTACTCACCTGTAATTTAATTTAATTTAGAACTTAAAGCCCTGAAAAGTTAAGTGAATGCATTTAACCCACAGCACACTTAACCTTCAGCACAAATTAACCAGTATGGACTGCCCACCTTATGGTGGGAACTTATGCTAACATTTTTCTTCTACCAAATGCTTTTCCATCACACTGAGATCCTGTAAAGGACAGGAATAAATATAACCAGTCACCTCAAAATCAAGATTGGAGGTGAAGAAATATAACTGCAGCGCAGTGTTACCATAGTAACAAAAGCTCTAAAGTGATCTAATCTACTGTTAAATTCCAGCTCAGAGATGAACAAAATCAACATAACAGAATAAATGTTACATTAAAAAGAGAATGAGGATATTTTGAGAGTGCTATTATGTTTGCGTCCCAAAATATAGCATAAAAACCATATTTGAAAAGAGAGGGAATTTTTAGGCGTTTGAGTTGCACACTTATCATATTTGTTTCTAATTTGGACTCTAAATAATATCCTGTGAGGTTAGCTGTCAGGTGACTTTTTAACATACTGTCTGAGTTTACTTACACAGATGTATTGCTTTTCAGAATATTCCCCCCCCCCATCACTCCGGTTGAGCAGATGGAGAATGGTAGCCCGTACGCTATACGTCCCAGATTTTTCAAGCCATTAAAGCCTTGTGCCCCTCGCTGTTGCAGGATCTAAATGAGTTCAAATGCTGAATCTCTTCTAAAAATTGGGTTAGACCATGAGGAGCCTCTGAAGGGACTTGCATGCTAGGCAGAGCTGTTTTCAATGTGTGTTTCTCTTCCTGGTGAATGTTGAGATGTCAATAACTTTTCATTCTGTTTCAAAAAAGAAGCAAATCTTTAAAACTTCCCATGAAGTTCATCCCCTCCCCCCCAAATGTTAGTTTTGAGAAAAATTGAAGTCCTGAAATGTGAAAGTTTCTTGCATCATTTCGTGGCATATCACTCTGAGTATGGACACCATGCGTTACCTGAACAGGCGGAAAGTACCAACGGTTTGGGGGATTGGATGTTGGGTTTTTTTATGTTAAGCAGTCTCTGCTTGTGCTGTAAGTTTGAGATTTTACATACCTGCTATTTAAGCATTTCTAAAGTAGATGAGAAATTCATATTAGTAGTCTAGCTGAGTTCAATATGATTTTGACATATGCATAATAACGTAAAAATAAAAAGAAAATATCTGAACTAGCACCAATATACTTGAAATACTTTCCAAAGGAATTTGATAACAGACATTTAAAAATTTTTGATATAAAGAAAATGTATTTTAGTGGCAGTTTGACCAAAAACCTCAGTCCCTCTGAATCTAAGCATCTGGCATATATTTCACAACAAGATATGTCTTCATGATCAAAGACACCCCAGAATGTCTCTCTGCTTCACACTGAAGAATAAATTAACTTTGTGTGTGTTTTAAAAGTAGGTCTTCAGCTGTATTTCATCAGCAAGAAACAGGTGAAAATAGAATTTGCAGAGCATGTCTTTCGGTTTACCTTAATAGCTTATAAACAGCATGTGAACAGCATGCTTTAGAGTTAAGCTTTCCTTTTCCAATGGGAGGAGATGTGCTCTTAGAAAATGATAACTCATTTGCATGCAATTTACACACTGCATTTTTGCAGGAATACATTTGACTCTCTGCACTTTTCTCTGGTAGTTGCATTTAATTTTCTCAGTGCAGAATAGAAGCGTTAAGATCAGATTTTAAAAGACAGATCCTACATTCTTTTCATATGTAGACTTGAGCACTATTTGCAAAGAAGAGAGTCCTCTCTTTGTAGCTCTCTTGCACACTGTGTAAAATCTAATCTTTTTTTTTTTCTAGTATCAAATCATGTATGTGTTTCTTTCTCCTTTATACCATGCTGATCACTCTGGTGTCTTCCATAAAGTTCTTGTCTCATTATTGAACGGTAGGGAAAGTAGAGCTATTTCTGAGGCAATAATCCTTGCTTTTATGGTCTATTCTCCTTCGCATTGATTGCTTGAATTTGAAACTCTCATGACATTTTGCAGGCAATAAAAACCAGAGGAAGAATGTGTTTCTTTTTGCCAGTGTATTCTTACTAAGCCAGGCAGAGCTGCTTACAAACTTGGTGCAGTCACTGTCACCAAATTCAGGTAAATGAGGAAAAAGAGCAATTTCTATGAAGGATGGAGCTGAAGCTTCCTTCAGCTGTTTTACAGGTATCCTTTGCTTTTTCAGCTCAATTTGTCCTCTTCTGTTTGAGCCTTCACTGACCTTGAATGGATTAAGTTCTCTGGGGAGGAAAAAATACCGTCATTCTCCCCTCTCAAACTAGGCACTAAAACAGTATTCTGAAGTGCAGTGCAGTTTCCAAAGGGACTGGGATAACTAAAGAATCTCTGGCCCCCCATGTACGTTAGGAGATGTTACACTGTAATGGACATTTTTGGGGTCCTGCTGGACCTATGTGGTTTCTTCACGTTACTGTAGTCAAGTAAAGAGTACAAGATGATATATATTGATACAGAGGAACAGAGTCAAACTTATGATTCAATTTTCAGGCATATCTCTTCAACGGGGTTAAGATCCTCGTTGCATGTGGAAGACATCAAAGGATGCAAAAGAATATTTATTCTGTTTCTTTTCATACTTTTTATATATATATTATGGGTAGCTCCAGGTAAATATAGCAACATGCAGAGAATCTTGTAAGTTGGTACCACTTTGACATCTTCTTTTTGTCAAACTTGAATTATTATTTTAGTTACATTTAGAAGTTCCAGTCAGGGTTTCAATCCCCGTAATTCCTGCATTGTGCGATCGTATTTTAAATAGACTGGGCAGCTTATAATTTAGTCTTTGTTAATTGGGAAAGGGAAGATCTAAGTGAGAGCAAAGCGGTTTAGGCTTACTACAGAGGAAGCAGGTGCTTCCTGCCATGATAGGATGGGAAGGTGAGAAATTTCAGATCCCAAGTCCTCACCAAACTCTGAGCAATTTTGAGCAGATTTTTGTAACCCTGAGAGATGGACCATTAAAAAATCTTAGTTACTAGGGGACCTTTTTCCTCAAGACTGTATCCAGCTGCGCAGAGCGTACTCAGCCAAATTCATACTTAGTATAAGAAGGTGCAACTTCTCAGAAGTATGAGGCCTAAATACAATAGGGAAGCCATCACAATGTGGATGAAAGTGGCAAAGAAGAACAGTGTTATATTTTACAGATCCAGAGTACAAAATGAGTGAGATATAAATGTCTAAATAGACAGCGGACAAAACCAAGCAAAGTTAATAAAAAGAAAATAAAGATCCAAAACCCAGGACCTGATTACACTTTTATTAAGTTCATGTCTGTTCTCTTGGCATTTCTTATTGCCAACCACTTTGCAGACAAGGAACACAAGAATGTCTCCTATTGGGGGTGACCAGTGGTCCATGTGTCTTGTTTCTGATACTGGCCAGGAGCAGATATTTGTGAAAAGAATATAAAAGCGAAGCAAGTACATGGCTACACTTCTCCCAGCACTTCCCCAGCTTCTGGCAGTCTGTGGCTATTGACTGACAGATCAAGCCCGCTGTTGTAGTCACTGGCTGTTATAGGTCATTCCTTCCATTAATTTATCTATTGTTTTTGTGATTATTTTTTTCTAGACTTGTTTATAAAGCTGGCTCCCACAGTGTCCTTGGCAATGAGTTTTGACATTTTAGTTCTAGATTGTGGTCAAAAAGATAAACCTGTTTTCTTTTCCTAGTTTTAAAACTGCTGCCTGATAATACAGAAATTAAGAAGCATCAAATCAAACTGGGGCATAATGAATAACTTGCTCTCTAAACTCCTTTGCAATGACATTCCTTATTTTTGCATTATTCCATCTTATCTTTCCTTGGTCGTTGTTTTCCAAGTTTAGAAAACCTTAGTCTGTATGATCTTTCTTTGTATGGATGTTGTATTGTTTCTTGGATTATTTGGTTGTCCTTATCTGTTTTCTTCTGCTGCTTTATCCTTTTAGAGGTGGGGTGCCTAGAAAGGCATGCAGTGTTCAAGCTGTGGGAACACCATGGGTTTATAAAGTGGCATAATGATGTTTTTGCTGTTGTTTTTCATCCTTCTTTAATGATTCTTACCATTCTGTTTTCCTTGCTCACTGCCCCTGAGCTGTGAACTGATGTTTTCAAAGAACTATCCATAATGACTCCAAGATCTTTTCTGAATGTTGAGAGATAATTTAGAGTACATTAATAAATATATATATATTTAGACCATTTTTTCCCCAAATGCTATGCTTTAAATTTCATCTGACATTGATTGATTGTCTCATCATTCAGTATTGTGAGATCATTCTGCTGCTTGTTGCAGTCAGTTTTCATTTTTAGTATCCTGAATAATTTTGAATCGTGAAGAAACTTTGTCACTTCACTATTCATTCCTTTCCTGAGCTTTAAATACATTGAAGAGGATTCATATGGGCCTACAGTTTAACATTCCTATGTTATGAATAATGACTATTTAGTCTTATGATGTTTTACATTCTACCTTTTAATAAGCCATTTATCCTGTAAAGGACCTTCCTTGTAGTTCCATACAGTTTAATTTTTTAAGAGCCTTTGGTGAGAAGCCTTGTCAAAACCTTATTGGAAATCCAAGTATAGAAGATCAATTGAAACGACCTCATCCCCATTTATCATCTCTTTCAGGGAGCCTGAATACCCTCATGAGACATGACTTTGTGTCTTGCTTTTTCATGTTATATTTATTTGTCTGTCTGCTACTTCTTCCTTTATTACAGTTTTTATCAATTCATTTGGTATAAAAAGTCAGATTTGCTGGTCTGAACTTTCCCTAGTTTTCCATTAGTCCCTTAAAGAAAAAGTAAAAAAATCCGTGTGTCTCTACTGAAGCCTGTTTAAGTGAGGAGTCCTTTCATGTGTGATTTCTTTTAGGACTCTTACTGGAATATTACTACTTACTCTTTTCTGATCTTAAACCTTCCTTGTTTACATTTTGGTTTAAGGCAGTCACTCTGACTTTTCTCCCATAAAGAAATTATGTGCCACCTCTCTTAATTATTTCCTAATAAACATTGAAATAATTGATTTCAGTTCTCTGATAAAGCACAATACTTTTGGCCAATTGTTGCTTCTAGAAACTCTTTGGCAGACACGCTACTATTGATATATTCTTCTGAAAAAAAAAATCTTTGCTTTTTGTAATTTGGTCCTTAAAATCTCTTTTGCCTGTCCATATTATGGTTCTCAGATTTCACTTCCTAACATGCCTTTTCCCATTTTCTTCAGCTGAATATAGCTTCCAGTTCTTGATTTGCTGAATTTGCTGGAAGCTTGAACATAGCTTCCAATGTGATTTGTTACCCTCCTTCCCTTCCTTCACAAGAAGAAATGAAATGGTTAACAATATTGACGTGTGAATTATCTCCGCAAGGCACTCAAATCAACCCCGTGCTGAGGGATTTCACCTCCCCCACTACTCTCTGGGGACTTGATGAAACATGAGGATAAATGAAGACACAGCAGCGTGGGCTTCAGTATGCTGCTAATGTGTTGTTGGCTGCAGTCAGTGCTGCTGTATCTTCAGTGCTAGCACTACTGGAGATGGGTAGATTGAAGCTCGGTAGTTTTGCTGCCTCCTCCCCTGCCTGCAGCACAGGCATTACTCAGCATTGCCTACAACAGAGCTTTTTGCCACCTCAGGTGTCTGAGGTATGTCACCTTAGATGGACATTAATTTCAAACCCAAACGTAGTATTCGTAATTTGCTTCATGTGTACATGGTTTCTACCAAATACCCATGTACGTTCTGAACTCAGTATGCCATGAAAGCAACTGTGTGAGGCACTTGTTATTAATGTGCCTCATTTGTTTTGCTATTAATATGCCCGGTGCTGCTACTGACGTCAGAAAAACATCTTGCAAAGAAAATGCCTCTTTAAAAGGAGACTCTGCATGCCGGTTCACCATCTTGGAAATAATGAGAGGGAAAGCTGTAGGTACACGCTGTCTGACTGTACAGGCGGCTTGTTCTTCAATTTTGAGAAGGTGAGCCTTTACGAATCTCTTGGTCAGAGCGTGCAAAGGTGATGACAGGGGGCTGAAGGGAGGAAAGGTGCTGTTCCTATAACAGAAGGTTTTGTTGGCAGGAAGCAGACTTGAGTTTGGACCTACAGCCAGTTTATGAAAAAAAAAAACAAAACCAAAAAAAAACCCCCAAAACCTCCACCCCAAACCAGGTTTCATCAAGAAAATATTTAAGGATAGACCAAATATTGAGCTCCTCTGAATGGGATGCTCTCTGTGCATGTATTTAAGGTTTGCTTCATCTACTGTAAGAGCTAGCAACTGCTTTTTAGATAGAATATTCTGGTGAATGTTGTAACATCTTTCTGATGAGGTACCCTGCTGCCTGCCAAGTCAGCCCAAGCCTGGACTGTGTGAGCCAGGTTTTTACCTCACAGCATTTAAACGTCAGGTTTAAACTTCAGTTTCGTATACGAAATACAGGGACTATATCTGTGTAGCTAAATATGCCTCAGGTTCAGTAAACGCAGGTGTTGCTAAGTTCATGAAGAAATGTATAGGGTTATATATTGGATTATATATGCATGTTATTCATGCAAACTAAACATTGGGGAAAAAACCTTTCCATGAAGACATCTAGTTTCAGAATCTTGCAATGTTGAACAAGGTATTTAGGAGACAATTTTGTAAAGCTTGTAAGAACATAAGGTCTGATTGAATTAGGACTTTCTGCTAATGAAATCATACGTAACTGCCATGATGCTAATAAGTGTAGTATTTCAGATTTCAAGATCTTTTTCTGTTAAAATACTCAATATTTAATGACTGTGGATTTGGAGTTTTCCAAAGCTTTTTAGGGGTTTAACTCGTACTTTCTGTCTGACACTCATATCAATTGCTTTTAAAATGGTTAAACAATCCAATCCTTACTAAATAAGTATGGTTTCTGTAGTCTTGGTTTTGCATTGGCATTGAAATCTTTCCACTTTATAGTAATGATATTTGTTAGGCTATGTATCAGTCTTTATCAGTTCTTCCTGTTGACTTGTTTCACTTTTACATGTGAAAGACTATTCGGGTTGGAAGAAATCTCTAATAGGTTATTTAATCTCCTTTTAACTGTAATAAAAGTAATTTCCCTAGTGTTGACCATCTCTAATCTATGGATATCCCAGTCCAGGATATTGCCAGGATACTACTAATATGCATGATACCTTATTCCTAATGCTATGTGTTGCTGTCATTATTTCACTGTATCTTTTCATGAATTTGATGACAAAGTGAGTACGGGTGCTTATAGATCTGGTCTCACATTTTCTCCTGAACAAGCAGGGTGTAATTTAATATTTTCTATAGTGTTTTAAACACTTTTTTTTTTTTTTTTTGGCCACATCAGCCACTTCAAGTCTAGTCTTTGGACTGGAACATAGGTTTGTGTTTGCTGTTGACCTTGAAGATAACTTTTATTCCTTGTAAGCTACTGTATCCTACTTGCACCTTCAAAATTTGGTCCATCTATTTACAAAATGCATTCATTTCTCACAGTTTTAAGATTTGTAGGCCAAACGTCAAGTATGGAGTAAGGAGGCGAGATTATTCTTACTTTGATTGAATATTCTTTTCAAATGTCTTTTCTTTAAACTCCATTTCTGCAGGTCTCTTACATATTTATATACAATAATCAAATATGGTTTTGAAATATAAAAGATTCTCACAAATCTTTGAAATTATTTCCTTTTACGTTAAGGTATCTGGAACAGCTACCGCTTGTGTTTTACTCAGCCAGGGTCTTTCTCAGGTCTGAAAGACAGAACTTTGATACCCTTCTTTCGCTATATCTAAAATAGCTCTCTGTCTGTGCACCATCAGTAGAAGAATATCAATGTTGAGATCTGCGATACAAATGTCAGAGAAAAATTTGCACTAAAAGCTGGTACAGAAGCTACTGGAGCTGTAGAAAGTTTCCATCGATTTGTATTAATAATCTACCTTTGTGCATAATTATGCTGTTAACCTGTCAGCTTAATATGAAACATTTTTAGCAATTTGCATCTTGTCCCTTACTCATAAAAGTCATACTACAAGTAATGATTTAAAGGCCTGTCTTAAGATGGTACCACCACAATGTTTCTAGTACCGTACCCTTTTCCATAAAGTTAACAGGCACTTTTATGAATCTGGAGTTTTCCACAATTAATTTCATCATAATACAAATAAGTGTAGGATTCACCCCCATTCAGGGAGAGAAAATCAGACAAGTTATGCTTACACTTGTTCTTCTATTGGGAATACAGAGCAGGTTGGTTGCACTTCTTTTTTTCTAAAATAAGCTAAAATTTCTGTTTAACGCTGAATTCAAGGGTTGCTCAGAGCGTTCATGTACAACAGAACAAGCATTATGTATTTCAGAAAGCTGTAAATCCTAGTGCTGGACTGAAAAGCAGCCCATGGGAACATAGCCTTGGCTGGCAGTGCCTCTTCGGGCTGACAGTTCCTCTTCTCGGAGAGAAGGAGCAAGCAACTTCCAGTGTTTCTCCTCTGGTTGTAAACTGTGGGGTTAGTTAGTATGCTGCAGCTGTGCAGATTTTCATTTCTGATAAAACTTAGCCTGAGAGGTATTTGCTGATGATTGTCAACAATCAAATGAATTATAGATGATGTTGGTAAACAAAATGCCGCCTTGATGAATGATGAGTTGGCTATACTATGACATGACTGTTAAGTCATTCAAAGCACTGATTAAACCCATTACAGTAAAATAATCACCATCCATTACCTTTAATGTCATGAACTGACAACCTAGTTAAGGCAGCTGATGGTGTCAGCAAAATGATTTGTTGGTCCTCATGTCCAATGACAATAAATCACTTCGATAAATCAATGAACAGTAGCAATAAACCAATATATTTTCATTTTTCTTGACATTCAATTACAGACTGTGTATACGGACTTATTCTTAAACACTCAGTGATATGGCAGGATTCAGCATCCACCAGCAACTAATACATAAAGTTGTTGAGATCTTGTTTTGTCCAATCATGTTTTTCCCTTAGTTTTGTTTTCTGCTGCATCTGCTGTTGTGATACATCGCTTGTCTTACAGAGCCAGATTCATTCTCAGGTATAAAAAGTAGAATTTTTATATTCTTTTTCACTACAGCTGAAGAAGTTTCTTCTGAAGAAGAAGTTTCTTCTTCTAAATGAGTTTCTACAGGTGGTGTATTTTTTTCAAAACTTCAAGGACAATGGTAGCATTCCTGGTTTTTCTCCTTGCCAGTAAGGAGCTAAAAAGTAATGCTTTTTTAAAAAAGTGAAGCAATCACTTTTTGTACTTTTAATAGCTAAATTATAAGATTGTTGTACCTTACTTACTCTAGGCTGATAAAGTCTATAATTTGGCTTGCAGGTTAAACAAAAAGTGAACTAAGCGTTTGATCAGCCAGAACTGAGTTCAGGTTCCTGTGCCGCTCATGAATAAGCAGTCGATGACACTGCTAAAACCCAACTCAGCCGGCAGCCGTCACCTTCTCTCTGTTCTGCCATCACCAGGGTGAACTGTGCTGAACGCCAGTCCTGGCAGGCAAACAAAGAGTTTGGGGACCATCGGATTTTATTTTAGAAGTATACATCTGTATCTACCCATTTCTCTCTCTTGTCAATGAGATGTTCGTGTGTGTGTGTTGTTATCAAATTTTGGGCATGCATCGAAGTACCAATCCCTGGAAGTCAATGATACGCTCCTTGGAAATCATGAAAGGCAAGACACCTCCCAAAGACTTGAAATTATGATGTATTTTTATTAGGTAAGGCCTTATGCTTTTTATCTAAAGATTGACAAGGCCAAAATCCTTTTTTTTTTTTCTTTTTGGCTAAAGAAAAAGTTTAGAGTACTAAAACATTTTTCTCTGATTCCTTCCTCTGCCCCACCCATGCGCACACACTTCACCAGATTCTTAAAATACCCTGAGGAATTCACAGGGCATAATTTTTTAATGTAATTCAGGTAACATATTACCCAGGTGGGTAATAAGAAGACAGAGCTGGAAAACCAGATGGTTGTGGATCCTCTGTACTGAGCCCTCTTACCATTCACGTGCCCCGAGTCTTTACTTGGTTGGACTTGATTTGTTTGTGTCACACTTGCATTGTAGGAAGTTTGCTATCAGTGGGAACCGGTCTTTTCCACATATGTGCAAAGAGAAGAAGAAGAATCTGTGGTGGTTTTTTCCCAGTGTAGTCTCAGAGGTTGAAAGGAAGACCTCTGGCTGAGGAAGCAGGTAACACGTATCACATCTATATTGACTAATGCTTAGAGGTACAGCTTAAGTTACTTCAACATACAGGCCCTTGCCTTAAATGGTAATGTTAAGCAAAATAGGAAGTTCTAAAGATATACATCAACTGTTACATTGCTAATCTTTCTTGCACTGATATAAGTTTGAAAATCATGGCCAGTGTGCTTTTCTGCACCACTAACCTGGAGAGGTCACTGAGCTGGGGACATGGGGTTGCACGGGTTCCCAGGGTCAGCTCCTGTGCAGTACACCAAGCCTCTTCTGAAAATAAGATTCAGTTTTGATTTGCTTCTGGACCCAGCTCAGTCTACAGAAGCGATTTAACATGGGATCCGTTTCCCTGAGCACTTGCCTGCTGAAGACCCAAAGATCGTCGTGGAGATGAAACTTTTTCTATGTGGCTATATCACATGGCATATGAAAGATTTTCTCATTTCTTTCTAAAAATGGATCTGTCAGTAGAGAATGATTGGTCTCACTGGACATATGGGCAGTTAGAACTAGAAAAGCTGAATGTCACTAAGGGATGGTAAAAATGAAATGTTTGACTATAAATTATTTTTTGTGTTATATTTAGATTAGAATGTAGAAAATGCAAGTAGTCAATATGACTTATGTAGCAGACACCAGAACATGTCAAGAAATGCTCCATTTTTTGATGAAAGTGAACTATGATGGAGACCCTGCACTGACTTTGCAGGAGGCATAAGTTGTTGATACTTATTCCAAAAGTAGTATCTGCAGCAAACTTCTGAAATGACGACTTTCAGAACATTGTGGGATATTTGCTGTGTAAGGGTTATTAAGAGATCATTTGAGATCATTTGAAATCTTCAATTTGGTTCTGGAAAACCTCAGCAATTGCTTCAGAAAACAGGCAGTAAAGCAGACTACTGTCCTGTATCGAATCGTCTGCCTGCGGGATCTGTACAAGCAGTTAAAGTTTGTAAAAAGTAGAATTCACAGAGCTTTTGTGAAAACGTTTTCTCAGACTTTCTATTAAATGCAGGGGATTATTTGTGTTATCATCAGTGAGAACTGGTTTCTTTCCTGTAACAGTGATTCATTTAGCTGATTCATATCCCACCCTCCAAACTCTGCACATGTCTCCATGTGCAACCTCATTGCCTTTTCCAGGAACTTCTTGGCACACTGGTGCCTTGGCTTGCAAAGCAGAATGTGTGCCTTTTATCACCAGGTATGGTCTGACCTAGAAACTTGCATCTTTGAGCCCTATTTTGGCTGGTTCATACTTCATCTTAATTTATCAAGTCAGCTTCAAAATGGTCAGAACAGGGCTGGGAGCATGGCCTGGAGACTGAGCTTCCTTCCCTGCTGGCAGTGGGGTACTTGAGCATCGTGGATCAGTTGGTGCTCCCTCCCCGTGTCATGCTGCTGTTGATCCTGCTCTTGAAAGGGGAACAGGCCCTCTCTCCTGTTGCCTAAAGTTTGGACCAAAACCTGCGGGAGAGCAGGCTCAGGTGTTCCCTCGTTCCAGCCTCACCTGAAACACAATGCCAATGGCCTCTGGCAGGGTAGTTCGGTTTTAAGTCAGGGCTGAAATCAAACAATTCTGCAAGTGTCGAGGTGAGCACAGTGCTTTAGAGTCCTCACCAGAGACTGACAAATGTCATTTGGTTTCCAAGCTCCAGAGCAAGGTGAAGATGGAATTTCATTTTAACCTGAATCAGCCTGGCCATCTCTAAGTTTGACTCGGCTATGTGGTATTTCAGTTGGTAGAGACACAGACTATTTAATAGGCAGTCTGCCTGTGGGGAACAAGAACATCTGTAGAGCATTTTTCAGGATATGCTGTTCCATACCTTGCTAAAACTGCAAAGCACAGTAAGAAAATGGGTGATGCACAGTAGATAAACTTTAAAAATAACATTCAGCTCATAATTCTTTACAGGGTCCTAACTCCATCTGAGGAGTTGTGTAATGCTTTTTAAAAAAAGTGAAGCAATCACTTTTTGTACTTTCAATAGCTAAATTATGAGACTCTTGTAGTATAGGAGTACTTACGTACCGTACCTTTGGAAAGCTTTCATCACTGTGTACTGTGTGTGTCTGAGAACATCTACTTGAAAGGATTGCGTGAATAAGGCAAAGAGGCAAGTTGTTACAAAATTTACTTTCCTACTATTCATTTTAAAATTTCTAGAGATCAGACTTCAATATTGCTGTTATCATTGCCTTAAGGTTAACAAGAATATGACACAATATATTGATTTAAAATGCGTATTTTTACATAGGTACTAACATTCTAAATAGTTTTAAAGTTGTCTATCAAAATTACTTTCATTCAGTATATATGAGGAGACCCTATTACATGACAGTCTGTGGTTCTTCTTGACTCAGGAAAGGATGAATATATTAACCTTTTTTAAATGTCATCTATAAAATCCGTGCAATGAAATAGTTAAGTATGTAAGCTCCATCCCAATCAATATTTATTTCTTGGTAAAACTGGCTCTGCAGCATATCTTTGCCATCTCTATAAACATTTCTATAGCAACCTTAACAATTGTGTCTGTTTCCTTTCAAAGCTGCTGTAGAATTTTTGAAGGTGTCCTAATTTGTTAATAGCACAAATATTGGAAGTTGACCCCCAAGTTTGCCTTCCAACGTCCTTCTGGTCTTCCTCATGGCTGCAGGAAATGAAAAATGAAAGACTGAGACCGCACAGTTCCTGTCATCCAGCTTGAAAAATATAATAAACCCTAGTGATCCCTGCAATGCATCATTCAGTATTGCTGCATGTGGCTCAGAGAAGACCGGGCAGATTTGGTTCATTATTGGCAAGTGCAGTTTGAAGGCATGCTCAAAAAAAGCAGTAAAAAAAAGAAAAAAATGCAAGCACCATCAGCAGATGGAGAGAGGATTAAAAAAATAATAATTAAAAAAAAAGAAAAGCAGTGGACAACAGCTGAATTTTAGTTAGAATTAGTTTTTTGGTCACATTCTGTCTCCGCACAGGCCACCGCCACCATCGGAGCAGCAGTGTGTGGAGTGACTTGTGACACAGCTGGCAGCCAGCAGCACCTCGGGGCTCAGGCCAGCAGGGACGCTGGCTACTGAAGCATCCTCTGCTCCTCAGAGAAAGTGCGTCTCCACGGACTAGGACAAAGATCAGTCTAACGGCAGCGAGGGGAGAGGAAGGTGGGAGAGGAGGAGTACAAGCACATCCAATTTTTATAACTCTCACAAGTGCTTTTCCTTTGTCTTTGACACCTGCCCTAGACTACATGCAGCACACTGCTAAATAACATCTTGTCGCAAAGACCAAAGCAATGATTACACTCTGACTAAGTTATTAAGGCAATTTTATTTCAGACTTGTCTATTAAGGTATAGTGAGTAACCACACGGCAAAGATGATCTTCTGGGAAGAGAATGAGACGTTCTTTAAATTGTCCTGGTTTTTTTAATATCTTGCTATTGAAACCACCAGAGTGCCGTACTGCAGTCATATAATAATAAAAAAACCCAACCTTCTCTTTGTTAGGAATGCATTCTGTGTCACTGCTCACCAGCAGTTTATCAAACAGATTTTCCATTTTGTCAGCTCAGCATATGGTGTTCAAAACCTGATTTTTTTTTTTTTTTTTGGTAGGGGGTGGGGTAGAATGAGGTAAACAGCTATTAAAAGCATGCTTCCCATGACTTGCTGAAAAAAAAAAAAGTAAAACTTTTCATCAGTAAGTTCACTGTTTTGATTAAAAGGTAAAAGTCATTCACTTTATTTCCTTGTAAGGCTCCCCCATTTGCCAATAATCTGAATTTATGCCTTCATTTCTCCAATAAGAATGTATTCAGGCCTCGGAATTTGATATATATATTGAGAATGTATTTGTATTTGAATTTTGAATTGGTAAATTGGAAAGATTTTCAAAATATCAGCAAGATTCAGAGCAATTTAATTATCAAGTGAAAATACAGGGATAAGCAAAGTAATATACGTGTATATACATCCTATCTTGCAGAATGTCCTCCAGAATAGCTTTTATATTAGACCTGTATTGGACTATCTCTCTCAATGGAGCCTAAGAGCACATTTACCTTTCTCATGGCTGTAGCCAACCGGTCACCCATAGTCTCTGCGAAGTCTATTACATTCTCATTATTTGCACTCGTCCTGGCAGCTAGACACCATTTAAAGGCAGAAGGAGGAAGGAGAAGAGGATTGTTTCAGAGTGTATGGTGAGTGAGCTCTCTGAAAAACATCCTGCAGCAAATCTAGCTGTATCTGTGCAAGATGCTCCTGGCATCCGCTGATTCTCTGTAGCGGTGGTGCTAGGGCAATCTGACATAGACATCTCAAACCTGCATTTCTTGCACCACTTGATCTTTGCTGCTGGGAATTTAAATTCATCAGTAAGTTAATAAACCAGCGCTGCTGTGGCATGGACACACGTCCCACTGAGCCACCCCTGCTTCTGGTCGGTCACTTTTAGTAGGAAGACACTTCTGTGACATCTTCAGCCAGCGAGGTTCATTTATCAGAGCCTGGAGCCTGTCCTCGCTCTGGCTCAGTCCTTGGGAAAATGATTTCTGTGAAAGCGCCTGAACAGTTGTTACCAGTGTGGGTGCGCCACGAGGCTCTGCTTACAACCTCTGGTTACAAAAAGCATTTCGCTGACGTTAAACAAATTGCCGAAAGAAACAGACTGAAAAAATAGCCCTATCTTTTTATTTTACCTGGGGGAAAAATTTCATGCAGCAGGACTCTCAAGTGGTGGGGGAGATAATAGTTCAGCGGCTCTGTGTCGCCTTGTTACGTAGCTCTGTGGGAGGTGGTGCCCCCTCAGTTGAAAAAAATGCTGCTTTCCACAGTCTAATGAACAAACTCCTTCATAATCTGCTCACCTAGCACTTGGGGAAAAAAAATCTCAAATTGAATGTTTTGTTAGTGTTCCTGAAATGAAAGGGAATAAAACATTTTGTTCGTGAGATATAAGACTTTAAATTTTTTATGTCTTATTTTGTTGTAGGACATATCTGTATCGGGAAGGGATCTGATTTCTCTTGTCTCAAAACAGGTTGTGATTAGTAGAGGGTTCTGTCAATATAAAGAAATGCATCAGTATATTCTCTATCTTTGCATTAACCAGAAAATAAAAATATTTGTTTTCTTTTTTTCTGACATTTAATTTTTTGGTGGTTTTTTTCCTAAATAATCAGCATGAATTACAGTATTTGTGTTACTATGTCGTTCCTTGCATAGCCTTGTCCAGCTGAAATATTTACAAATTTTATAAAACACAGAGGATCTCACACCAAATGGTTATTTATACAGGGAGCCACATTATTATTATTGATGTCGTTCCTTGCATAGCCTTGTCCAGCTGAAATATTTACAAATTTTATAAAACACAGAGGATCTCACACCAAATGGTTATTTATACAGGGAGCCACATTATTATTATTATCTCCATCCTTTATTGGATGCAGGGGGGAACATTGTCACTGAGGATGAGGAAAAGGCTGTACTCAATGCTGCCTTCTTTGCCTCAGTCTTTAACAGGCAGAGCAGTTATCCTCAGGGTACTCGGCCCCCCGAGCTGGAAGATGGGGACGGCGAGCAGGATGAACCCCCCGTAATC
>NW_008794597.1:528830-579666 GCF_000699145.1 Aptenodytes forsteri | reverse complement strand
GGGAGGGAGGTTTAGATTGGATGTAAAAATTTCTTTACTGAAAGAGTGGTGAAACATTGGAACAGGCTGCCCAGGGAGTGGTGGGGTCTCAATGATTCTATGATTCTATGATTATCTGTCTCAATTCACACAGGTTATGTTTTCTTTTTCCTGGTGGCCATTCTGTCATACCACACCAACAGCAGGGAGTAGCAAACAGTCAAAGCAAAAGGCTTCACAGATCAAGCACATTTCCTCTTCTAATATATTTTCTTCCAAGGTATCTGGCAAATATTTGCAAACATGCTCAAGGACAATCAGGCTTGATTAGGAAAACCAGTCGTGTCCAGACTCTGACATGCCATGGTTGTGGGCTGGGAAATGCAACACAGATGTGGCCCAGATATCCAGCAGGTTTGTTTGATGACCCAAACCTTTAGCACTTTTTTTTTTTAATGATCATGAATTGCATTAGCACAAAGGAAAGCTGATTGTACCCCCCTTCACTCCATCTGACCCTGTTCCTATTTCTGTAATAAGAGACATTTTCAGATAACCAATTAAATGCATTCATGGCAGGAAAGAAACCTAATGGTTGAAGAAAGTTTGATTTATTTTTTTCTTTAAATGGATAACATGGATTATTCTTTACCTGCTTTGCTCTGATCATTAACTAGATGTATTGAGCTCCAAGGAACGTTGCGAGAGTAGATGGGTTTGTCAATGCCATCCTTAGTGCTCCTGACCCAGGAGAAGTCCACAGGTCTCCATGCAGAACACCTCCATGGGTAATAGAATATCATTTTTTTTCCTATATATCTGTTTCATATTGTTGTTTCATATATATATTTGAATTCTGCATTGTGCTAATGCTCGGTTATTGGGGGTTGCTATGTTCGCTAGTAAGGATAGCTCTTGGGAACTGAATTTTAAAGATGTTTCTGTTATAACTGCTAGAAACAAGTTACTGCATGGTAATGAGAACCGCATGTTACACCATGAGGAGGAGTTCAAAGTCAGCGCAGAGTGAAGCAGATTTCTGCGAGACTCGGCTTCACATGTTCTCTGAAATCTCTCCTGTCAAGCAAAAAACATGGCATGACACCCATCCAGCATAGCTTCATTGTGATGATGTAATGATTGAGTACAGGAGTCTGTGATTTGGTAAACTTGTTAAAACAAATCTCTAGTGTGCAAACATAAAATGTGATGTAAAGCCAAAGTAAAAAGGACTTTAATTCAAATACATATTCACAAAGAAGACTCCTGAGTATTCATATTGAAGGTGCTTATCTGGCTATCTTGATAGATACCTGCAAGTTTATGAACCATCCACATAGTGACACCAGAATGAGCTGAATCCTGCTTCAGAAATTGCAAAGATGCTATAGCAAACTGGTATCATCACTTATGCTTGTACTTACTAGATTATGTTTACACATACTGTCTTTATCATTATTTTTAAGTTTTGCAGCCTCTTTAACCTAAGTAAATCAGTGAAGTACTTTCACCATCCTCCTTCTATGACTCCATACTAGATCCAACATGCATTTGTGATTTAATTAACGGTTCCATTAATTAATCATTCTGTGAAAGGCCTGAAGTTTATTTGTTTCTAATGTATGCAGTCCCCATGGTTATTAATCAACTAAGAAATAAATCTGAAAATAAATAAATAAAAAAAAATTAAAAGAGCAAAAATTTCTTCAATTATAATGTAAAAGTGAGGCAGTCAAAAAGCCAATGAATGCTAGCAGACATTTTATTATGAATTGTCAATAAATATAACAATAAAACTTTTAAATCTCTGGAATCCTACTAAGATTACATCCTCTTCCTTTGTAAAAGGGATTTAGTACCGATGAAAGATACTGCAAAATGATGCTGCCTTCATGCGAGATGGATGTGCAGTATCAGCAGTGAGCACTCCCACACTATTTAGGTGTCAAATGGTCTGTAGCCTTGTAAAACTAAACGGGTTGTTTGTGAAGAACTCTGTTTGTAAAGGTGCCACAACTGCAGTAAGTCAGCCTAGGAACGGCTCGGATGCCTTGCCTGGTGGCTCCAGGAAACTCTTCTGCAGCAAACAGTTGTAACACTCTCCTTACTGTACTACATCTTTTTTCCCCACAGAAATCTTTGTAAATTTTGGGGCAGTTGTTCCTTGCCTTTTCCTAATTGCTGACATGAAGATTACTAGTTCCTAGGCTGTACTACAGACACAGCTTTTTTTGGCACACCACCACATCCCAGTATCTCTTAAGCCTGTGATGGCAGAAGGTACTTCCATACAGTAAGTGGGTAGGGACACTGCCTAGTCCTTTGGCAGTGTCTTGTTGGTCCTCTGGATTGTTCACATCCTTTTGTAGTAATTCCTACATCAAGGCTGAGGTTCTTCCATGTTTTCTTGCCACTGGTGACATTCACTTAAATATTTAGCTAAGGGAGATGAGTCCTAAAGCCTCCACTGCTGCCCAGAGTCCATAGCTGCTTCACATAGACCAGTCCCATTGCAGTTTACCTTTTGCCATTGTTTTGAGCAGCTATTTGGGCCAGACCTGACCTCTGTGCACAGTGTCTCCCAGTCATCGACACCTCTGTAGCCAGCTGCTGGCTTTATACAATACTTCTGTAAGCTAATGTAAACTCTAAACAAGATCGTATTTTATTTTGTGCAGCTTTTAGCCACAGCCTGCTCCTGCCAGCTGGCCTCAGAAGACTTATTTTCCATCACCTGCAGTTGGTCACACTTGCCCAGTCTAAGATTGCTGCTTATCGTTGTTTTAATGATATTGCATCTGGCACCACAATCCAGCTGGAATCAAAACAGTCATTCATTTAATAGTATAGCTGCGAATACGGCAGCTGAATGATAGGTGACTGACTTTGGCTGTGCATACGCTTTGAGAGTCCTTGCGCTTACTGACACTGCACTGCAGACATCATCCTCTGAACTAAAGCCCTCTGCATCCTTGGTCTGTGTATGCACTGCTCGCTCCTTTCTTCCTGAAATAGCTGCAGCGTTGGGGATTACAGATGGCTCTATTTCACATCCTCCTTGCACCTCTCCCTCTCTCATTCTTCATGGTTGTCTTTAGCTTAAACCTATTTCTTTGTGTGTGGGTTGTTTTTTTGTGGGTTTTGTTTTTTCCCCCAAACTCTGGTTTTGCTGTTTTCTCTAATCACTTGAATGGCCCAAGTGGGGTGGCAGTATTTGGGGGTGCCTTCCTGGAGGGAAAGCATTGCTCTCTCAGCAAACTCACCCGTAGCTGGGATCCTAGGTTGGTAGGGAGTCATCTCCAAAACCACAGGTAGATGAGAAAGTTTTCACTCCTGAAGTATAAAATTCCTGCTACTTATTTTTGTGCAAGTACATGCTAGGTCTCTTCTGGCTTAGTTTGTCTGGGATCACGTGCTTCTTCAACGCTTCTGTTCAGCGTCTGGTGTTTCAGCCATTGTTTTTGGCAATAGCGTTTATCTTACTTTTCCTTTTTTCCTTCCCAATGAGACGGCTAAACCCCCTCTTTCAGTTCTTTATCTTTTAGCAGCCATCACTAGTTCTGTATACAGACTTTGTTTTCCCTGAATTTATGTTTGTGCCAGATTCTTTGTTAGAAATCCAGCATGGCCAATGGTCTGAGTCACTCTATGCTAATCATCTTCTCTTCCTTGCTGTGTATCTCACTAGACTGCCTCCACCACATTTCACATACCACATGTTGGCTCATAAAACAAGAGGGTTTCATGCTGGTAAATCGAAGTTGCTCTTTATTTAACGGATTACTTCAGAGGTGCTGTAAATTCAGCATAGACTCCACCTACAATATGTGGATTGATGTCATGGTTCTTCCCTCAAATTCTTCCTCTTTTTGCATTTTATACACTTCAGGTCTTAAAAGGGACAATATCTCTAGGGCAGAGACAGTAGTTTAAGCTCCATTTTCCATGAGTATTTAGTACTTTTGCAAACAGCATGCTTACTCTTTCTAAGAAAGGTTTTTCACTATGCACCTGGGCAACAGTCTAAGTCTATGCCAGACAGGCAGTCATCCTTATGAATCTCACATCAGTGCAAGTGTGCTCCTACAGTTGTATGACTGTCGTGTATCATTTTTCTGTTCTGGGAAAATTTTCCCTCTTTTTTCCCACCTACTGAAAAAGCCCCACCTTTTTAATAGGAATAGGATTTTTAAATTTGTTTGGTGAGAGGGAGTCTGGATGCTGGACTGAGATGTAGGAAGCCTGGGTTCAATCCCTAGAGCTGCTGCAGACCTTCAGTGGCCTAGTCCAAGACATGTATACCCACCACTTACTATATCTCCTCTGTAAGGTGATTCCTAGACATCATTGTCTGCCCTACCTATTGTAAGTGGTTTGGGTTAGGTGGTGTTATTCTTTAGCTACTAGAGTAGCAAAGGGTCAACACTAGCCCCTTCAGCTTTGTATAAAATGTGCCCAGACTGAAAAAAGTCTGCCCAGACTGAGGAGGGATCATGTTTTTCAGATGGGGTTGGAGCTTGACAGAAGTCAGGGGACTGAGCTTACCCCATGGAGAAATTTTTCTGTATGCACAGATTGTGCAAAAAATGATGACTCCTCGTTTGACCTTTTTTTTTGTGTGTGCCCATCAGTACTGCTCTCCTCAACTTCAAAGCTGAAAGTCTAAAACAGTATTTTTAAAATGCACTTTTGATATACCAGAGAATGTAACAAAGCTTGTGAGATACACAAGCCCAAGTATGTTTGAGGAACTTTGACTTATTGAACTTTTAAGCCACAAGTTTCAAGGAAGAAGTTAATACACAATTATAGTATTTATGTTATGTATGCAATGCAATATTCAGTGATCTCAGGGCCTCAGTATATGAGTGCCACACAAAGAAAAAATGGCTTTTGCGCTAATCCTGTAAATGAGAAGTACTTTTCTCCCTGTTATAAAGCATGGAAGTTAAGATGCACATGGGTATGGACATTATGCAGAAGGTCTGTGATAGATTTATTATTCTGTATCTTACTCGGGAACCTAAGTCAAACAGGAGGGAAAGGGAGAAACAAAAACACAATATGATGGCTTGAGCACTGTTAATAGAAACCAAATATTTAAGAATTTCAGCCTTTTTTATTTTAACTAAATGGTGAATTTGGTTGTACTGCATATGCATTTTTTTATTGCAGTTGTAGAGTTTATGTATATCTTAAAATGAGAACTTTAAAAGAGGGTCAACAAAAATGGCAGAGTTCATGCTGACTTTTTGACTATACTTATATGTATTTTGTGTTAAGTTGCCTCTGTTTAGTTATTTGCAACTTTTCTTTGATTGCCTGGAGAATTCTCATGTCTTACTCAACCTTTTACTCTGTTTTTTGGGTTTTGACTATTAAAAAACTTTTGATACTGCTACCACAGAAATAGATGTAATATAGCATTCTCTAAAAATGTAAGCTGTTGTGCCAAAGTAGCACAAACTGTCAGGCCTGGGAACAGGTCTGACAAAAACAGGGGGTTGGGTGTAGCCATATGTAGAGAGCTGCTTGGGATTCATCATCTTCAACAATTCAAATCATTATTCCTCATTGTGGATAATCAACAGGGGAAAAAATTAAATATGCAGTTTTATTTAACAGAAATGTTTTGAAGACGTATGGAATTCTTTGTGAATAATTCATGCTCTTTAAGATCAGAAGCATTGAAACAATAAAAAGGTGGGGAATTCTGCTGGGATGCGCCAGTTTAGAAACAAAGCAGAACTCTTGCTACATGTAAATGCAACAGAAACAGGATGGCTGTAATATTAGGGGAAAAAAAATCTTTGCTAAAGAGTATATAGCAATATAGATGATCTCTTCTTCAGAAAGTAAATTATTCATTTTGTCCTTGATCAATTCCAGTTAACATGTATTTGTGGCTCACAACTGTTTCTCTAAAACATGAAAGTGACTCACGGGGGAAAATTAAAACCACACTTGGGAAAAGAGAATCAAGAAAACCCTGCCACAATGTAGCCTCCATCTTATGCCCCTACCAGGCATCTCTGATTAAATAACGCTTTCAATGACTTTGGCACTAACAAGCTACTTAAATTTTCCTTGCCTCTCTCAGTACATTGCTCTACTTATTTTTCTACCAGATTAGACACAAAATTGAAATGAGAAAGGAAAAAAATATTGGAATGTGCTTTCGATTTGGGGCAGTTGAACAGCAGTGGGTGTAGTGTGGACTGTCCAGTGAAGCCTCGGAGGGACGGGTGACATCTCTGTCACCTCATGCAAACTTTCGTATGCTCCCTTTTGTGAGCCTGCACCAGCAGACTAATGTAGGTATTAATTGATACTTATTTAGCCATATCTGCAGATAGAGTCCCTAGTCTTGCAGTCCAAACTGAAGTCAGTGGGAATCTGCTGGTGCTTAAAAATCGATTCTTCTTGTTTGAAGAACTGTGACTTTGTGACACACGCAAATCGTCCCCCGGCTACTTACTGCAAGGTATGGTGAGCGGCTTGCCACTACTGGGAAGCCCCTGTCAATGGACAGCCTTACAGCTTTCTTCCATTTGTCACGTTCTAGCAATACTTTCTGTTCTCCCCATTACAGGGAATGCATGAAGGAAAGCGTTCTCCAGAATTTGTGTTTCTGGCTGTTTTTCATGGTGCTTTGGTGACTTCTGGATCATCTGCGGCTCCTTCATCTAACATTTTTAAGGTCTGTGAAAATTAGATGCAAACTGTTTAAGTTCAGTATCCAGAAAGTGAAATACTTTTGTAAATGTTCCTATATACAAGCAGAGTTCTGCTTCCCATATGTGCACTGGATATTAGCATATCTCCTCTCGTTCCCAGGGTTGAACAGGACAGGACACCTTGGCTGCATAGGTGACTCAGACATGGGGTAGCAGCATGATGTGTCCAGCTACACCCTAATGTCAGGATATTTTCACTACCTAGGTTATAAAATGACACTTGGCTGAGAAGTCAAACGGAACAGAAATGTGTCAGTCTTTTAAAATATTGCTTCACCACCTGTTTGTTACTTTTTTCCAAACATATATAAATAAAACTATAGTTTGGTGGTGAGGTTCATACAAATCAAACTGTCTGAACACTAAGCCATTTTTGGAACCGCCACAGCGTGCCCTGAACCACTTCTTTTCCATTTTACGTGCATGCAGAGAAGGTCAAGCAGTGAATTAGCAGACAGCTTTGATGGTGCCAAAGACAACAACCTGCTTCAATACATTATCAAATAATAGACTATAAATTATGTAAGCACTGAAATGCCAAGCAGCAAACAGCATTTCCACTGCTAAATAGAATCACCGAATTCATTAGAAACTGCTAACCCTGATGATGTATTTATTTTGAGGAGTCTGAACATTAACTCTTTGCCACCATCCTTCCTTTTCTTTCTGCCTCTCTATCAAATGTGTTCATTTTTTGATCACGTTCCCTCATTATATGATTGTCCATCAAGCCCTGCCTCCAGCATGCAAAAACTGTGTTTTGATTCATGTTCAGACCAACTCCATAAACTGACAGATGTCTAAGGCAGCTCTGGAGGGACACCACATAGGAGCAAAAATGTTGAGTATGCAAAGCTCAGGAGTAAAATGCCCCAAAATGGAGCTGGCAACATGGAGCTTTGATCCTTTTTGTGCTGTTTAGCTCCAGAGTTTCCATAAGCAGATGACTGAGAGTTGACAAAGCCAGAGGTTGTGCACGCATCAGTGTATTACTTCCTGACACAGAGATCCTGCAGCCTCTGGGAGATGGGAACCCCAGCTGGCCAGGGCTTTGAGCATCTGTGGTAGTGAGAAGGTCTGAAAGGAGATAGAAACAAAAAGAATTAAAGATGTAAAAGGCAGATTTTATTAGAAATTAAACTATTATTTTTTTAATAGAGAAACATCAAAGTAAATAGGATAGAAAAGAAATTTTAAAAGTTTTATACACAGTTCTTCCACATCCTATGCCCTTACAAATTGATCTGTATTTCTAGTCTTGGTTTCTGTTACTTTATAAATGGCAGCAAACTCTGCCCAGCCTCTTCTGTTTCCTGGGGGTCTTTCTGTCCACGCTGGAGCTGGACTGGTTGCTTTTCCAACCTCAATGATTCTATGATTCTATGATTCCCATCTCCTGCTGCAGCCGCTGTATGTGCTGCAGGCCTCCACCCCTGGGCTGTGCTGCTTCCCTGTTGCTGCTGCCTTACCCTGGGTGTCGCAGCCTTGTCTCCTGGAGCATAGCCAGATCTTCCCCAGGGAAGACATCATCTCTCCTCCCTTCAAAGGTCTCTTAAAGTCCTGCCTCCTTACAAGATCATAAAACATAATTGAAAACAACAAGACAGATGCTCACCAACCAATGTGCTGTGTGGTCTGCACCAGCTTTTTGCTGATATCTCCCACCAGCAGCGACGTTGCTTGCGGTATCTGGCATGCTTTAATGTAAGTGAGCCAGCTTGTGGCAGTGGGCATTACAGTCCTAGGGAAAATAATGTAATCCTATGCAAAATAATTTAATGCAGTACCCTTAGGAGGATGTACAGCTGCACTAAACTGGAAATTCTTATTCCCAATGGCAAGTTTTGAGCATCTTGGGTTTAGGGAGCAAAACCACTTTGTCAGTAAGAGCTTGATGTATCCAAGTCAAGAGAGTCTTCTAGAAGCTGAAGCACCCTTAGAAAGGGTAGGATTTTATATGCAAATTTGTTTTATATAGTTTCCCAGAGACTGTGGCCAGATAGTGTTCTGCTAATACACTTGTTGTTAGACACACAATGGCAAGGAGTGTCACATATGCAAAATACCATCATCTTTTATTGACAAAATGCCTCATAGACTCAATGGACTAAGTATAAATTAGGCTAAAACAACAAAAAACAGGGTAAAAATGAACAAAAATCCATAGTCTAGCACAGTAGTTGGTCCCTGTTTAGGCTTGGCAAATGGCACGAACATTAGGAACATAGCAGGGCTCGGAGGCAATTGCAGAGCTCTATAGGGAAATGTAGTAGTTCATATACTGTTTCTATACAGACTGCTATCAGTATATTATTTTGCAGAACCACTAAAATTCAGTGAATCATTATCAAAGGATAAAAAGCATAAAGTTAAATACACCAGAAGTACTGAATTGAGGCATTTGCCTCTGAACTTTTTACTTGCTAAGCCTTTTTCTTTCAGGGAACTCCGCAGTACCTAAAAACATCTCTCTCCTTTTCATGACCGCATATAGCTTTTAGGACAAACTAGTTCTACCAAAAAAAAAGCATCTTTTTTGCATTTTATTTCAATATTTCACTGAGCAGAGAAATTTTGTCAAAGCCTCCAAAGTAAAGACAATTTGCAAATTAATTTCTCTACCAGTCTGAAAAAAGAAACCATCAAAAGAGCATGCCATGTCCTGTGGCACTGTGTTTCTGTAAGAGAACCTAGGGCAGGGGACACATATAATTATGTGTTTCATAGCTGGAGTTTGCTCTGATGATTTCTATGCTCGTGATAATTTGCTAGTAATATTGCTTAAGGCAGGGCTGTGGTTGTTCCACATCTTAGTTCAGGTGGTCTTGCTTCCTTCTTCTGCAAGAAAACTTGAAGTGAATGATCAGAGAAACATCTTTTTTCCCTTGTTTACTCCATGCACCAAGAGACCAGAGGTGGTCTTTTAGTTATAGGTGCTCAGAAGTAGATTAGCTTAACAAAGGAGAAGGAAAAAGAAAATACTTTGATGCATTTCTTCAAAACAGGGGAAGCCGTCCCTTGCCAGTGGAAGCCCCCAACTGAGGAATAGTCTCAAGCAAGTATCCAAGTTTAAGCATGAGTTGTCACTTTGATATGCATGAAACAATTCAAATGCATAAAATTAGACATGTACTTGGCAAGCAATGACTTCAACTCTTAGTAATGAACCACTGTCCTTACATGAATCTGGAGGCAGTAGGGATATATGACTCAAGAACTAACTACTAGAAAGTTTCATGCATTTCTAGAATTATCGGTACCAGCATATTTCAGTGCTGTAACTTCTATACAAGACAGCGAGTATGTCAGGGAGAAAACTTAGGAGATTAATGTCAATAAAGTATTCCAATTAACATAGTAGAAGGTCCTCAGCTATTGTAGAAAGCTAATTCTCTTTAAGTCAGGATCGGCCATTGTAGAGTCTCACATGCCTAAAACTGGTGACAATGTTCACACCAAGGATCTGCTATTCTGTCTCCAGGAGTGGTCATAAATGGACACCTAAGGAAGAGGAAGAGTGGGCAAACTTACATGATACCTTCCCCTAATATTCTCTCAGCCTCCAACTTCATACAGCTCTGAGGATTTCCTAAGACTCTTGTTGCTTGTCCATTTAGCAACCCTAAACCATGTCTCTTCCAGGTAATCATCCAATCTTTCCTTGAATCAGTGTCCACTCTTGCACCCACAATATACTTTAAGAAGGAATTACACACGTCTGTTATCTGCTGTGTTAAAAACCAGCTCTCCTGGCTTCATTTGATGTCCCTTAGTTCTTGGAATGAAAGAGATGGTAAAAAAGTTGATTCCCATGCATTACTTCCATGCCACTCCTTATTTTGTAGACTTGTACCAAATTCTTCTAAATCAGCTCCTTTTTCCAGCCTCTTTGCTTTGACCCCTGTGTCCTAGCTAGTTTTTTGTCCAGGTCAGAATTGTCCTGTTTCTCCCACAGCTGTTTGGCTTCCTTAAAAGCCTTTGATGAAGGGCTTTGTAAAATTCCCTTTTGGAAATACAAATAGACTGTATCAACTAGATCTCCCTTTTCTGCAAGGCTCTGTAAGGCAGGATTTCCCTTGCAGTTCCTCACAACTCTGACATTTTTCCATGCTCTGTAGCTGCATCCTTTATTACAGTTTCTGCTAATTTGCCCATCATGATCAGAGGCCTGGGATTCCCCAGGTCTCCCTGGGACCTTTTCTTAAGGATTGACATTACACCCATTCTTTAGATTGAAGGACGTTTTAAGTGGTTAATATGCTTACATATTGCCATTAGTAACACAACTACTTGACTCTTGAGTTCTCTTAGACCTCCTGGGTGACTGCCATTTGGTTTTTGCAATAGGTTACCGCTCATCTGGAGCTGAGGTTAACCAGTGCAATTGTATTATCTGCACTCGCTGCCTCTCTGATTCCTCTTGGCACAGAGCAGTCACTGTCACCGGCCTCATAGGGCAGTCAGTATTAGAGATGCTTCCTAAGGGATATCCTTACCACTAGATGGTCCATGGATGTGGCCCAGTGTGATCATTTCCCCCTCTGCCTGTTCTGATGATGTTTCTAGAGCTAAACATCCTCTACAAGCCTCTCCCTATCCTCTTCCTGGGAAGAAGCATTTAAAAATGAATGCTGGACCTTTCTCTGTGTCAGGCCTGACCCTGCCCCATGCTGTGCCATAGTCAGTTCCTTTCGAAGGTGGCAGCTGGCTTCAGAATTAAGTTGAATTGAGAAGCCAAATACAGTTGGGACTGTGGGATCTATTGTTTCAAGCTTTTTGCAGAATGGGGTAGATTCAGAGTTTTGTATCTGAGAAATGTTGATTTTTTTTTTTTAATTAATCTGGCACTCTAATCTCATCATGGGATCTGAATTTTGCAGAATGGGGTAGATTCAGAGTTTTGTATCTGAGAAATGTTGATTTTTTTTTTTTTTAATTAATCTGGCACTCTAATCTCATCATGGGATCTGAAGACTAAGCAGGAGCAAACAGTGTTTACTCCTCTGCCTTGTCCAGCTGCCAGAAATGTGCCACATTGCCCTCTGACAGATCAGTTGGAGACAAAGAAGAAGAAAAGGGATGAAACAGAAGCTATTTACAGATGCAAGACTTAACTTTGGTGCTGTCACCTTCATACATGGCAGAAACGTCACCTTCTCCTACACACGTTGGAGAATGCTCCCTACAACAGCTGTGGTCTGTCAGTGACGAAAGCCAGAGTTTGTAGTAGGATGTGAAAGTGTGAATATTGGCCATGATCAGCCTTGGGAACTTTTTCCTGCTGGAGCTGGCATGCTTTCTGCCCAGAAGCTGGATGACTTTCTGGTGCTCTGTCAGCTGATGCCAGCTTTAGATTTGGCCAAGTACCCTATCTGAAGGGTACATTTGGGCTCGGTTTCTGTTTTCCCCAAAACTGTGACTTTATAGACCTTTATAGTGGCTCATGCATCTTGATTGTTATTCATCTTTTTCCTTTAGGCACATGTGTGCCTCCTGTTATGCCAGTATGGCAGGGTTGCATAACAACCATGCAGAGGCTAAAGATTTTAATTTCTTAAAGTGCTTTTTTTTCCCCCCCAGAGAGTCTTTTTTAGTAATTTTCTTCCTCATTCAAAATTCAATCCTTTTCCCACAGTTCGGTGTCACTGCTAGCATTTGATAAAATCACTCCTATAATGAATTTGAATTGAGATATATTAGGGTGACCAGTGGCTTAATGGCTCAACTGTAACTACTCCTTGAATCAGCTCCTGGGTAATAAGCAATGTAAGAATAGCTCCTCATCTTGTGTGCTACACTACCTGAGGTTCCTGTGGGCAATCATTATTACGTGCTACTTCCATACGCTGTTTGGCCAGATAATGCCTTGCAATTAGGCCTTAAGAGCAAGCAATGGAAAGCTCACCATAAAAGCTGATTATATAAGAGCCCAGCAGCACATCCGTACCACTGTTCTCCAAGATTTGTTGCCTTTTTGATGTCTCACTGTTGCTGCTCTGATCCAGAGGCAAGCTGTTTATCCAGACTGCTGCAGACCAAATCTTCAGCAGTGGTGCTCTGGCGTAGCTGCACTGAAGTCAAAGGAAGTATGTCCTGGCTCCTTCTCACTTATATCCCTACATATTCCATAATGTTAGCTGTATCCTATTGATATTTTTCCATTTCTTTTGTTGTCACATTCATCTTCAACTGGTATAAATAGCGTGTCAACATTAACTCAATGGAACCATTGTTGGAATCAGGTCTGCTTCATGGCTTTTGCATAGATGATGAAATGTTTACAGGGGCTGTGGGAGATAGCACAAAAATAGAAAACCTTGAGAGTTTGGTGAATGTCAGTACAGTTTGGGAATAAATCTTCACTAACCCTTGTAGTTTCACTGCCATGCATGGAAGGAATGGACAGCTCAAATTGGTCCCAATGATAGCTCCATATCCTGAGTAGATGGAAACTGCTTTCGCTCATGCAGAGCAGCAAACGAGCATAACTGGTTCCTGAGGTCAGCACTGCAAGCCCAGGTTTAACAGATTATGCTGGGGTGGGGAATCTTTAACAACTAGGGAAGAAAGGAGATTTTCAGCCTTCCTGCATTCTGTAAGAGGGCATCCACATGTGGCCAGGAGCCTTCTGTCCACTTCCCAAAGCTGCTGTGGTTTGGGAGGGTGCAAAACAATTTTCTTTTGCTTTGCTTTCAAACAAGCAACAGTAATCTCCCTGAGGCTGGGAACACGGCACTCTCTCTCCAAGGGCACACCACACGTAATTTTGCAAGCAGAGGCAAAGTCACTTTGCCCACATGCCAGGCCAGTCAGGAGCTATATGAGCAAGATTGGTTAGCATTGAGCATGAACTAATAAGTCCTAATGAGATTTCTGCTCAGCTTGGAGTACAAGCGGAACAGGCTTGTAAAATACCATGTAGATAGATACTTTTTAAGAGACACAGCAGAAAACTTCACCTGTGAGGTCTCTTTGGTCTCCAGGCACTTTGAACTTCACCTGGGGTAGCAATAATTAGCCAAGGTGTGGTCTTCATCACTTGGTTTGGCAGGGTTTAACAGTCCGTGCTTTGCCTTTGCTGTCCATCTTAAAAACAGCAGAGGAAGGTGATCATGGAAGGTACAATAGTCTTGCAGCCTTCTACAGGCAGTTTGGGTTGTTGCGCCTAAATTGTTGTCAGCTTAGTCCAAAAGGTACCTGTTTTTTTCATGTCAGACAGATGTAATACAATAGGACATGTCATTTGTTGATAAATTATATCATGCTACACCATGTCATGTGAGTCAAAGGATAAGGAAAATTGTAGTAGCAATAAGAAAAATTAAATATGTTGGTGGAGTATGGCTTTTCTTTCTCCTTTGAGTTTACAGTGTTCAACAGATTTAAACCTTTTTTGGATATCTAATGCTTTTCTCCTCTAACCCATCAGTGAACCATATTCCAGCATTGTCACAAGGGTGGCAGCAGCCAGAAGAGCTTTTCTGAGTGGAAGACATGTAATCTGCCAGGGTGTGCAGGTGGGCAGGCTAACAGAAATCCGTTAGCACTTTTTTTTCCTACACAGATCAGGATCTTCTGGTACACTGGCCAGGTTTCAGTTTGGGTAGCTATACATCTGTCAGGACTTTAACTGTGGCTTGTAAAGTTTGTTTGAATCCTTTGAATAGCAAGTAAGTCCTACGTAAATGTCAGGTGTGATGGAGTCTTAGAGACAAGGGGAAGTTGAGGTGTTGACTGGGATGTGAGGGGGAACCTCAGTGCATCTCTGTCCTTCCCCAGGCTTCCCCCAATGGATGCCAGTGAGTTCCCCAGGGCGCAGGCAGCAGCGTTGCTTCTCCATTCCCAGGTCACAGATGGATGTGCAGAGAAGCACGGTGCAGATGCCAAAAGTGGCTGTGGGTGGGCAAGGGAGAGGTCAGGAGTCCTACATCTGGGTTTGCAGTGTAGGGCCCCGAAGCACAGCTTCCTGGCTTGGGCACATCACTGTGGGGTCACGCTTGTGTTGTGCAGACCTGCTCCTCCCTGGGGCCTGCCTCCAGGGATCTCTGCTCTGCACCCTGGTGGATCCACCCACCACCAGACTGTGGATGTGCCAGTAGTTTCCCTGATGTTTAACCAGCAACATCTGTAAAATGATGCTAGAAATCTTTCTGTGTTATAGAAGTGGGGACAAAAATGGGTATTAGAATTGCGAGGTGCTTTGATAACATGGTAATGAGGACTATAAAGTACCTAAGACAGAGGGAGAAGCTTCCTTTTCATCATTTGGAGAATCTCATTAGTCTACCTGCCACTTCTTTCTTTGCCTTAAGAGCAATGGCAGGACCTTATTCTTCTCCTCCTTTTGCAGAGAGCTGTGACTGACCTGCTCCCTGTGCACTGAGAGCACTTGCAGGCAGATCAAGAATTGGAGGCTTCTCTGTCACCTTCCATGCAATAACCTGCTTCCTGGCAGAAAAAGTGTCAAAGGAAAACTATTCCAAGGAGGAATATATCACTGGACAGTCCTATAGCACCAATTCAAGATTGCTGAAGCAACTGGAAGCTGCTCCTTTTTTATTTTGCCAGGACTCCAGTTGCATAAAGACTTAGACATGCCCAGCTTTCCTTTCAATGCTCATTTGCTTACATTTAAGTGCATGTGTCATTTTTCATTATTTTATATGCTCAGGGGCAGATTCTGAATTTTTTAGTCATGTTTGGCAGAATGTTGTTCCATAAATAATCTTATTAACTTCAGTGGATCTGTTTATGGAAACTAGTACTGTTTAGCAGCAGCTGAGGAGTCCCAGCGGGAAGAGCAGGGAAGAGTGAAAGAGGAAAATGGCTGCCAGAGATCAGATCAATATTTAGGTTTTAATGTTGCTCCACCTCAGTCACTGAAGGCAGTAAAGTAATTTTTTTAATTTGGTGTAAAAGCTTCAGCAAGAGTAGGAAATACCTTGGATGCCCTTCTAGGGTGCTTTAAAACAAAAGTGCAATATTCATTCTCAATGTACAGCATTAAAAAAGGACTCGGTGACTCTTTGGTTCCTAGTTACCACCTCAGGCAGCTTATTTAGCCTACCTGTCAGGAAGGTAAGAAGTATACAACACACTGTAACTCTTGCAAAGTAATTGGGTCACTTTTTTAGCCTTCCTCTATCAATATTAATAACCTGCACTAATTGCACAATGCTTTCATTTTTTTTCTCCTTTTTCTTCAATCTGCTACAGGGATTAGTTAGTCATTTGCATCTTCTTTAGAGGCCTTAACAAATGTTAATTTGTCATTCTTACCTATCCTTTTTTTTTTTTCTTTTTTTTTTATTAAGTGTCAGAATGAAATTAATTTCCCGGAAGGATATTTAGTGTCTTTCATGTATCAATCAGGGCTGAGCTCTTCCTTTTCTCATGCGGAGATGGTTCCTCCTAAACTGCATGAGGTCAAGAAAAGAGAAGCTACAGTTTTACGCATTGCAGAGTACCTTGAAAATAAAGACATAAGAAGTAGAAAGTTAAGTGACCTATGGTATGCTGCAAAGATATTTCCATTTCAGACCTCTTTAATATATTTCAATGCCTGAAATGCTCATCCAATCTGAATGAATATCAGCAAACTTAGTTGCTCTGGCCAAACAACGGGTTGCTAGCACTGTTTATGGGCAGTTTGTAAGTACTAGAGGAGTTAAGCAAGTTTTCTCTTTACAGATATCTCCATACTTCAATCCTTGAAATTCCTCATGTATACTCTGCCAGGCTGCTCTCTTTCTTTAATAGGAGATGCTAACTACATGACATGTTGTGGAGGCATCATTAGGGTAAAGTTTCTTTAATTCATTTTATTTCATAATAAATTGTACTTGAAAGTATTAATGGCCTCTTGAATTTTAATGCGTGAGAAGTTTAGGTTTGCTGCTAAACTGCATAGCTTCCCGGATGGCAGGCTCATGAACTTGGAAATGATGGACAGGAAGCATTGCCAGCCTATTTTTTCATGCTGACGAACATTTCTCCTTTATTTATGGATTAAAGACTATTAGCTGAGTAGTACATTGTAACCATCCTCAAAAAAACCTGACAGTGTAGGTTTGAGGAAAAGCATGAATAGTCAGTCTCTATTTTAAACATCCTAGGGAGATTTTTTTCTGAGCCATAAGTAGAATCACAAAAGAATTCAGGTGGAAAAGGGACCTTGGGAGGTCTCTGGTCCCACCTCCTTCTCAAAGTGAGGTCAGCTGTGAGGTCAGACTGGGTTACTCAGGGGCTTATTCAGTCTGGTCTTTTAAACCTCCATGGAAGGAGACAGCACAACCTCTCTAGCAACCTGTGCCACTGCTTAACTGTCCTCAAGGTGAAAAATTATCTCCTTGTAGCCAGTCTGAATGTCTCTTGTTCCGTTGCCTCTTGTTCTCCCACCCCGCACCTCTGCAATGAGCCTGGGTCCATCTTTTGATCACCTCCTCGTAGGCACTGGGGACTGCTGTTAGGTCCCCACAGGTCATTCCTTCCCCAGGCTGAACAAGCCCTGGTCTCGCAGCTTCAGCTCACAGGGCAAGAGCTCCTGTCCTGACCATCTTGGTGGCCTTCCCTGAACTCCTGCCAGTTATATGACATCTTTCTTCTACTGGGGGTCCCAGACTGGATGCAGTACTGTTGATGTGGTCTAACAAGTGCTGAGTAAAGGGAAATAATCACTTCTCTCATTTTACTGGCAGAGCTGCTCCCTGGCCAGGCAGTGCCCAGCCTGGATCGCTGCAGGGGGTTCGTCCTCCCCAGGTTTGGGGCTTTGCATTCGTCCCTGTTGGATTTCATGAGGGTCTACTGCTGCTAATGTGAACAATGTATGGTTATTGTTGTCCGTAGGCAGGTCTACTTGACACTACAGTTAGGCAAGGTTTCTCTTGCCTCACATCTCTGGCCTTCAGATACGCTTTGCTGGCTGGGAAAGGCGTCGGGGAAGAATATATGATGCAAAGTGCGATTGTAGGCAGGCTTCAGTGTCTCTTGTGCATTATTTTGGTCTAGTCAAACCCACTCACGGACAGTGCAAAGAAAAAGTACTTCTATAACTGTCCTACAGACATGTGATAGAAACCTAACAGATGGGCTGTGTCTTTTATTATCAACTGGGGATAAGCAGACCCAAACCTGGGGAGCAGTACTAGATGGGGTGGCAAAGACTATTGTCTGACTTCAGTGTTGTCTCTTGCATATGTCTCCCATGGTCCAAAAATACATGAGGTGCTTATATCCTCAGATTGCCTCTGAAAAATCATATAGAGAAAGGGCTGGGTGGGAGCTTGTCAGCCATAAAAGTATTGGGTCAGAGTGAAATAAAGAAAGTCATAATTCCCCTGCTCCCCCAGATCGTAACACAAGCACATGCTTACTGCTGAGAAGTGTCAGCAAAAATGTTAGAAGTGTCCGAGGCCCTTCTGCACCAAACAGTGTCCTTCCCTAGTTAAACAGATAGGCAGGGCCATTTACATCAGATGTTAATTAGGTTTTAAGGAGGGGGTGGCGTGGAGGGAGGAAAGCAAGAGACACAGTGCAGTCAGTTATTGCTGCATTAAACACAATGCCATGCGGCGTGCTGCTCTGCGGTCTGCAGACGTGTTATTAAATAAGGGAACTAATGACAGCCAAGTTTTGAAGTCAAAAACCAGACAGTCACGGGAAATCTGCATGAGCATAATTCCATACAATTTCTAATCCTTTCCTTATACCAGTATGTTTCCTCTTCTCGAGTGAATGCACTCCCTCTGGTGGCTAATTTACTATCTCCATTTCACTCTTTAGAGTTAAGGTTGCATGCGAGCAGCTGTGCTAAAAGAACTGAGAGAGCAATAAGCTACTGCTTTTATTAGGCTAGTTTAACGTTTTATGCTTTCAACACTAAGGGCACAGATGATGTCTGGCCATTCAAATGTATTCAGAAATAATCCGTATTCATGGAAAAAGATGAAGCTAAAAAAAAAAATCTGTTCAGAAAGACTATTTCTGAAAAGAAGCCGAAAACATTATATTTTTATCAGGTAAATGGTCTGTTGGCCTCAGTGATCTGTTGTTTTAAAACCCAAGTTGGTCATTCACAAAAGGTAAAACGATGATGTGTCAAACTCCCTCTTATTAATTTCCTCTTAGGTGTCTATCTGTTATGTCTCACCTTGCAAGCCTTTTTGGATAGAAAACACCTTTGTCTGATCATAGAATGGTAGTCAGGACAATAGATGCTATTGCTGCCTGTAAACCCATAGGGAGAACCTATGTGCTGGAAATAATCAAAAGAGCAAGAAATCTCCACTCTTTGAAGGATAAACTTCTTTTGGATGTGGTTTGTATGTCATCTGTTCATATAGGTGATTTATTTGCCTACACATTTTTATAGAACACTTATGGTTAAGCAAAGCCAGTGTTACAGTGGCATTCGGTAATTAAACACTATTATGAGGCTGGGAAACATCAGCAGAAAGAGTATTTACTTAATTAGCTGTCATGTTGTGTTTCAAAAGAGAGAAACACAAGCAGAAACTGCTGCGAACTTGCTTGCCCGTAGGTTGATACACTCCAGCACCCCGTGAGCTTCCTGCCTCACGAAAAAGAGCTGGTCCCACACCTCCGACAGCTGGATTTAGATGCTGAGCTGACCATGTCTGCACTGCAGTGGAAGGGCTTAGAGTCATTTCGGTATATTTGGAGCAAGTTTAGTGAGGGCAAGAGGGAGAGAGCTGGGGTGATTCATTTTACTTTCCGCTGTAACCCCATCAACCCAGGCGACAGCGTGGCCCGGAACAGGCACCGCTGCTTGATCAGAGGATGGGATCTGCAAAGCCCCTCAGTTCCTCCTGCTCAGTGCTTGCAGAATTAGACCAATGCTAATTTTAGACGTCAATGGCAACTTTAGAGGTTGGTCCTATCAACCAGACTCCTTTACTACTGTCTTAAAAAAGATCCCTTGGTGACCATATAACCTTAAATTAACTGTCTATCCCAGAAGCCATCTAATTACATAATCTATAATATCATCGTTGAGTTTCTGTCATAATTCACTTAATTGCATGTCTGTTGCTACAGTGCTTCAATTTGGGGAAATTTCTGTTTCCTTGCTAAGGAAAACAGTTTACACTCTCAAGACCAATTTGCCAGCTGGAGTATAGTTCTTCTGCGAAGGGACGCAAAGATAAGGCTCTTATAAATATCTGAAAGCACCATCATCTCTGCATTTATACTTCCAACAGTATGTATCTCAATGACAGTGCATCACAGTCAGCCATCTCCACGAGACAGCTCCTTACTCCTAGCACGTGATGCTCTGAAGGTGGCAGAGTGCCTAGTTGCTGCAGGTCTATGGAGGCATGAGTTTGCACCCTGCATTGCTTTGAACAAGCTACTGAGGAAGAAGTATGAAACCTTGTGATGGCACAACGACATAAGGCATATTTATGACTAGCTTTAAGTAGCTCTCATGGATCCCCTGCAACAGGTCTTTTGGGTTTTCAGGCATGGTGGTAGCTCCAACCTGGTGCTCAAGGGCTTGCGAGTACAACCTCCCAGAAAGAGACCAGAAGGTATCTTGGCATTTTTTTCCCCTCCTTTAAACAGATTTTCTTCCTGAGAGGAGACAGTTGTGTTCCTCAACTGGTAACACAGCTGTTGAGAGGATCATCAAGTGATTAATCCATCCAGGGGACTGTAGTGATGTGGCTGTGTGTCATTTGGCAGTCATGAAGAGAAATCAGGAGAGAGATTCCCAATTCACAAAATTAATAGACAACAGAGTCTATTCTTCAAGACCTTAGATCATATATGTAAAACAACTTGGAAATCCTTCTGAATCTCCATTTATCCTCAAATAGTTTTAGTGTGGTCCTGAATTAGTGTTTGCTCTAATACGAATGAAATGTCAGTTCCGTTTTTACATACTAGTCTGATTTTATCGAATTTAAAGATAACTGGATATTTCCTTAAAAGTCTTATCTCCATAGTATTTCAAGAGAATCTTGGGGTTTGGGGGTTTTGTATTATTTAATAATCGGCATCTCACTCTAAACTGTTATAAATGAAAGCGGAGCAATGTGTGCTGTACTGATAAAATGGCCTCACCAAACAAAAACGGGAAGGAGCCAACCTCCCTCTTTTTCTTCCTTATGCTCATGATTTGCTGCTGGGCCTGACCTGAGGTTTTAAAACATCTATGTTTTACTAGTTGTGTTAAAATAAACCACTTGGTATAGTTTTGAAAGTCACTAATAATTGGAAAGATCTCTTGTAGCCCTAGTGATATTTTTTAATCTCCTGACTTTTGCATAGAGAAGAATTGTTACTATCTTCTGAAACAAATTTTGTAGTTTGATATATGAAACCCAAGGTTAATCAAACTGCAATGTCTTCATATTGGTGCAAATTATTTTGACATTCAGAGAATGTTACCACTTTTTAAACCTTGTCATAAATATTACTATCCATTTCATCAGTATAACATGACCATTTATATTGATGTATTTCAGGATGAAGAGATATGACTTACATTCCTTTGTAACCAAATGTTCTTGTGCCCTATATATTCCTCAGTCTTCACCTTTTGTTTTTTTGGGGGGGTTCAACCTACTTTCAGTCTACAGCTGTAGAAACTAGAGACTTGCTATTGAAAAGACAAGAACAGGAAAGCCTCAAATGAGTTGTCTTCCTAGCATTTGTTTAAATCCTGAAGTGTCTAGTTAGTCCAACTTGCAGTGGACTATAGCAATTTTTTACTATATGGGAATTTCTTCAACCTACTTCTGCAGTTTTCATCCCATTGAGTATGAAGGAAAGTAAAGGTTGTACTCATTTCAGAAGATCTTGTAGGTCTAAGATCTTTCAAAGGAATGAAAATATATATATATAGGAGGGAAAAGTCACTAATATTTTAGAAAACCTTTTTTCTGGAAGTCACTGTCATTCTCATGAAACTTACGTAACACCTTAGCAAAATGGGTTCTGTTTTACACATACAGCTAAATGAATACTCTTACAATTCATTACTATTGTTTGAAAGAGATTGTCACGATTCTTTTTTACCTTTTTTATGTAAATATCCGTGTTCTCATTTGAGTAAGTTTAAGTGAGTGTGGAAAAATAACAAATATTTGGTGAGATTTGGTAAAATTAGGGTAACTCTTCGGGTAACAAAGAATCAGCTGGATTAGTTTTGAAAAGCATAATTAGCTCCTTTTAGAAACATCTACATTTTGATGCTTATTTTAAAGGTGAGAATGGTAGAATATTTCGGCCGGCACACTTCGGAGAAAAGATGCTGTCTTGTGTTTCATTATGTTTGCTTATGCCTTTTGAGTATGTGAGAAGAAAAAAAAAACTATTAAAAAAAAACAAAAAACAACCTAACAGCTGCTTTTAACAAGATTAAAATCCTTCTGAGCAATGTGAAGGATTGAATGTGAGTCAAGTTCAGCAGAATTACCCATGGCAATCCAGCTCCAGCACTCACTTAAAATGCACATGACTTAAAAGCTCTGTGTGTCTGAAACAGCTGTTTACAGTTTAAAAGGGGGAAAAAACCCATAGAAACAAACAAACAAAAAAAAACCAACAAAAACCCAAAACCAACAAAACCCACCACCTTTGTATCTCAAAATTCTCATTTCAGGTGTCTTGTAGACAAACCCTGGTTCCAGATGATACTCTGGTGCAGCATGACTGAGTGCTAGGAAAGAGTTAGCAAGGTCACTTCCCCAAGGATTAATATTTGTAACAAGAAAGACATTTTAGCTCAGTCAAAAAGTAAACAAAAAAAATAAGGACTCAAAGACAGGATTCAATGTCCAGGCCTTATGATGGTATTCTTGAAGCTGTTTTCCTTCTGTTGTGTCACAAGTAGCCATTCTGTATATTTCTGGGTTTTTTTCCAGCTGATGAAACTAGCTTACCAGTCCCCAGGGACCGTGAGGAATGTGGCATTTTTTCCTGTTCGGGTTCCTATAAAGGTGCCAAGGAAAAGAGCAGATGAATCAGCAAGCGCATGAAAAATAATCACAGTTGAAAATAAAGGCATGTTATTTAGCTCTGACTTTAGGACTGTATAGCTTTTAACCTATCAAATAGATTATATACCCTATAAAATACAGAAATAACACATTTTTTTTGCCTAGGAGCAACACAAAAGCAGGGGCTCTTGGATCCATGAAGGGGAGCATAAATAGTGCCTCTCCTTCAGGGACAAAATTCCCTGGGCTGTAGAAAGTAAAAATGCTTTGTTGTCCCTTGGTCTTACCAAAGAAGACATGCAAAATAGAGTAGCTGAGAAGGAAGGACCTTTTCCCAGTGCAGATACCCAGTGCGTCAAAAGCACCCTGGTTAGTTCGGCTGGGGCCCGTGATTTCAACACCACTTAAAATATAAAATACTTTTGTCATGGAAAATCATCATTGCTTCTTTCCATCCCTACTCTAAGGTCATAAAAGATCTGGGGCCATGAACCAAAACTTGCTGAGAAGTCATCCCCCAAGAGCCACGTGGTTCGTCCCAGCTTTTGGGGCGGATCTTCCATTCAGGGAGTTGGGCTGGGAGGTCTATGCATTTCTCCCTTTGAGATGAAGGAGACGGGCACAAATGTGAAGGCAGAGATGTCTCCAGTCCTCGCCTGTTTGCTGGTTTTCCTGGCGGGCTGCTCGGGATGCCAGCACCACGCCTGCCGCTGCGCGGGCAGGGTCTTCATTTGTCAGGAGAGCAAGGTGGTCCAGGTTCCCTGGGACATCCCTGCCAATGCCACCGAACTGTAAGTAGGGAGAGGGAATGGTTACAAGCAGCAGCCTTGTTGCTGACTCTCAAAACAAACTGCTGCTTGGCAAGCCAAGGGTCGGGTTTGTAGGGAGTTGCTCGGGAGACTTACACCAGCTGTTTGGAAAGCACAGCCTGTCCTCCGAAACTCGCTTAATTACATCTTGAAGCTCCTCTTCGTTACTCTGATTGTGCTCATTTTAAGATCTCTGTTAAGAAATGATATGGTACGTTATAATGCAAAGCACAGACTAAATTTTAAACAAGCTTCCTTGGTGCTGTGACAGTAATTTGAAGCATAAAGCCTAAGCTTTCTTTACAGCTTGCTTTAGCGTTGTCGAAACGTGTAGTGCAACTTGTCTGCCCCAAACAACTTGGTGACAAGCGCTTGTATTTGTACTGAGGGAGCTTTCCAAAGGTTTGTGCTTAGAAGCAACTTAATGTTTTCTTTCTGAAATCACGAAGGCATTACAGAAAGGACTCTGATAAACATTCAGAAAGCTACCCTCCTCTATCAGACAAGCAGCACGACTGCAGTTGGAGAGAGTAAACCACATAAAGATACCGTACTGCGTTACTCAAGGAAGAGTTTTATCTATCTTAAAGCTTCTCTTTGTTTTCCATGAAGTAACATGAGCAGTACTGTAAGACAGATGTTTTCTGTGTCAGTAGCACAGGCGAGCAAAAGAGCTTACGCAATGGTGAGTATGTAACTGTGCAAATGATTGTTTTCATTTTAATTTTTTTTAAAGCAAGTTATATCACCCCTTGCCTACACCCACAGCCATCTGACATCGTTAGGACCTGAAGCAAAACTGAAAGGAGTAGTCCTGGATAAACCCTTTGATTAATAAGTGGAGTGGCAAGTTTGGAGGGAGGATACAAGGATATGTCACTAGTTGGAAAAATATACCCCATCCCGATTTTACACACCACCATATATCCGTGGTTACTATCCCACAGTTTTCCTAGGGCAGAAGTTATGTTTTGTTCAGAAGGAGGGGTTGTTATGCTCACTGAATAAGTAGACTGCAGTGAAAACTTGAGAAAAATGTCTGAATTAACCACAGAAGGTCAGTAAAAGTTTAAATCATTCTCACAACTAAAAGGAAAAATAATCCATCTGTGATTTAGGTCATCTAAATCCTGAGCGAACCATGCTCCAGGCATACACTGCTAATTTTGTTTAATTTTGCTTTGATTCTTTCTTTAGATTACACAGTTAAGGTCTGCCTTCTAGGGATTAAGCAAAAGCAGTTCATAATTATTTCTGCAAAGAAGTAGAGTTTTATATCACCAAAAAGCACCTGTTAGTAAAATGGGATTTGTTTGCAGCAGATCCTTGTTAACTTGTCGAGGGTTTGTTGAGGATGCTAACTTGTGGGTTCCTCAGCGTGAGTGTGTATTCTCTGAAACAGGCTGACTACAATGTTAGTGTGACTGAAAACAGTGAGTGAATCCTTTTTTCTGGCAGTGTCGTAAAATAGTGGAGTTAGAATCTCTTGACTTGACTCTCTTCCCACTTACACCAACTTTTGGTTCCTTGGGAGGTAATTCTGGTCCCATTAAATCAGTATAGACCTGGGACTGATTTCAGCATGGCTTGAGAATTTGTCCAAGAAAACTCTGCAGAGTTGGTTTGAATGTACCAAATGTTAATGTTACTAAAGCCAGCTACATTAGCTGAAGAGCTGTTAAGTGACACATAAACCTCAGATTTTCCTTCAAGGTCAAAGGGGGACTCTAGAAAGGTGCCTTCTTACACACCTCTCCATGAGTGCCCAGGTAATTCTGGTCCCATTAAATCAGTATAGACCTGGGACTGATTTCAGCATGGCTTGAGAATTTGTCCAAGAAAACTCTGCAGAGTTGGTTTGAATGTACCAAATGTTAATGTTACTAAAGCCAGCTACATTAGCTGAAGAGCTGTTAAGTGACACATAAACCTCAGATTTTCCTTCAAGGTCAAAGGGGGACTCTAGAAAGGTGCCTTCTTACACACCTCTCCACTGAGTGCCCAGTGGGGTGATTCAGGTGACTGAAATAGACTACTGCTCCAGGTGTTGTTGCAAATGCACTGTTTGTAACAGAAAAAGCTTACTTTATGTTTCTTCAAAAAGCCTCAATGAGTCAAAAGGGTTTTAAAATCAGTGTAGCAACTTGAGCGTAGATGGCCATGGTGTCTAGGGACCCTGTATAGGAGGACACAAGCACAGACTTCTTCTTGCTGAGCATAGCTCCTGCAAGGTACTTTTTTCACTTAAGAGCTCATTCTGGGAGTGCTAGATGTGGTCTGGTTTCATTTGACATAAAGGGGGGGGGGGCGTCAGTACATTTAGAGCTCTTCACCTTCTCTTACGTGGTCTTGATGGCTTTCCTGAGCTATCCTAGTGTCCTTTCTTAGTGCCTTTTAGATGTTTAATAACATGCTGGTGAAAGTTTTGGAGAGAAAACGGGAGCCTGATAAGCCTCAAGCGCTTCTGTTGCTGTGTGTTTCTGTTCCACTACAGCTGTTTCTTAAGTCGGGACACTGGCATGTGGCAGCCAGCTCTGTTACTTGGTAAGAAAACTCAGGATGATGGTAAAAATATCGCCTTCAACAACCATTATCTCTGTTCTTTGTCATGGCTGAATTTTTTAATTATTAGTATTATTATTTTTTTTGAGGGTTGGCCACTGGCACATGCTGCCATGATGGGTTTCTTTGTGGCTGGTTTCCTGACCGTGAGAGCTTATGCTCCACAGTGAACAGGAGCTCTGTGGCATGGCACAAGAGCTGGGGTTTTGCTCCTGGTTGGATTAGCATCTGCTTTAGCAAGGGTGTTGCAGAGGGGAGGGCTGGCAGTCTCTTACGGTGAGGGATTTCGGTTTGTACTTACCACGTGGAAACAGAGCAGGGATCAGAAACCATGGGTTTTCATTACTCTTCTTGCTGTCACATCTACTTTTTCACTTACAGGCCAAAATCTCATGAGAGGATAGTTACAGCTTGGTTTGTCCATTGCTCCTTGCAGATTTGCAAGCACTCTGCAGTTGGCATGCTCCGAGTTTTTGCAGGGGAGGCTGTGGTTATTAGCTGTTTTGCTTTATAATCTTTGCCTGGAAGAGGAGCTGGATAGAAGTATTCTTGGCATTTTTTTTATAGATACTGAAATGCCTGTGAGAAATGTAGATGGCTGTGCCTTACAGCTCTGGAGGTAATCCATGAGAAATCAGAGGTCGAAAGTTCAGATGGGAAACTTAGGTTCATTTGTGTCAAAAGTATTAACTATTAATCGCCTTGCAAAGTGAGAGAGGGGAAGCAACTCAGTAGTGACCTAAGGCAGTTTATTCCTTGCAGATTTAAAACAGTTTTAAAATCCAGTGTCAAGCTTTGTAATCCAGCCTCAGTATTCACTAAGATTTCATTTAGTCATTAGAGATCTTGCTTTGAGAAAGTAATGCAAACAAAAATAACTTGTTCTCAGAATAGAAGGGATCCTTCTTAAGATTTAGCAAACTACTTTAAGGGGAAACATGAATATGAACTGGGAATACAACTAGAAATGCCAAGAAAAGCTTGCTCATTCTCTTACAGCACCCTTCCTTGCTTTTGGGTTTCTCATCTCAGCAGTGCTTGAAATCACCCTTACAGTATCCCAGGGGAATAGAGAGCTCTATCCCAGCAGGCAGGTGCAACCATTTGGGCAGTAGACTATACCTCTGATTTGACAAAATAAAGCAGCAGCACAAGGCAGCTTAAGAAGGGAGGTGAAAAAGGCTGCGTGGTCCAATTCTGCTTGCAATCCTGCAGAGTTATGTGGAAGAAATAGCGATATCAGCATTTTACCTGCATCCTGTAATTAATGCTGTGATAAAAAGGTATCAGGAAATCAAATTTGGTCATGTTGTATTTGTTATAAAGAGAAACTGCCTTCGACTCAGTTACTTTCCTAATTTTCTCCTACTCCTAAACTTTACTCCCCTGATGATTAGCCATCCTTAGCTGGCATACAAGTGAAGCAGCCCACAGCAGCATGTAGATTTTGACCAGTTGGTACCTTCTGCCTGACTGTTTCTACACTGTGGAGACGATATAAGAAACATCTCTTGAGAATGGAGGCTCCTCAAAGAAAGCTTGCAAACTTGGATGTGTGACTCAGCTAATTAAAAGGAATTGTTTAACGTGTTAGCATGCCAGAGGTCTCAGCAGGAGATTGGTGCCAGTTTTAGAAAGGAGCAACTGAGACGACTGAAATAATTGACGACAGGGATGGTCCATCATTTGGCACCCATCTGTCAAAGTGCTCTCTAAGAGAGAGGGAAACTGCAGGTAAAATAATTTAGACCTAGGCTTGAGCACACGGTGTTTTGTATTTTAAAATCTGTTCTCTGGCTTCACTAACCAGTTTAGCCATTGTCAGAGCAGTTTGGAGGTATGTTATGTAGAGCATCTGCAAACTATAAAAAGTGGGGTTTTCTACTTGCTATCTGCATAGGTGTTTTTGTACAATTGCTCAAGGATATTTATTTTAGACTATCAAGTCAAGGCTGAGTAGATGTCTGACCACTAAAACAGTGGCTGGCTTGAAATAACAAGTTCTGTGTTCCGTACTAAGTGAGTCAGATGTGCTTCCCTGCAACAGAAGCTGCGAATGATGTGAACAGTAGCTGCCACACTGTTATTGACAGCTGCAATTAGGATTTTTTTTATGCTTTCACACTTGAAGTTGAAACTACATTGAAACCTGCAAACAATTACAGTTCTTGCTCAGGTGTTTATACTGGAGGACTGACCTTAATCTAAGAAAGACAGGCTGCGGAGAGGATAAAGTAAGCTAACAAAATGAAGACCCATGGAGCTTTCAAGTCCCTGTGTTACGGTGGTTAATCATATAGTTAATCAATAAACCCACATATTATCAGAAGGGCATGAGAATATTTGCACAGCAGAGCATATTGAGAGCATATTACATGCTATCTAAAGCTTTTTTTTTATTATTTAAACCAGCTTTGCTTCCATTAGGGTAGAAAAAAGTCTACAGTTAGTGCTACATTCTTCTCTTCCTGAATTTACGATCAGTTCATACCTTGAAGCAGAAAGCACCTACAGAGGTTGCTGTACGATCACTGGCTGTATATCGGTGGAGTGGTCCAATGCTTATGCTGGATTCTATATTTGACATTTTCATTGGGAGGATAAAAAGAAATAGGCAGAGCATAAGAGAGAAAAAAGAAAAGGAAGAAAGTGACACTAAAGAAGGATAATAAACTCTGCCGGGCACATCCTCAGCTACTATAAATTACCAAGTACATATCTCTATAGAAACATTCCGTTTCCAAAGCTTCAGGAGCTTTTCAACATGAGGAGGTATGCTGCACGCAATAGGAGTTGCTTTGTAGTGCAGTACTCTCTGCTGGCTTACTGGTGATATTATGGCGATAAATACATATGCATGACTTTCACCCGAATTATAAGGACTGCAGCTTGATGCATCTATGAGAGATGTATGAGTGAGTCTGAAGATGTATAGATCTGTGCATAGGTATTTAATGTATCTTTGAAATGAAAGTGCATTCACTGAAAATTTAGTGGGAGGTATATGACTTGTTAAACCACTAAGCTTTTTCTAGGGAAACACAGTGAAAGACAAGACTTGATTTTGTTTGCCTGTGGCACTGAGAGGGTACCGAGGTCTATGCCAGCTGATTCCCTTCACTGCGATCAGCTACTTTGTTTGCCTGTGGCACTGAGAGGGTACCAAGGCCTATGCCAGCTGATGCCCTTCACTGCGATCAGCTACAGAGAGATTCTCCTGAAGTAAAAGTTCTGGCTTTTCCGGCAGCCTCTGTCTCGCATACACACACAAAAAACAGAAGGTCTGTGCCACATCCCCACACGTCTGATACCAGGCAAAATGGGTTCCTGGGGCAGGTCAGCTCCATGTCCCAAAATAAAGCCTCTCTGTTAGACATTTTAGGTATATTCTGCTTCACTTACTACAAAGAATCAAAATTTGCCTGTTGAATGAGATTTTCATCAATGTTTTTCTAAAGTGTTTGGAAGATTAAACTAGTCATTTGTAGGTGTTACATTTTCTTGTCTCGAATATGGTGTCTCTCATCTTGGGTGTCTCCCCATTCAAATCTTGTTTCATATAATTATAACCTAGGAGAGTTTGACAGTAATGTTATTCATGAGATGTGAGCTGGTAAACACCAAGGTTCAGTGTAGAGGCACAGCAAGAGAGAAAAGCCCTGGTAAGATCAGAAATAAGTAGTTTTAAACTAAAATGTGGTTAAAATGGAGAAGTTGGTAAGCCTAGGGGACATTACAAAGCAGGATGGAGGTCTATCTTTTACTTCTCCAACAAGAACATGAATCACACAGATCTGAGGAATCATGAATTCACCGGTGTCATGCAGCAGTTAATTTCCTTTGCTCTGAATGATGTGCCATGCTAAACTCTTCAAAAGTATGGATGATTTCCTAGCTTCATTTACTCCCCTTACTACAGCTTCTCACAACTCATCAGTTTTCACTGCACAGAATTAAAACGCTGTATTTTAGACTTTGTTGCCTTCTCTTTTCTAATATTAAAATGTATTAACTTCATCTCTCATCCCACCCAGGGAGGCCAAGACACTTTGGCCGAGGGAATCCTATTGATACTCAGATGTGACTATTGCTAGCTGGGAGGGCAGAGCATAGTCAGAGCTCTAGGGGAAAATTTTGAAGAGTGCTTTTAAGAGTCTGAGAGACATTAAAGTGCCTGTGTTTCTGTTGCAGTTGTTCAGCTTCGCTGAGCTGCCCTCCCACCCCTTACACAGGGAGCTCAGGTTATTTTTACAGGAGGGGGATGCAGAAAGGGGTGTGTGTGCCCCTTATGCTCTGACCCAGCAGGGTACAAGCTGCTATACTGTAAGAGCCATGGAGCCAGGACAACTCATCTGTTATCCCTGTATCTGCATTTGTCCATGCAATATGCTTTCAGCTCCTCACTCAGATTTATAAATGACAGCTTGGGAATTTGAGTTAATCGTTTGCTGGATCTGGCCCTTAGCAAAGTCATAATCAGCATTGCAGTCCTGAAAAATAAAGCTTATTATCTCCCTCAAAACCCAGGCCATGCCTCTTAAATTAAAAAAAAAATTAAAAAAACCCCAAACTTCTCAAATACTTGCTTTTCCCAGCAGCATTTCTAAGATGTAACAGAGAAGAGATCTCCAGCGGAAGATGTCTTTAAAAGCTCCAAATTGAATTCTTCTAGAAGAGTATCACACACGAAATGTGTCACATGATAAGCCAGCAGGAGAAAGTCTGCTGTGCAGCTCAAGGATTTCCTTCACAGATGCCAGGGGGGTCTCACCAGGCTGGTGTGTCGCTGAAAATACTGGGTATGTGGAGAGCTTAACAAGGGTGAAAAAAGAGGGTGGATGAGGAATGCAACAAGAACAGAGAGAACAGTTGCAGAGAAGAGAGATGCCAAGTGAATATGCATCCCAAAGGGGATAGCTGCTCTAAGCGCCAGCAGTTTGTATGCAGGAGGGGGTCCTGCAAAGCCAAACCGAATTATCTAACGTAGCAAAGAAAAATAAACAAAGCTGTCAGACACCCAACTGAGGAGCGAAAGAAATCCATGCAAAGTTCAACATCCCTCACTCTCTTCTAACTTGACAGCTTTTTAGTTAGTTCTGCTTAACTTTCCTGAGTGTCCTTGTGGAGGCAAGCTAAAAGATAATTGGGGTAGGTTCACGGATAATTTAAATTGTCATAGCTTCATTAACTTCAGTGGAAAGAATTAAGTTCATTTTCACTGTCTGGCGATGGGGACCTCTGTGAGCCACGTGTTGTTCATTTTGGCAGCAGCTGATTGGTAATTAATATATGTGTGTGGTAAACAAGATACTTTGGGCACAAAAGACAGGTATTATTTTTCATAGCGGTCTATTAGTTTTACACAGCGAGGGGCAAGCACTTTGGTAGGAAAAGTCACTTTTCTTTGTTTAAGACTTTGACCTTTTCAGACAAAACCTGTAAATTATTTCACACTCTTTGCCTGTAGTTTGATTGGACTGCTCTTATTAGCAGTGAAATTTAAGTCATTAAAATGAAGCTTATTTCAAATTATAGGTCCGAGTCAAGCCTGGATTTCATATAAGAGCATAGAAAATGATTTCTTCTAATTGTCTTGCATACACTGTAATAAGGAGCCAAATTTCTGGCTTTACTCAGGTACAGCTTCCTTGATTTTGGGGGTCTAGGGTCAGGAAACCTTATGATTTGTTTGCTTTTGCTTAATGTTTTCCTCCAAACAGCCTTAGGTGTTCCAGGAGCTCAGCCTGGAAGGTATGGATGCTTTTTATCTCCCATTACCTTATCAAGCCGCTCAGATGTATTTGCTCCTGGTTAGCTAGAGGAGAATTTACAGACTATTATTATATGCAGAGGGAGATAAGTTTCTGAGTGAAATGAAAACAGTCTTCAACCCAACTCAGTATGAAACAGTCTTTGTTTTTCATAAGCGTATTGAGCTTTCTGAGCCTCTGTCTTTGCCTGGATTAGCTAAATAATGCTATGTCCTTGAATGTAACATATTCAAAACTTGCTATAGACAGCGCAGCCTCAACTTTAAACATGTACCCGCTGGGTGAGCTGCGGGTTGAAGCTTTCACCTCTGTCTGCTCCCTTATCTGCACAAGAATGCAGTTACTAGTCAGCATTTTAGCATATTTGCCTGGAAATCTGTTTTGTGAACGCCTATGGAGCATTGCTCTTGTAATGGTCCTACTGACATAAAGTTTCCCCATAGCACTCATGAGGATGTACTTTCTGACATGAATCCTTGTCCAAATACAGTCAGTTAATTGGAATTAATTTGTAAATATTTATTTGTAAGATATCTATGAATCTTCAGTGGTTTTCCAAAAACACTACGTGTGTAAACATTTCATGGGAAAACTTCCAAGTTTTCAATGTTTGATTCATCTTTTGTTTGCGAGTGGAACGAGTAGGGAATATACTTTCAAAAGATGGTCAGCAGATTTTTTTTTATTTGAAATAGTAGTGTGCAATGAAGAACTGGATTGACTGTGTGAAGTCTGGAAGAGAAAGTGGCGCTTGTTTTCTCAGGAGAGTTTCTGTTGTCCTGTATTTATGTTCTGAACATAAAACAGCGGGATGCAGTGGGATGCCCATAAAGCAACCTCCCCTCACCCTTACTCCAAGGAATGAAGGGAATAGCGTGCGTGCGCACACCTGCGCATGTACTCGGAGTGTCAGTGTGTTTAACCTCTTCCTCTACTGGTTTGACTACAGGCAAGGAAGATGAGAATGAAAAGCAGAAGCATGTATATGTAGCTGTAACTGATAAAATGGCCAAGGCTCAGCTGGGAGATAGTAGCAATGGAAGGAGGGACTGTCTGCCTGTCCCTTTTTCCTAAACCAGGAGCATGGGATGGGAAGAAGTGATAAGTAGTTATTTGGGTTTGGTTTTCTTCACTGAAAAGGATTGTCACGTGGGCAGGCTGAGGATTATAATGGTTTTCTTTACACACCTTCTGAAAGCCTTTTAATGGTTTTATATTCTGTGCTATGCCTTGTGCTTAGAAATGATCCCTGGTGTAACACTCTTGCCTACCCTTGGCTTTGAGAAGTTTGGATTTCGGTGCTAACTTCAGGGTCAGCTTTGATTTCTTTTTTCACTTGTACCATCACATGATATAAATATATTAGGCTACTGCCTTTAGTTGCCCAGTAAGCGTGTTTGAGGACAGAGCCTTTGTCAAAGGGCACCCTATTCAATGGCAAGCGCTCATGACTGTGACAGCCACCGAGGTAAGAAAGCAAATCTGGCTCCAGCAGTGGAAGCACTACCTGTACTGCTTTCTCTGGCGCCTCCAGTCTCTTCACTGCTGCAAAAAAGGAGCACAGATCAGCCAAATCTATTTTTTTCTTCTTGTTAACTATTGGGAAGCAATCAATTCTGAAGAGTTTTTCCTTGGAGTCCAGTCTCCCAGCAGGACTATTTACAGACATACAGAAATTTCTGAACAAGCAAGGTATAAGAAGAGGGGCTATAAACCCCCCTGCTATGGGAAGACAGCAGGTTGATGCTAAAAAACCTGCCGTATCCCTGAAGTTTTCTTTGGCCAACAGAGCTGCTATGGAAATTTTTGCTTTTCTTTTTTTGGCAAGTGGAGTCATAAAAGAAGTACAGACTGTGTCAGAAAATGACAGCAAAACAAGAAATGCCCCGACAGAACAACAACTCTCTCCAGGTGGAATTACTGGTTTGGGGAAATACTCACTGTATCCAAATCCCAGGAGCTGTAATTTCCTATCTGTGGTATATTGTTGCCATGGCAGATGAAGCCCAGACCTCATTCTTCAGTCCTTTGAAATCAGTGTTAGTGGCCCCTGTGAGGGAATACCCTACAAGAAAATCTAGGGTTTGATTCCACTGGCGTTTGTACACATCCTAATTGCTTGCCCAAGCATCTCCACTGCCTTCCGGTGGGACGAATCGCAGGTGTGAAACTATCCATCTGTACGTATTTGCAGATTCAGGACTTTGTGCTATTGTGGTAGACAGGAAACCACTCTAGGGAAAAATAAAATGTGTGTTGAAATCACAAATTAAATATTTAGCCAACTGTTTAAATTTATTTTAAATTATTAGGGGAGATTTTAATTGTTTTAATGGGCCATATGGAAATGATAAGATTTTCTTAGGGCTCACAAAGTTTTCTATAAATATTAACAGATTTCACAACATTCCTGGTAAGTATGTAAACATAATTTTATCCATTACAGAAACAGCAAAGATATAGGATGTAAAGGACAAGCAATTTCCCAAGAGTACGGGGTAACAAATCAGCGGTTTAGCTGGGACTATAGCCCCTTCAGGACCTTATTCACCAGACCGTACTCCCGTGGCAATTTATTTCCTTGTTCAAAAGAAAAAAAAAAAGAAAAAAAATTACCTCTTGCACAATTATATTCCATTCTAATAACTATTTCTCATCACAGGAAGGCTTTATGCTCAGTGGCATGAAACACATGCGTGCTGCTTTGAATCTCCTAAATAAGGCAGTACAAAGTCATAGCTCTACTATTTTTTAATGTTCAAGTGATGCGTATACAGTTTCAGGGTTTTTTCCCTCAAATATATTTTTACTGACATGGTACCTCTGCATCATCACCTTTTCCATTTTCTTCATGTCTGTACTTTTCTTGTATCGGTTTCTGTCACTGTATTAGAAAAACAGCATTTCACAGTAGTGTTACAGTCAGTAATTTAAAGACAGCTGAGGTGGAGATTTTTGTGGGCCTTTCAATTACGGGTAACTGTTGGCTCTGTTATGGTCAGCAGGGCTGGCTGTGGAGCACTAATTGGAAGGTTTTCACCCTTTTATGAGTTTAGCTACTATCTGTAGATGTCTCCTTAGCTAGAGCCCTTCATAAATATAAGAATGATGCATCTACAGGATTCTTTTTTTTTTATATACAGTATTCATGTAGTGAACAATATTACTTTGGCTTCCTTCATTTCTGTACGTGTTATTGCTGTATTACATCGGTGCAGCTCAGTGTGGGCCCACACCCCAGAAATCAGGTTGTTTTTTGAGCACTTTACCCTAAAAGTTGAAGCACGTCTATCCAGGGCTTTACAGGAGTACTGCACGGGCTGGACATGGAAACGTGAGTCTCCACGAAGCGCCCATCGAGGAGTGCTTGCCCTTGGACCTACTGATACCCTGGTCTGGCGAGGACAACCTTGTAGCTTCAGGGCTGTGGACCAGCAGCAGCTAGGGCTTGCCATTTTGTTTGTCCATCAGAGGCGTGAACGCTGTCTGGAAGAAACGCTCTGGCGGTGCTAGAAAACAGGGAGACTGGCTCTTTGTTCAAGGCTTTGAAATACTTTATTTTTTTTCCCCTCCGCATCAGGCTGCCAAGAGGCGGCCTTGGTTCTAGGTGTAGATTCATCTGTTTAGTGTCCTCCAGGCTGAACGCATGTAGTGGTGGTTATCAGCTAAAATAGGGGATGAGGCAGGGAGTGCTGCAGAAGTTCCTGCTTGCGTCTCCTTGAAGATTTTCTGCATTCCACAGAAAGCTTGTCAACCTCTGCTTTGGAGGGATGGCAGGCTGCTATTTTCATTAGCAGTGCCAGACTTGCCAGCTAGAGTACATCTTTACAATGTTCATCGTATAAAGGAGTTTATACATTTCTGTAAAGCACCTTATGCTAGCATCCTACTTTTATGAACAACAGCTTTGGGCTTCAGCCTATGTTGCTTAGAAATACTCAAGAGTTTTGTTAGTCTGAACTCAGCTGATTCAGGTTGGCTTTTGACCCTAGAAGCCCGCAAGTCCCAGAAGCCTTAATCTTCCATATGATGTCAACTGCTTTTCTTAAAACACTCCAAAGAAGGAAGAAGGCGCACCTAGACTGTATGGAGGTCTAAATTTCACCTTCACCATCAAGTATAGCATCACTGTAGGAGTTTCCATGATGCTGAGTTCTACCAGTTGGAAAGTCCTTTTCCAGCATCATCTGTATTTCAGTAGCTGCTGTAACAGAACCCAATGACCATGCTTCCTCTGCTAGCCTGCCTAACAACATACTTCCAAGTTATGCTTGGCTTGTATGGTCATCCGAATGTTCTTCCCTCTTGTTCATCTTATTGAAGAGGTGATGATGGAAGATACTTTCTGGGAAAAAAAGGTGTCAAACTGATCACTAACCATTCCCTGCTATCTCAATGCTGAAATAGCAATACTCACTATGTCAGAAGCTACTTCTGCCAGATAAAGGGATAATCAGCTGAAACATCTGTGTGTTTCAGAGGATTACCCTTGAGTGAAGGAGATAGGAAAATCAGAAAGCGTACACAAAGGCAGAAAGTAAGTTGGTTGTGTCTTTCTATACTTTCATTGCATGTTATTTGCTCTTCTGTAACCCAATATATGGGCCCTAAATATTGTTTTAGTGAACAATAATGACAGTAGGACTTATACAAACCGTGACTTTTGCCAAAAGCAGCATAAAATAATCTGTTAAATGCTTCAGTCTTATAAACAAAACCCTAGGAAATAAACATCCTTTACGACTGTCAAACTCAGAGCAAGCGTTCATTTTCTCATTGCCAAAAGTGTGCCTTAATCTGAGAGAGAGAGCATGCCTGCTGTTTGAACAATCCATTTGCAGGAATAGATATAGATGTTACATTTTAAAAAAAAAAGGAAAAAAAGTGGTCGGGTAGTGAGATGAAATAACCAAAAGAGCTGAAAGCACTACATCTACCCCGACAGTTCAAGGGGTATAAAGTAGTGGCCCATTTTCTTGACAAAGTAATCAACTACAAATTCATGCATTCTCTCATTTTTTGCAAGGCCAACTCATCTTTAAAACTTAAGAAACTTTTTACCATGTAAAACAGAGCAAAGAGTAAGAGATCCTGCAAGGAAGCTGCAATTAGAGGAGATCTTAAAGTAATGATGCAGACCTTTGGAATAAATCTAAGGAAAAACTTAATGATTCTGGAAGGGTATGTGTGAAACTTCGCAATGACATTTCAGGTTCGGTGGTGACACTGACTGTCACTTTTACTGGCCCTAAAGCAAAACCAAACATGGTTAAACGAGCCTCTTGCAGCGAATTCTATCAGCTAGATAAGACGTGCGGCACTTAATGTACAGTACTTTGGCTGATTGTGGATGTCGCCAGAGAAGAATGTGAGGCCAACTCATTTTTTTGTTACAAACTCTGATTGGGACGATTCCATCTCCGCATAAAGAGATTATCATTGTGTCGCTGATTGGTTAACCTCTGCTCCCATTATTCAGGCTTATGCATGCGATAAAAGGTCCATCCAATACACGCTGCAAAATCCGTGGAAGAATTCCTACTGATTTCCATTAGATTGTGCCATAATATTGGACCCAGTACTGAAGTGTCAGCTAACAAAAGCCACAGAGCTGTGGCAACATTTTTCTCATATGATTCATGAATAGATGTGTATATAAAATGAGAGCATTAGACAAAGCCAAGTTCTTATACAATTTATATCCCTTTAATTATCTTCTGTCACAGCAAGTTATCATTGTTTTTAATTAAGCAAACATCCTTAGATTGGCAAGATGTGCTGCTTCATGCTTTATCCCTGCTGGAAATGTTTATTTCTGGTTTGAAATTTTAATATGAAATATCAGGGAGGTGGAAGGAGAGCAGAGGTTTCAAGCACCCTGACATCCGGTACTATATATTATGTTTCCCTAACTCTGTCCTCAAGGTGAGCAGTCAAGATAAGCCAATGATCTGCAGCCCATCTAATTTGTTTTTCCATCATTTTCTTAAGTTGTCTTACGTGCAATAATCATTACAGTGTAAGTGACACTGCTGGGAAAATCAATTCTTCCTCGCTGAATAGAAAATAACTTACACTACACTTGAATCATAATTGGTATTTTGTTTATTTTGTTGGACTTGCAGTTAACAGCTGACTACTTTGGCCAAGAAAGTTGTGTGTCTTCTGGCAAAGGCACTGCTTGCTATAAAACATTATGAAATCTACTTCCGATTGCAATGTAATAAAAAACACTTATGGATCTACACTGAATTTTCTGTCAGATGTTCGATATTATGTCCTTGAAGAATAAAAAGTCTCTGAATATTTATTAGCAAGATAGAAGGCTATTCCAGATAGGCTTTGAACCATGCTCATCACTGGAGCATGTGAATGACTTTCAGTAGTACATCTGTCATATATTCTATTATTATAAGATTATTATTCCCCTTTTGCTGTTTATCTATAATTCCAAACACAATAATGAAAAAGACTCTTAGGTGCTATATGTGGGCACAGAGCCCACGTAATTGATGCCAGCTTTTCAACCTGAGAATGAATGGGAGTTAGCAGAGGTTATCAGCACTGTGCATTGTTCTCACACCTGTAGGGTGTCATGTAGTATGCCAAAACCCTCTTCAGCTATACTGTATTTCACAAAATAAATTTAGGGCTGGTAGTTTGTACTTGTCTTAATTTTAATACGAAAGTTACACTGGAGGGGGGGAAAAAGGGGGGTTTTAAGTGATTTGGTTTCCTGGGCAGCACTTGTGCTCCAGAGCTGATGCTCGGGGTGTTTGGGATAAAACCCCTGAGATGAAAGAGGAGCTCATGGTGATGTCCCAGTGATGAAGTGTACAAGCACTCCACATGGGCTGGTGACCTGGGGTCTAACTGAGACTTGAAAAGCTGTTTGGAGCTGCAATATGCTTTTCCTGGGTTCCTTTATTGGGGGAGGAGGCCACTATGAATCAAAACAAGCTTATCTGAGGTAGAGTCATCCCCCTATGACCCCGAGTAAGGAGGCAGCTGGGATTCTCCATTTTCTCTTACCCTTGTAGGTGGTGTGTTGTGTTGCAGGAGTGTCTGTGTGCTGTACCCACGACAGATCTGGAGACCATCTCTTGCTGTGAGCACCCGTGCAGCTGTGTGCCCAGGCGAAGGCACCCTGTGCAAGAGCAGGTACCCTGCTGCTGGCACGCTCCTGCTCTGCTCCTCAGTGACCCGGCCCTGTGTTAGAGCAGCTGGCCCTGCAATGAAACATTGCAGCTTCCCTGGAGCAAATTCCCTCTGGGAAAAACAAAACAAAACAAAACAAACAAAAAAACAAAAAAAAAAAAAGAGGAAAACAAGGTGCCTGTGTGCAAATGCCCGCTCCCGTTGCCAAAAACCTGATTGCAGTTAATGCATCCCCCTCGCTTCCCTCCAGTGGATAATCCTTGGCTGACTATTTTGGGTAGAGAGAACTCCTGAATGCTCTCCATCACCCCTTCCTAAATATGTGGAAAGACACTTTTCCAGTGATTTGAACAAGAATCTCTTCACCTGAGCATTAAATCCCATGTATAATGAAGGATACTTTGTGCTTTTTTGTCTATTTAGTTCCGTCCTCCCTGTAAATTCCCACATTTATCTTCAGGACAAAGGATTCATTTCCTGATTTTTTTTTTTTTTTTTTTTTTTTTTTTTTTTTTTTTTTTTTTTTTTTTTTTTTTTTTTTTTTTTTTTTTTTTTTTTTTTTTTTTTTTTTTTTTTTTTTTTTTTTTTTTTTTTTTTTTTTTTTTTTTTTTTTTTTTTTTTTTTTTTTTTTTTTTTTTTTTTTTTTTTTTTTTTTTTTTTTTTTTTTTTTTTTTTTTTTTTTTTTTTTTTTTTTTTTTTTTTTTTTTTTTTTTTTTTTTTTTTTTTTTTTTTTTTTTTTTTTTTTTTTTTTTTTTTTTTTTTTTTTTTTTTTTTTTTTTTTTTTTTTTTTTTTTTTTTTTCCCCCTGCTGGGAAAAGGAAAAAGAAAGGGAGGCTGTGTTTGTGTTTGGATAACCAGGAGCATTTTCAGGCTCTGTATCCAACTCCACGTACAGCCGTTCTGGGAGAGATACTGAAAAGCTGCAAGTGGATTCTTGTACCACCTTATCTCATACAGACAAGAGAAGACACCCCTTGGCTTATAACGATAAACTACAGCCTTAATCGATTTGATCTGTGCTTTTGTCCTTCTTCATAATTTGAGCTATTGATTCTATTTATTAAAACTAATTTAAAAAACACAAGCCCTGAGTGCTCTGCTGTTCCAGATCAGGCTGCTCCGGGCAGTCTGATCTGAAGCTAATCCATTCACTGCTGATTTATTTTCACTGTGTTTTCAAGCAGAGTTCTGTTCTGTGTTTCATTTTTTTTGTCCTCTGTTGCTCTCTGAGAAAAAAGACATTTAATTTCACACCTCCGGTGAGAGCAGGGAGGTCTAGATACCTTTTTCTGATATATGAAGTGAGCTCAGGAAAGTTTACCTGGCTCATATTCATGCAGGTTTTGCTCAGATGGTGGCCCACTGTGTATTGTTCGCTATTGTCTTTAATCAAAGCACTACCTTTATGCCAGAAAAGAAATCTGAGTATTTGCTCAAATGTACTCATCTTGCCATACTGGAGTTAACAGGACTTACTGTGTTCCTGAATTAAGGGCCAGCAGAGGAAATCCTTTTCCTACTTGTTCCTGGGAAGCACAGGTTTGTCTAAGGGCTGGGGGTTAGTTCTCTAAAAATAAATACATTTATTCAGACTTAGAGAAATCACATAAAGCTCTTACTATTAAAAACAGATGAAAAATAAAACCTTAAGGAGCTAGGCACTTTTTAGCACCAAGCTGGATTTGAGTCTCTGGCCAAGGATCAGCATTTAGTGACTTAGTGGTATTTATTTACTGTCGGTACATTTTGCTGGTGATGCTATTGTAGCCTTCTTTCCCTTAGTTTAACACAATTGTTTAAATCTTCAACCTTCAAATTCTTCAGCTGGGTGTCCTGCTTGCGCAGGGACTGCATATCGTGTCTACTGCATCTCTTTGTGTTTGCTGCTGTAATGTATTCTTGCCACAGTAAAAAAACCTCATAGTCTGTTCCTAATTTATCCTGAGGTCTGCTTGGTCATCCTCACAGTCTAAAGCCTGTGATTTCTTCTGCAATATGTCATAACTATCAGCTGGAATCAATCAGACAAAACATAAGCCTAGATATCATCATAAAGAAAACAGGCATAAGGTAATAGTCTCCGAAGCCTTGGTCTGCTTTTAAAAACGTTACGCTTTACTTCAGATTCAATATGGACACAGAAAGATGGAGTCAGTATTACTGAATATTTCTTTGTAGGTTAGAAATGCCTTATGTAGTGCAGTAGGAAGATATCTTTGTTTTGACTTGAGAGCCACAGGTAGAGTATTGATTGGATACTTGCTACAACCAACATTTAAGCAAAACCGCAGCTGTTCAGATACGGTAAGAAAGCGAAGCCCCCCCAGCTTCTTAACGATGCAATCTTGCCCCAAAGCTTCACAGAGATGTTGTATAGCCCAGCATGGATCTTCTATGAGTGGTCAGCAGCTCAAATTTGGCCCATCAGCACCAACCAAGGGCATGCTAGATCCTCTTTCCACAATCCCCTGCCTTGCCCCCAGGCCTCCACGAGTATAGCCCAGCAGAGGCAGACGACGATCAGTTTTTCCTCTGTAGGAAGGGAGCCCCTCTTTTGCCTGCTCTCGCCCTGCAATATAAGCCATGGCTATGGTGAGGTGGATCAAGTATCCCGTATACAACAGGGATTCTTAAGAGCTGCTAAGGGTAGAGTAAGAATAGGGCAAGCGTTTAAGATGTATTACCACAATACTCCTCCATCCGCCAACTTATTCCAGCCCAGGGGATTGCCTGAAATTCTTGTTGTTTGTTTAGTAACCCTAATTTATCTCTCCTCAAATTACTTGTACATTCTACCCATGAGCTCACATCAGCTTCTTGCACCCAGGCAAGCTGCCTGAAGGAGTTCTGGCAGTCCATGTGCACTGCGTGAAGAGCCAGGTCCTCTTGTTTGCTTTGAATCTAGCTGCCTCTGGCCACATCTCTTAGTATTTGTAATGGAAGAGCTGATAAAGCAGTCCTTGCCCACCCTCTCTGAGTCATTTTGTAGACCTCTAGCATCCCTTTAAGCTTTCCACGCTGAAAAGTCCCAGCCAAACTGGTTATTCCTCTTATGGAAGCTATATCATGTCTTTGATCAGTTTTATAGCCCTCCTCTTAACCTTTCCCAATACTCATATACCCTTTTTGAGATGAAAGGGATCAGAACTGCACCCTCTATTCAAAGGCTATGTGAACCACTGCTTTTTTTAACCATAGAGAAGGGGGAGGAAGGTTTTAGAAAAAGAGTGCAGCAAACAAGTGACACAAAACCCTTAAGCATTTAGAGTGTTATGAGCCTGAGTCTGCTTTATAATCTACCTCCCAAAGTGGGGGTGGGGAGGACAGTAAGGGACAACTTGAGATTTTGCAGTGGCAGAGCATTTCCCCTGACTTTACAAAGATTATCAAAATGACCTAGTGAAAGAATTTGTGGAGAGCTGAAACATTCTTTTAATAATTTTATTATTAAAGAATGCTGAAGGGTCCTTTGATCTGGCAAAGGGAGGGGACTAATCATTGAATTGTTTTAACGTAAGGAGCAACCCCTTCTTATGCAATGTACAAAAACTTGCACTAGCTGTAAATATTGAAGAATACTTCAACACTTCAATCTAGACAGAGATCACCTGTTTCAAAGAGTGCCGGAATAGGTGGTGTTTGCTTGTGCTGATCTGGGTATGTCTCCCCATTTTGGCAGAGCTGTCCCAGGCTGGCTGCAGTGCAGGCACTTTGCTGCTCTGATGTGTATCTCAGCAGAGAGATGTGTACCTCTCCAGCTCTGCCTGGCTCAGGGACGTCTTGAGTAGAGTGACATCCTGGTAGTCAACCCTCTTCACATATTTTGCTTTCATGTACTTATCCATTTCTTCTTGAATGTCTACCATCCACAGTATCCTGTAGCAAGGAGTTGCATCGTTGAAGTACATGCTGTGTGAAGACTGAACTCCTTCTGCTTTGCAAATCTTCTCACCCAGCTCTTGTCTTACCACCCTGGTCATCATACATGTTTGTCACCTTGCTCCTCACTCCCCTTCCAGATCGCTTATGACTATGGTATGCAGGCCCCACGCAGGTCTCCGTGGGATGCCATTCATGACCTTCCTTCACTTAGATGACTGTTAAATCCGTCCTTGTTTCTTCCAGTCAAGTTTTATCCTATTTTACACAAGAAGATGCCTATCGCAGTCATTTAGAGAGCTGATGACACAGTCAATTCAAGGGAGCTGATGGAAAAGAGTGTAGGAAGGGGGCAGAAGTCTAGGTTTCATCCACTGAGGTTAGATGTTGCAAAGGATATATTTTCCCAGGCATAACTGCTAAGCTCTTTCCTAGAGGTTTTTCATAACCTGCAGCTGTGCCATGAGCAGGTCAAGTTTCTCCCGTCTCTATTTCACCGTTCTGTCACCCTTTTTAAGAGGACCGTGTATGTTTATTATTTTTGAGTGCTCCATAGAGGGTTCATGTTCGAGAAGCACTCTGAAGGTGAAAGCACTAAGCACATCTTTATTCTGAACGTAAGCTAGTGTTTCAGTTGCCAGTGTGACCAAGCTGGCATCTTTCTGAAACAAGAATACTCACTTTCAAATGCGTTAAAGATCCATGCTTTACTCCAGTGCAAGCTTTGCCCTGTGTGTTACTGGAAAGACACCTGTCAATATCAAAGGAAATAGTACAGTTAGTATTTTTAAGGATACTGGTACACTAGCTGCTGTGTTGTATTTATTCAGGAACATCATTTTAACATGTGAAAGTAAATCCATGGCTAGTGGAAGGTAGATAAATAAACTCAGCATTTGCAGTGGCAAGCTAATTCTTGCTAAAATAATAGGAAAACATAATTATTTAATTTTTTTAGTACAAGGAGAAGTAATAAGGATTCCTTGCTTTGTCATTCCCTTTCTATCAAATTGGTGATGGGGAAGACAACTCAATAACAGAGAAAGCCTGTGAGGGAGAAGAGATGCTCTCAAGAGAGTGCAGGATGAAACTGAAAGAATCCATCCACCTGCAATCCCTGCAAAAATATCCCTGTGAATGTTTTCCGCAGCAATCGCTAATAGATGAGCCGAGAGAAGTTCTTGACAGGGAGACTGTGTGGCTAGGAAGACCACCAGTGACGTGGGAATGCATGGTGAGCAATGGCAGTAAATGGGAATGTTTACAGGACTTGAATAAAATGTGCAAAGTGCCTTACAGTGGAAGGACTACGAGCTCTCTTACACACGCAGGAGCCTGTTGCTCACATTAATCTTGTGGGTGCTCCCATTCTCAGTGTGCTGTGTGGTTCATCCTCTTGCACAGGCAGCAGCAATTCCAGGAGCCAGCTTCTGTCCCCCTGGAAATAGTCAGCGGAGAGATTCAGATTAGAGGAAGGCATGACCAGAGGGGATGAGCAGGAGGTTTTGTTTCTTTGCATGGCGCTAGACTAACAAAAGGTGGGGATTTTTCACCTTTGTTACTTTTTGTGTTATTTCAAAACACAAGTGTTTAAAATTTAAATGTGCACTTCAGTATGTAAAAAGCGGGAAATGCTCCACTTGCCACAGTGGGAGAGAAGTGGGACCATATGGCATAGGCCCAGCATATTTCTGTATTTCAGTATAGTTATGTTAGCACAAGTCTAGCTGGTGCCCTGAGAGCAGCGGAGTACGTGCCGTTTGCATCCAGGACCCCTCCTTTGGGAGGTGCTGTTTTCCCAAGACTGCCAGTTGAGTTAGCTGTGTTTGGCACTCACGCTGCTCTTTGGAAAATACAGCACGTATTAGATAGCAGAGAGAATATTTACTTTTACAAAGCTCATACTCGGATCCAGAGGAAAAAAGAGTACGATCAAGTCTCCAAGTGCTATTCCTTAAATGGTTTCTGACTGCCCTGATGTCAAGGAGTATCAGATATCTCATTACAACTTCAAACAAGCCTTTGGATGTAACCAAATTAATCCAAATATTTGGTGGGGACCCTGTTACTTATTAGGCTGTCTGTGCTAATTAGGGACTGTAACAGTGAGTATCTTTCTTCCTTTTTATTTTATTAATATTCTGTGATATTTCAGCTGTGTCCCATTAAGCATCGTAGGTATAGTGCCTATGAGGATATGGATGAGAAAGGAGGTAAAAAGCACACTAGCTCTTTCTAATGAATTTGTCAAGCAAGATAAAATGACAGAGGTAAGTTATTTGGTGTTTTGCTAAACAGCAATGGTTCAGCAAGACATTTTGCAGAAAAGTTTTCTCTTTCTCTTTCTCTTTTACCTTCACTAAGGCATTCAACGTAGAACTTAAGGAATTTTGTCCCTGGACAATTTGTCTCAGTCAATAAAAATAGCATCATGTATGGAGGGCCTGCCAACATAGAAAGTCCCAAGGTCTTAGAGGTAGAAACACTACATGTAAAGAACACTTGTGACCTTTCTGCTACGACCTCAGCTGATGAACAAACCACTGTTCTCTCCCTGCTGCGGAATAAGATCTTTTTTGACACATTCTTGGTACAGGAAAAGAGTTGAAGTGACTGGCTGTGAGTGAGCAGGATGGCTATTCTTGCTCTGAATCAAAAGAGGGGAAGAAAGTTTTGAAGACAATACCTAAAAAGCCCCCATCTGGTTGGACTGTGGACAATTTCCATAACCCTATTTGCCTTGACAACTTGCGTATGGGAAAGAACACAAAGTAAAACACTCTTTGTGCAATAACAAAATACCCAGTACTTGTACAATGCTCCTTTTGTTAGGAAAGTATGCAGAGATATTAATATAAATAGATGCAACACTGAGAGTGTGCTCAGAGTGAAGGAATTTTTAATGGCTCCTCACCATAAAGATGGTTGCAGATATCAAGGTCAGATTTTAAGGAAGTTGCACATTTATCACATGTTGTACATTTCTCAAAGGCCCACATAAGTAAGCTGTGAGGAATGAGGATGTGTTCTTCTAAAAGTAGTGTAGTGTCTTACAGGATAATCGATACTAATAAAGTATAGCTATTTGTAAAAATAAGGCAATCACGATTTTCTGGCTCTCTGTAACCAAGATGGGATAACTTCATTCACTTGTGTTATTTATCTTACACAAAACACTTCTCACAGCATGCCTTTGACATTAATAGAAGCAATTTTAACTGTGCTTTCAAGCTTACTGCTGGCCTTTTTTGTGGGTAACTCATTACTAGCAGTTAAACTCTTCCCGGATGCGAACATGATAACTGTGATTCTGCTCATAGGCCTAAAGAGGACTTGTTTGTTGTTGTAATTTGTGCTCGGTGGCAAACCTTTTTTCTCTGTGTGTACGTACTGTAGAGGAATCCAGAGCTCCAGCTTTGCTTTGCTCAAGCTCTGGGCAAGCTTAAAGAATGGAGGAGATCCTTCCTGCCAAGACAGCATTGCTTTGCTGTCTGCTTTATCTGCTGCAAGGGTGCAGGCGCAAACTTTGCCCTTTGACTTGGCAGCCACCCGGATCCACTGAAGGGACCAACGTCCTTGTGTCAGAGGGTGCTCTGCAGTAAGTCTGCTCAGGGCAGATGACATTTGTGTTTGTTCCATATCTTGTGCGTTACTGCTACTTGCACTAAATCTTCAACAAAATCGTTTGTCAGACACTTTGCAAAATGAGTTAACACACACAGGCAACTGGTCTGAATAGTCACAACTCTGTTCCTCTCCAGCTTTATCTCAGCGTAAAGCAACCCAGCCTCAGTACAGTTAAATAATTGCATTAAGTGTAGACCATTAAACACCTCAGATCGAGTAAAAGTCCTGGTGTTGCATCTAAATCTTCAACAAAATCGTTTGTCAGACACTTTGCAAAATGAGTTAACACACACAGGCAACTGGTCTGAATAGTCACAACTCTGTTCCTCTCCAGCTTTATCTCAGCGTAAAGCAACCCAGCCTCAGTACAGTTAAATAATTGCATTAAGTGTAGACCATTAAACACCTCAGATCGAGTAAAAGTCCTGGTGTTGCATCTCTTTTTCTGATTTGGAATTTTGCAATTTTCTCTTTTTTTTTTTCCCCCCCTCCATCTTTTTTTTTTTTTTTAATCCCCCATCTCCAGATTCATCCCACCCTATTCAAGCAGAGGTATTTAAAAGCTTTATTTTTAACTGCCTGCACGTGTGACCTCAGAAAGAAGCTATCTGCAGCATCGTGGGGGGATGTACAGCGTTACTGAGGACAGTGTATGCTTTGTCCAGAAGTGAAAAGTGTATCAGTGCTGAGACTAAACATACCATGGTTTTGGAAAACCAAGGCAGGGGGGAGGGAGAGTAAGCTTTACAAGCGTGTTCCTTGACCATTTTTGCAGTCTTTTAGATGCTTTTTTTTTTTTCCTCACAACAATTTTCTGTCCTTCCTTATCTCTCCTTATCAGCTGTTAGCTGCTGAGGGGCACTGTGTGCAACTTATTAGCTGACCTAATCAAGGTCCCAGGGGAAAAACAAATCCCACAGCAACTTCGCTGTGTGCCTGTGTGAGCAGCATCACAGCTCTGCTGGGGAAACAGGCATTTTGTTATCCATGTTTTGTGGGCACTCTACAAGTGAAATGCCAATGGGACATCTGCTGTGTGATCTTAAAATACTTCCTTTCAGCTTTTTGTGGCTGGATGGCATTATTACGCCGAGCAAGTATTCACTAAATTTAGAATAGGAATGCCATCAGTACTATTCGTTATCCTTTTAATCTAATTCAAAAAAGAAAAGGAAATCGATTTTTAAGGGAGGCCACTGGTAAAGATTAAGGAGTGATTTTTCATGAGCTACTGCACATATTGCCTTTTAGATTCAGACCTGCAAAGAAGATGGACATGGTTAATAACTTTACTATCGCAGTTCTAATTGTATTTACTTTGTCCGTACATTGCTTTGTTTAACAGTGCACAAACCAAAATATTTTCTTTCTCAGAGATGCCCCTTACATCATTCCCAGACCTGAAGAGATTCTCGAGTAGCATACCTGAAAGGAGGATGTGCACCCTCCCAGGGTTATCCTGCATTTTTCAGTCAGACAGAAGAATGGTTTTCCCTTGTATTGCTGAGCATGACATTATACGGTATGGAATATCTCCCTGGTTAGTTCGGGTCACCTGCCCGGTTGTGCCCCCCCCAACCTATAGGCCACCCCCCAGGCTATTGACTGCAGGGGGTGAAGTGAGAAACAGGAGGCGGCCTTGATGCTGTGCAAACACTGTTCAGCGAAAGCTAGAAGATTAGTGTGTTATCAGTATGGTTTTGGTCAAAAATCTAAACCACAGCACCGTATGAGCTGCCATGAAGAAAATTAACTCTCTCCTAGCCAGGCTCAGTACAGCCTGAAACTCGGGAGGGGATCTTTGTTTTCTGTCTTCCCCATAAAATGTATATTGCCTAATTTTTCCTTGGAATACTCACCTTTACTTGCTTTTATTATCCCACAAAAGGAATAAACCAGCTGCACAGTCTAGATAACTTGTCCTTTCACAAGCATTTGAAGGGGATGAACATCTGATTTAAGCACATTAGGTGAATGCAGTGATTAGATCCTTTAAGCCAGATTGTGCATATTAGCAAGCAATTACAGTCTCTCTCTCGTAATTCAATTTACATGTGTATAAAGTAGGGGCTCTCAGACTCTCAAATGCGTGGATCATGTCTCGGTTGAAAAAAAAGAATTGCAAAGCTCTTCCTCCGTTATTCAAGTGCGCCTGTGCCATCAGGGTCCCCTTTTTGAAATGAACCTGTAGTTACATGAATAGTCATTATTGGAAAAATATTCTGCTTAGCTTTGGTTTTCCCTTAAGATGATGGCGTAGCTCTCTGAAAAGACGAGCCAGTAGGATGGTGGGAGCGGTGTTTTGTCACTGCTGGTGCCGTTCCTCGTGATCCTGTCAGCCTTATGAAGTCCCAACCTCAGCACCTCCTGGAATTGAGGCAACTAATATAAATCTTTCTCTGTTTTTAAATTAAAGCCTCATGAGTGTTGAAAATAGCTTTGCAGCATGATATGAATGCACTCTAAAGATGTTAAAACCAGAAAGCAAATAAAACCAATCTTTTTGTATTTAGCTTGAAGGTTTTTGAAGACTGATGTTTTAGCGTCCGATTTATGAGTTTTGGACTCCTCTCCGCCTGCTGTTAGGAAAGGGAAACCATAGCTACGTCTGAAAGCAGCTACAAACTGCTTAATAGATTACAGAGATCTTCCACCTAGGCAGCTGATGAGGAAAAATACTTTCATGTTCATGTATATCTGCATATGCCCCTTCCTAGTGAGATGTTTACTAGAACCAGACCCTAGTCATAGTGAAGTCGTATGGCAATGTGAACCTATTTCAATGAGCTGGGGGCTTACAAATGTTCTTCATAAATTTAAATTAAATTGCATTTAGCTCAAAGGAATCTCATGATTCATTCCAGTGAGAATTAGGACAAAAGTTTAGGGCCAAAATGATACAGCTTGATTGATTTACACCATCTGGGACACAGTCTGCAGTATCTCTTTGTCTCCTATTACAGCATGAAAAGCAAAATAGTCCTTCACTGTTGCATTGACTAATCAAACAAAAACAGAAGAAAAACAGGGCAGGATTTTGTTGATTTTTGCATTTAATCAAGAGCACACTAAATAATAGGTCATGGAATCATTTTGTCTTCTCCTGATGTAAAGCAAAGACTCATCTGTTGCTTGTGCTGGAACCTCCAGCACATCTCCAAAGCAAGAAGCAAAAACAAAGAAACAACCAAAAAAAAATTACAAAGAGTAAATTAAATTTCACTGTAAATCTTTGTTTGACAAAATACACATTGCTGTAGAGGATTAGAAGGTGATAACATCAGTCTATTAGCTCAGAGATTAAAGTAAAATGTTCTTCAAAATCCTCTCATTTATTTCTTTGGAACTGAATTTGGTGATTTAGCATTGTGGTCACCGAATCTTTTTGGCTTTTTATTTTATTTTCCTTTGGTCCTTAAGTAATAAAGTTTATAGTATCTGCTTGATATAGTTCATTTTAACATCATGAATTTGCAATTTACATAAGCCACGGAAGATAATTCTACAATGCACACACTTTCTGATTAACTGTGTGTGACTTAAGTAGATCTGAGAAATGAGTTTTAAAGAGTGTTTTGAAAGATCTAAATTCAGCCATGCTTTATGAAGTAGAAATATTTTTTTTTTCTTAACTACTCTAATTTCTGATAATCAGTGCAGTCTTTTGTTGTGCAAGGTTATTGCCGGTGGTGGGGGGCATTTGCCAAGGAAGGGGGCTGGGAGGAGGCAGCACCAACGCTGTGCAGGCGTAAGTTCTGGTGGAGAATTTACGCCAAAGAGCATCTTCATAGTTGTTCAAGAAAAAGCTTGTGGGACCAGGGTCTGAGAACTCATTTGATGAATACGCAAAATACATCATTTCACACGTAAATGGCTAACCTCACAAAGACAGTGTATTTACATTGATTTGCTTAATGTGCACACTTCATATGTTTACTATGCACTTTTTTTTAGAGACATTTAGCAGAAATGACCCATATGGTCCGCTTCTTTAATCTTGTAATTTACCACATTTTTTTAATCACCCGTACCTTGGGCACCAGATACTTGAATAATGACATCCAGTCCTCCATCCCTTCATGATGAGGTCAGTCCGATTTCTGTCACTGGATTCATGTGGGACTGGATGGAAGAATATTAATTTTTCTGGAGGGTTTTTTTCCCTTCATAGAATCATAGAATAATTTGGGTTGGAAGTGACCTCTAAAGGTCATCTAGTCCAACCCCCCTGCAATGAACAAGGACATCTTCAACTAGATCAGGTTGCTCAGAGCCCCGTCCAACCTGACCTTGAATGTTTCCAGGCATGGGGCATCCACCACCTCTCTGGGCAACCTGTGCCAGTGCTTC
>NW_008794597.1:489557-527985 GCF_000699145.1 Aptenodytes forsteri | reverse complement strand
TCAGGCAGGACTTGCCCTTGGTGAAGCCATGCTGGCTGTCTTGAATCACCTCCCTGTCCTCCGTGTGCCTTAGCAGAGTTTCCAAGAGGATCTGTTCCATGATCTTGCCAGGCACAGAGGTGAGAGTGGCTGGCCTGTAGTTCCCCGGGTCTTCCTTTTTTCCCTTTTTAAAAATGGGCGTTATGTTTCCCTTTTTCTAGTCAGTAGGAACTTCACCGGATTGCCACGACTTCTCAAATACGATGGATAGTGGCTCAGCAACTTCACCCGCCAGTTCCTTCAGGACCCGTGGATGGACCTCATCGGGTCCCATGGACTTGTGCACCTTCAGGTGCTTTAGATGGTCTTGAACCTGATGTTCTCCCACAGTGGGCGGCTCTTCATTCTCCCAGTCCCCGCCTTTGCCTTCTGCAGCTTGGGCAGCGAGGCTCAAGCACTTGCTGGTGAAGACCAAGGCAAAAAAGTCATTGAGTACCTCTGCCTTATCCGTGTCCCAGGTAACCAGGTCTCCCGTTTCATTCCAGAGAGGGCCCACATTTTCCCTTGTCTTCCTTCCATAATATCTTATGTTCTGTCTGTCTGAACTACTTCAGCTGCAGAAGACTATTTTAGAAAAAGTTCAATAAATCTCTTCATAACTGGAAATGTTAGAGGGTTATTCAGGAATATTTTACCGGTAGCTGCTAATTTCTCTTGTTTGCACTGTGTCTTCTATAGGCTTTGAGATTAAGTTGGCACTATGATATTTCTCTTATACTAGACACAGCCATACAGAAACAAGATGTATATTTGAGTTTTTTGTTCTTCATGGTGATATTAAGTGGTGTCAGTCATCTGTGTCAGTGGCTTCATATTAACTGAGACCCCACTGTTGGTTGAGATGTCTCTCTAAATCAGTAGGAGATAGTTCTGCCCTAGTCCTGGCAGGTCTAGCCTTAATTAGCAACAGATTTTTAGTAGTTTTGTAATAGAAGAATTTACTCACACCCATTCACGAGACAAGCCAAAATGATATAATAAAGGGGCATATAAAACACTTAAAATTGAAAAATGGAAAAACCTGTGGGAATTGTGCATGTTCACTCCAGAGAAATATAGCCTGATTGTAAGCTTACCTGTCCTTCCAGATGTAAAAGGATCTTACGAAAACAATTACTCTCACTGGTCAGAAAAACAGAAGTAGGTAAAAATCAGTTAAATATTAAGCAATATTATATATTTAAGTAAATATTTATATTATAATTCATAAAAAATATATAAATATATAAAGTATAAGTGTGATTGTACAACTGCAGCAGACAGCTTCAGTTCCTATCAATAAACTGCCCAAGAATCACTTTCAACAGATATATTTAAATCAAGATTTAGAAACCTCTCCTGGATATCAGGGCGTGTATAGGAGCAATGGGCCAGACTTAAGTCTAGCTTACACTTCTGTACGCAGGGAATAACAATAGTTAATATTGCCGTTCTTCTATTTCCAGCCATGTATATTCCCTTCTTATCATGCAGGATAATCATGTCACCATTTGGGGCTTTTTTCCTTTCCTGTGCTTGTTTCTGTTCTCTCAGTTGTTAAGTTTTTGGTGGCTCCAACGCTGGAGTCCTTGCTAGGACTCCTGGGACCTACTGTAGCCCAAATAACGTTAGCATCACTGAACTTTGGACTTAAAAAAGTGTAATTTTTTTTTAATCTGTCCCAGGGAAATCAGCTCTAACTGTAAGGCTCTAGGGAGAATGGTAGTGTTAAGTTCCCCCTTGTCCTCTTTGGTGGCACAAGGAGTCTAGCCCTGGCTGCACAATGCTTGAGCCTAGACAGGGAGAGGTCCCTCCACCACTAAGCATCCTTCTGGGACATGAAATACAGGAGTTTGCACCACTCAGGGTGAGGGGGGACTTGAAGCCTGGACTCCCGTTCCCTGTGTCTGTGCTTCGGCTGCCAGGGCTGTGTTGAGAGACCATGATGCCTTCCTCCCTCCCGGCAAAGCCTGCTGCGAGTGAGGGCTCCCTGTGTGTGTTGAGACTGGGCTACACCTGCAGCTCTGACACCTGGGAGATGAGATTTAGTGTTTCTGGAGGACTAGCTCTGCGTACAGATTTTTTGGATCACCTAACCTTCAGTCTAACCTTTCTTCCGCCTTATGTCAGGCACCTGGTTCTGGGTTTTCAATTCCACACCATGCACTGAGTGTTTAGGCCTTTCAGTGCTTTCCTTGCTGGAGCCTAAAGTGCTAACATAATTTTTTAGCACCAAATACTACATCTGTCCGTTAAGCACATGTTTTTTAAAGGATGCTTTTGTTTACTTGTTTGTCTTGACATGAAACATGCTTGAACAAAGGTGGGCTGTATTCATTTCTTTGACTCTAAAATAATGCCAGCAACAAAACCAAGGAAATGCATTTCAGTTATTTTCTCCATGTACCTCAGAAAGAATTGGTACGGAACAGCCAGTATCTCAAGCTAAGTACAGATTGATTCTTGGAGCCTAATTGGTGAGATTTATTGACAATACAGCATTTGGCTAGTTATAATAGACTCCTATTCATTATACAGTTGATAATTCAACAAGTAGCTGATTCTAATTTTCAGTGTTCTTTATACCATTAAGGGTGACTTTATTAGCCTACTCAGGGATGTTTAAAAACAATTAACCTCAATTTTTTAAAGTGGAATGTGAGACTTCCGCTATTAAACTTCAATTCTACTTTAACTGCTGCAGGGCATTAGACACATGGCTCCTGAATTCTGGCACCTTATTAATGCAGGATAGCAGGGTATACAACAAAGAAATTCAAGGTTTGATTTTTACTTCTGTGCACTTGTGGCTTTCCTCATATAGGTAACTTCATCTATGAATGAGGTTCCCTTCTTTTAATTAGTTTCGGGATCAGGCTGTAAATTCTTGTTGTGGTGAAGCATGGCATAGGCCAGTGTTTAATTAAAAAATTGCAAACCTCCTGATGATCTGCACCTGCAGAGAGAGGATTCATTTTAGAACATTGCCATAAAAAAAATTATCGGTGGCTTTTCAGACAGAGCCCGCTTTCTAGGGCTCCAGTATTAGGTGTGCGTTTCTACAAAGGAGAGTTTAGGAAAGGTTTCAAAGCAGATCAAAGTTAAAGAGTTTCCTGATGGTTCAGCTTTGTAACACTAAGCCTGCTGGGTGTTCTGCAAAGATCCATTGTACCTAGCTGCACTCTGAAAACACAGCCGTAGTTTTGCATGCATTACACTGGCCGTGTTTTCAGTAGGGCTTTACAAATTGCCTAATCCAGGTTAGGCCTTTTCTGGAAGCTCTTTAATATTTCTAACATTTGCATAATTATCTCAATGCTGTAATTCTTGTGTGACAGTGTGTTGAAGCTCCTGACTTACATTAATGATAGTACAAGAATAATGGAATACCAAATTGACTTTATCATCTTTCAGGGCTGAGAATACCATAAATTTCAATGTTTAAAAAAGCATGGGGCCAAGTTCACTCCTGGTGTAATCAGAGTGACATCTCTAAAGCTAGGTGAGGCATGCATTGACTTTGTCCTGCTTAAGTAAATATTAACTCATATTTGGGAATCTAAATGAAGGGGTAGGTTCTACTAAAGACCTACAATTAAAAAATAGGAACGTTTCACAGTGGTTTTCTATCAGAAGAATACTTTTTTCCTATGACTTTGATTAAGACATGATAATCTCCCATGAAAATTCTAAACTAATCAGCTGTAATAAAAAAATGAGGGTTGTATGAATACTTTATGTAAATGATAAGAAAGTAAGTCTCTAGTTTTGAGGCATTGTGTTAGAATTTGCAGAACTACACAGCAGGTAATACCAGGTTGACTTCCCATTTCTGTCCTCCTGCAGACCTTACAATAAGGCAGCACAGACATCAGCTGAAAGGCAATCCCAAGCAGCCATGCAAACTGGTTCTGAGATGATAAAAATGAGGGGTACTCTAGCAGGCATGCTCACTGAAAAAAAGACTTCCATAGTAATTCAGAAAACAATTCATATCCATTTCCATGGGAAAACAGACTAAGAAAATTAATCACAGGGTGATATTCATGTACGTAACACAGGTGATGTTTTTTTAAAAAAGAAAATACCATTTTTTTTAACAGCTATCGTTCTATACAACCAGTATTATCTGATGTCTTGCTTATTTTGTCTGCTCTGTGTTTAATACCTGGGAGTTTGAATATGACTTTTATTCTCAGCAGCAAATACAAAACTACGATATTTCTCCCTACAAAATCTCTGTGGGCTTTCTCATGTCTCAGCTACACTTTCTTGACCTGGCATCGAGTCATAAGTGTGTATCTTGATGAGCAGCTTGTGTTAATATATGCAATTGTTTGTGCTCACTGCCTATGAATGATTAAATGCATGAAAGAAAACAATTACCCAGATAACACCTTGTTTCTCCAAGGAGTAGTAGATAACCTACCTTTCATTTGCTGAATGCCATCAGAAGTTCTGTCGTTCTCTTTGTTTATTGTGATAAAAGGAGATGAGTCCAGGTTAACAAAAAGATTTATATGATATTTCAAATGTTTTTTCTTCATAAAGCATATTCTGTGACCTTTAAAAAATTATTAAAATGTTGTCTTCGTGCACATGTGATTGAGTTGTGTATTCCGAAGTCCTAATTTTGTGGCACATTATGAACTAATTTGAAGAGAGACTAAGAAACAATGAAGTTGCACTGACGGGAGATAGTAGCTAACTCCTTAAATTATCTGTGCAGCAGGTTAAGGCTTATCTTGCATGAGCATGCATGTACCACCTTACAACTCACCCCAGTCTGGCTCCACGTGGCTGCTTCATCCCGTGCTTGAGCATCTCTCAAAAGAGAGGTCGAGATGAGAAAGATGCTGTCTCCTCCCAGTGCACAGCAAAGCTGCGGTGACCGGGTCTGGATTTCTTACTGAAGCAAACAGGGAAATTGCAGCTACTGATGGATGCTATTTCCCCTGAGCAGCTCCAGATGCTGAGCAGCTCAGCGCTGTGCTGTAGCTTTGGTCTGGGCAGCCAGTTGGAGTCTCACGAAGCTTTTGAATATTACAGCTGTATTTAGATGCCAAAGCCTTCAGGCTGGAGACTATCCTTGTACCAGTGATAAAGGCCTCTCCTGTGCTGACAAGGCTGCCACACAGCCCCATGTTGTGAATAGTGAATAATCACCCCATTTTCTCTATTTTCAGGAGATTTGTCCTCACCAAGATGAGAGTCATTCCAAAAGGAGCTTTCGCAGGACTTGGTGACCTAGAGAAAATGTATGTATTGTGTCAGTATTTACTAGGAAAAAACTATTCTACTCAAAACAGCAGTTTCTGGTGGCAGCTCCTTTTACTGCCTGTGAGCAAGTCCCTATCTCTGAGCTTCATCTAGTTTCATCTTTCTGTTTAAAACAATTAGAAACTTTTTTTTTAAGACCATGTTCCAAAACATTGTTGTCATAAATACAGTTTTATAGTAGCAAGCAGGCAGTCCTCGGTCAAAGGGTTGGTTCAGCATGGAGTGTCATTGCAAATAATAAAGTGCCATAGCAGAAGATCATGGGAAACTGATTATTTTGAGAACTTTGTAATAGATTGTGATAAACCAGTGGAAGATTAGGAAGGAAAGCGCAGGGCAGCCGATTCTCTTTTCACTAATGAATAAATAGGATTGTTTTGTGCATGTTCGGAGTCAGCTAGCAGGATGCATGACAGAAATTTCTTATGGGCAATACATCTGAAAATCTTAGCATATAAAGGGTGTAAGCATCTAACATGTGTGAATTTTAGTGATAAGGCTGGAGATATAATTATGAGCACCTTCGATGAACAGATGTATCATACTTTCATTAGTATACTATTGTGCATGTATTGCAGCCCTCCACCGCTAGAAGGAAAAATCCTTAGTAAAGTGTTTCCTACTGTTCTTTAGCGACAGAAAATCTATGGGTTAACTGGTGCTAGCACCAGAAATGATAACTGTCACTGTCCAACCTGAACTATTCAGGGGCCCGTATGATTTTTCTGGATTATTTCATACATGAGCAAATAACAGCATTTTGTTTAGAAGCACACCCAGCGCTTGCACCCTGACAGGAGAGGGTCACAAACAGGCTATTCACCCAAGCGGGTTCTGAATGGGAGTAGGGAAATGTACTTTAGCGTCAGTGCCTTTTTCAGTGCTGTGAGTGTAACGGCAAAACTAAAAAGGAATTGATTGCCGACGTTTCTCTGCACCATTTCTACCCTTTTCCCTCATACTCTTGCATAAGTAAGGGGTTTAGCAAGAAGGTGAACACACCAGAAGGTATGGTGGTGAAAGGGAAAGGATTTTGAACCTAGAGAAGTATGGATGTATGAAAAACAAGCAGTGAACATGCAAGAAGGATTGAAGAGCTGCTGGTCAGCAGCAAGTGGTAAAGCTCACATGGCACCTGGCCTTTTCTGAAGCATGAGATCCTTTTCAGGGCATCACCGTAGCTTCAGGAGTCTTCTGTTGGCATGTGGTACACACTAAAAAGCCTCTAGTTGCTGCATCCCACTCGTGGATCCGGATCCTCATAACCCTATCAAGCATCACTGTAAACAGACATTTTTCTTGAGAAAACAAAAAGAAAGTCTTTTTTTTTCTGGCCAAGAGTTACCAGTTAGGAGTAAGATCAACTCCGCGTCGCCAGTTTTGATGGCACTTGTTTCTCCCCAGTCCTGCAGGGTTCCTTTTAGCCTAGTCTTTGTGGAAAATCATTGAGCTCTCTGGACTATGAAGTGGGTTGCAAAGTGCATTGTAAACTGCTCCCGTTATCTTTAATTACTCAGAAACCGTACGTCAGATATGTTTGAAGGTAGCGACCACATTGAATAGGATGTCTGTAAGTGGTGATTTATTGTTAACCAAAAAAATTATATATGGAAATGAACTCGGTTTGAAAATATATCTATGTACTATTAGTACATGGAGGAGAAATGGGGACAGACAGTTTATAGCAAAACATCCTTGAAAATAAAAGTGTGATAAATATGTAAATGAGACCAATCAACGTCAACAAAGATGCGGTATTTGCAGATGATACGGCAAACAGATAAAATTTGAAATAGCTCACAAATCCTAAACCTAACCCATAAAACATTCATCAGAAATATTCATGATAATGTAGGGACAAAAAAGTGTGTAATCAAATGATAGATTTGCATATAAAAACACAGCCTTTGTATGAAAGCCTTTTTACTCTTGCAAGATCATGCACAGAAAGGAAGATTAAAGCAAACTGTAGTCTATTTAAGGAAAACAGCTATTAATAGTGTGATACCTCCATATGGTAAAATGTGGATAGCCTGATGTATACAAACAAGATACTTCAATGTAGTATATGTATGTGCTCACCTAGAACTAAATAGACTAAAAGAGAGTGACAATATTTCCTGAGTGTATTACTGAAGAAAACCAGTATCTTTTACAGTCCAACATACCATGATTTTTATCATTACTAGATCATTTCTAACTGTGTTTCTGAGAATGGGGTAGGTTTTAAAGCCCAAAAGTTGCAGGGAATGGTGGTCTTCGGCATCATCCATTTGGGATGAGCTGGTTGAATACAAGTTAAATCAGAGCTGAGTCCTCCATGAAAATCTTAACTCTATTGTATTTACATTCAAAGTGAATGAAGGCATTTGAATACAGTGACCAAAGAATACAGAAAACCAAACAAAGTGGTTTTCAAAGAAAAATAATTCAATAACATTTTTCAGTGTTCCTGCTTTCTATATGCATTTTAGTTTCTTCCTGAACATCCGAACAGCTGAGAGCTTTGGACAAATGTACTTTGCCACAAAATGTCAAATACTTCCAATCTGATACTTCCAGTCAGACTCCAGTCATGGTACCCAGGAAAGATCTTGTTTGTTTTCCATTTGGACTGTCCAGGGATTTTCCAGAATGGGCACTAGTGACCGTGACTCATAATGGAAGAAAGTAGTGTGACCTGGAAATGTCATCATGGAGCACCTGATCTGCCCTCCCTTGTGAAGCTCCAGTTTTAGTTACCAAGTCAAAATCTTTTGGTTTTCATTGATTTTGGCAAAATACAAATATTGGAAGAAGAATAAAATTGTCATCGGAATACTTTAGTCATTTTGAAGTTTTTTGAAAGAATGAGAGCCTATTTGAACCACCTCTAGCTTGTCATTTTCTTCTCAGCCATCTAAATGCATTCCTTCAGTTACTGAAAAACCATGAAATGTCCATTCTGCAGACTGTCATATAGAGAAACAACTTTCCCCAAGTATGCTGTAGGAGAAAGATCTTGTTTTCTTCTTAGATAAAATGTTTAAGGTTATGAAATATACTGACAGGCTCTAATTATCTGAGATTTCTCTTACTAAAGGTGCAAATTGAATTTTCTTGTAGAAAACTACTTCAGAAACCCACAGATCTGAGGAACAACCTAACCAGCTTATTGCTAGCAGCTCTCCAACTTCTGCACAGCTCTGGCTTCATGATAATTTAGCAAATAGGTGTTCAGGGAAGCAGATTAGTTATTCTCAAAACATGTTTAGTCTGCTCCTAAGTCTTAGCCAACTGGAACGTGGCAGCTCGTCTGGACTCCTGCTTAACCAACCTGTTTACACTCCCAGAACTAATTAACCCTCCAGTTACTAAAGTAAAAAGCAGCCCCATGCAGGCACGTACCTGGCAAAATCAATTCAACATGCTCTGCAGCTGCTATGTCATCTTCAACCTGCACTGAAAGTGCTTAATTTGGAGGAGACACACTCTGAAGCAATATTAAGTCTCCCTTTTTCTCTTGCTAAGTTTCCTCCTGTTACTACAAGGTAGCAAAGTAGATTTGTGAATGTTGGTCTAACAAGGCCTGGTTCGGGCATCATATTTATAGGAAGTTTGGTCTGATTGCCTTACCCTGTGCAAGCCAAAGAGGCTTCACATTTGTATCCTGAGGCACAATCCCCTTGAAAATTCATCATCAGTTATTTATTCTTTCGAAGGGTTTAAGCTAAAACATAGTGCATTGTTTCATCATTCACTCTCAAATCCAACCTGTGTGTGGCCCAAGGAAATTCAGCCATATGGATGAAGTATTTCTCGAACTAGAAGATGTCACAGACAAAAAAAACACCATTATTTGCCCTGTTTTGTATTTTGGAGTAATAGGAGAAGGGCATTTCTTTAACAGATTTTAGCAAAGACACATTTTAAGAACATGAACCATGCTATGGTTAACAGAGCTTGATGAGCTAAATCCTTGATGAGCTCTGAAAATCCTGGAAAGCTAAAACTTTTAGGGTTGAGGGAATCTGCCAGAGTTGACACTCCTGGCAATTGAAGTCTTCTGTCTATGGAAGACAGCAGGAATATATGCACCAGCTATCTACAGCTTCCTCATGAATTTCTAGAGAAAATAGCTCTGAATCATGTATTTACTTAATCACTCAGTGCATTCAAGCTTTTATGGTTCTTTGCTGAGACTGTTGATCCAGTGATGGTTCATATGAAGAAATACTGCTGGCCTGTGACCTAGATACATGAGCACCAGCTTATTTCATGTACAACAACCAACCTGATGTATGATGCTAAAAGCTCTCCTCTTTGCCCCTGTAGGCTAAAAGGCAGGTCACACTTTCCTTTGACTTAATTAGATCAGACTGAGTTACCTTTTATGTTTTATCTAAACTGAGGTGAAGTACTTGAGGGCAGTGGAGACCACTCAATAGAGTATTTTGAGGCACATGCTGAAGTACATTGCTGAACCAAGGCATATCTCTCTTCCTGTGAGTGGGGAAGGAGCAAAGTTCTTGGCTTGATTGTAAAAGTCTCATCAGGAGAATTTGGCATAGTGGTAAGTCTTCACTTTATTTAGCAAGTTTTAACCACCTGGCAAATTGGTGGATTCACCATCCAGACCTTCTTCAGCAGTAACCATCAAAGCTGCCTGGGCTAGCAAATGGCTAAGGGATGTCCGTCACCCCACGTGCTCCTGAAATCAGTTTCATTCAGCCCCGGCATGTGATTCTGTAACACTTGGCAGCATACAGCCCAAAAAGATGGGAAGGAAGGGGGGGGAGGCAGAAATCACACGATCACCTAAGGATGAGCTGTCTGTGTCTTCTGTTACTAAGAAAGCTGGTCAGTATTTTGCAGCTTCTCCATTTTTTCTTGCACAGTGTATCATGTGCTGCCTCATTTGGTATGCAAAAGGCTGTGATTAAATAAGATCATTAGAGCTATTTTGAGAAAATGGTTAGGATTCAGTGTAACCAAGACATTTGGAAGTTGGTTCTAGGCAGGAGTTCCTTTCTATCTTTTGTTGCATCATTTGGATAAATCTGCTATTTATTTTTCTGCAAGAAGCAAAATATGGATTTGCAGGATCTGCTGTGATATATAAGTTAAGTAGTGCATGTTTACAGAATTATTTTTTTACATCCCTACGGTGAAAGGGGGACACGGTGCATTCTGTGTACCAAAATACGTACTGAATCAGGTAACAATCATACTTTGGTAATAAATACTCCAGGGTATATTTTCAAGGTGCACCTCCATGGATATTAAATTCTAATTTACATTATAGGAAGTTATGTGTAACATTCTGCATCTTAAGGGCAGGGCATGAAAATAAGTAGACTACTTAATGCATTTAAATTAGTCTAAATATGCATTTTCTCTCAGGGAACAGAGGACTACAGTTCAAAAACGTTAAGGCAAGTAACCAGCGTAAGCAAAGAAATTCAAAGTTGGGGCTGACGTCCCAAAGAATAAATGTTTTAATGGGGCCACTGTTATGATACGGGGCTTTCACCTCTGTCTGCCCGGTCTAATCCTGCACGAGTCAGCGGGCACTAAAGGCTGCCCAGCCACCGCAGGCTGGTGGTCGGGCAATGAGCAATCACAGGATTGTGGTTCCTGCGGGTGGATTCTCAAGTCCCAGATGTCCCCCATCCCAGCTGACTGTCCATGTTTGACAGTGATCAGTGGTTTTGAACTGTCTCTTTTCTACACTGGAGGGGTTTCTTGCGCTTCAGGCCTCTGGTTCAGCAGCAAAATCATGTAAGGAAGCTTAACCCCTGCTATACATGCCGTACGCATTCCTTAGCCCAACAGCATCCAGGGTGTCGGTCTTCATTTGCCCATCGCTACGCTCTGCCCTTTGAAATGGGTTCCCATAAATGGGATTTGAAAGGCGAACAGCTACGCGAGCTTCTCCCAGGGGTCCTGTAACACGTCCTCAGTGGAGGAGCTGGGCAAAGCAGTGCCTTGTGCCGCTGTCTCTCAGTATGGCCACGAGCGGCTTAGGTACATTTTCTTCTCGAAGGAGTGCCATTACTTCAGACAACCCTTCTGCAGCCTTTGCAAATATCATGCCTTGGATAGCTAACTTAAGTGTTTGGTATGAATACATAGGAAGCCTGGTGTGTTCTTAATTCAATTTATTTCCTGAAAGTAGAAGCTATGCCTTGTGTTCTAAACATAATAAGTAACGAACGAAGACTAGGTGGTTTTATTGTTATCTATAAATGTTTTGCTGCATTGTCACCTGACATTCTGCTTTTCCCTGCCGAGGCTTATCTGTGGAATAGATCTTACACTTGCAGTTATTGTCGTCATCCCTTGCACAATCACAAAAATGTGAAGTAGACATTTATTATCCATGTCAGCAACTCACTGCTGATGTCAAAGAGCAGAGATTTTAATTACAGCTTTGTGATATTTCAGTAAATGCATAACCTGATCTCAATCTTTTGCTAATGCTTGGATGGAACAAAATCACAAATAAAGTAAAAATCCTTAAAAGAAGAAGCTAGGAAATGTAAAATCAGTTCATAGTGTCCATATCAACATTTGCTAACTTTTCTATTCAAAAGTCCCAGAAAATCATGCTAATATTTGCATATTTTAATTGAAACATGTTAGAGTACAAAAAAGGAAGTATTCCATAATTCTTTCTGTGTGGTTTAGTATCTTGATGCTTGCTTTCTTTGATAAAATAGATTTAGAAAGGGAAAAAAGAAAACACATTTTGTCATTACTTCCTTTTGTTGAGCAAGAATGAGTTTTGTGGTAATGAACTGTTAGCAGAATCTTTATTTGTTAACTGCATTGGTATGAAGCCAGCATTGGAGACTGAAGTATTTAATGGAAGAATCATCTTGGTCATCATTTCTGGTCCCTGCTTTACAGCTGTCTAGACACAGAGACAGGTAAAGCGAAAAAGTGGAAATCCACTTGCCTGAATGTACGCTAAATGCTTTAATGCCTCTCCCCAGTGACATGCTGTTCAGATTACCTGAATTCATAAAAGATGAAACGTGGGAAAATGCTCGTGTGAGTTCCCACTCTTCTTTAGGAGGAAACTTCAATCCAATGCTCTTCTGCCTTCCTCTACAGAAACAAATCAGATAAAATTAAGTGCAGGCTAAATGAAGATCACTCTTTTGCATATCTAAATGTGGGATCTGAATTAGCCTCATTCATTCAAAATGAGATTTGAGAGTCAAATGAACATTTCTAAAAAAAAGGTCTCAGCCCCGTGGTCAAAAAAAGTCTCCAAATGGAAATGTTAGGAATTATTAAGAAAAGGATAGGGAACAAACCAGGAAATACTCACCGAGATGAACACATTCATGGATGCTTTCCACCTGAGGAATAATGGAGCAGGACAAGACTCCTCTGTCTGGAAGGAGGACCTTTGACAGGGGATATTGGAGTGGTCTGTACAGTCAGGTTTAGTACAGGGAAGGCGGACAGGAATGATTGTTCCTGCCCTTTCTAATACTCTAACTGGAGGACAGGGTTTCGAATAAAACTAGTAAGTGACAAATCAAAAAAAAAAATGAAGGTGATACTTCTTCACCCAACGCATGGTTCAGCTGGGGAAATCTGCTTTGAGACTTTGCTGATATGAAGAGTATCCCTGGTAAAATTTGGGGAAGAAAATGTGTCTCAGCTACTTCCATACCAAACACAAAGACTTGACCTGCACATCACCAAAAAAAGTTGATTGAGTATTCAAAGGGACTTTCTCAATAGGCTTGCCCTGCTCTTGCACTGTTTTCCGGGCCTCCCCCACCACCGCTAGAGCAAGATACTGAGCTGGATGGACTTCAGGTTTGGCATGCTGTGGTTGTTCATGCGGAGATATTTGCTTTCTCCAAATCATTCAGTTTTGGAAGGCAGCCTCACTCTAGGTCCTTGCATCAGAGGCATGAAGCTGATTATTGCGACTGATAAACATAGCAAGGAGCCTCAGAATTGACAGTCATCCCATGGTGCAGAACCAATACTACAGTCTTTCTTCTTTTCTCCTGCGGGATATGCTTTATGCATACTGAAGAGGCTGTTATGTTTGCTTACTGGCCAACTTTCTGAGATTCATCTCAAGGGCTTTTGGGTGGGTTTTTTGATTCAAAAGCGGGCAGAACACCTGGTATAAAATGTGAGATGGCTGCCAGTACAGTCAAAACTTTTTCCCAAAAAAGTGTCACTTCTTCAGGTTCCATCTCTTCCTTCCAAGAGCTTCACTCTAATTTGAAGTAAAGGAAGTTTCAAGTTGTGGTTTATTATGAGATTCTTGTACTTTCAGAGTAGAATCAGTGGCCTTCTAAGTGACTTTGTAAATATAAAAATACATATTTGCTAAAAACATAAAATAATTCTTATGCTGGCTGAGCCATACATTTATTAAACTTACGTATGTATATCAGAAAATGAAATGAGAACTCAGAATTGCTGGTTCTAATTATGTTTTACATTTTCAAATGTAATTCATAGCTCATACGTGGCAAAAGGTGGTTCTTCTCATATGATGTTTCAGAATATTGCTCTGATTTAAATAATTACCTTTTTCTTGTTAAAATACATATATTCAGTTTTAATATCCCTAAATAAATTGTAAAAAATAATAATAATTGTATTTTGTATATGAATTACATATTAGCTCTGAAATTTCTGGAAAGAATTCAGAATAAAATGTATTGACTTGAAAATGAAGAGAATTGTAAGCACAAGATTAAAACAAAATTAATACAAGTAAGCAGCATTAAGGTCAACAAATGGTTTTTTAAAGAGTTGTAAGAGGATTATTGTAAAAGGGCTTCTTTCTACCAAAAAACCCAACCCAAAATCTACATTCTTGTGTGAAATCAAGTAACAAAGCAATTCTGAGAGGAAACACATGCATTCAGAATTACAGCGGTTGCACCTCACTTGGTTGTTCAGCTCAAACATGTAGCACCTCCGCCTCCTCCGCCTGACAGGCGGGGGTCTGGTGCTCCTGATGCACCATGGTGCTGTGCTGGTGTGAGTCTGTGGGAATTCGGGTGACGGCATATCCCGAGAGGCATCGTAGTGCCATTTCCTTCCAGATATATCCAGCTTCTGGGTTTGCTTTAAAAAGTGCTACTATTAAAAAAAACAAAAAGTATGAATTAGAAAGGAAAGTTCTTTTTTCATGAGAAAACATGTTTTTATAGGATTTTTTCTATTAATCTTGTATGTGTATCCAACCGTACCAGTGAGTGAGTGCAAAAGGTGTGACCTACTTGAAATTGTGCCCGATTTGCTCTAAATGGGATTTTCTTTGATATTTATTGTTGCCGCTAATAAATATTGTCTGTTAGAAAGAGGAAGGCTGGCACCAGATCGGAAATGGTAATTCAATTTCAAGAGGATTTCAGAAACACCTTCCCATATTAATTTTATCTAGCTTTTCTGTTTATTTTAGAAATAATGTTAGTGGAATTGACTTGTTACAATGAAGGATTGTTTCCCATTGCTATACAAATGCTGATACAAACCTCAGCGTTTATGGAAAACAAATGTTGAGGTGAAGTCAAGACATTTATTTTCTAAGCAAGAGATGTTGATTCTCTGACATTATACTGCACGGCCTTTCTTTCTATTATGCCAAATGATTGATGTGGATTTAATCATTAGTTTGATGGCTGCTTTGCTCAGTGGAAAGGCAGCTGATCATTTTTTCATTATTAGTGAGCTGCATTTTGATTTTTCTATCAAAGACACTGCTGGCCCCAATTCATCCCAGGTCTAGAACCAGAGATTCGTTGTGCCCATTGTTTGTTTTGTGACCAAGCCAAGAACGATTTGCTTTCAAAATACTGTGAATATTTGTTTTGATTTCTCAAGCAGGAACATGTTTTTGATGAAAAGTTCCAGATATGTACTTGATTCTTTAAAAGTAAGTAAAAGTGGTGTACCTTTTGTGAGTAAACTGCTTACTGCATGGTAGAATAGATACGTATCTATATACTTGCATACAAGCATATGTGTATATATACACATAGAGTAATATGGAAAAGATTTAAATTGCTAGGATTTAGAATGGTAGACAGATACTAAACTATAAAATAGTTTGAATGCTTGGGGAGCCAACACCACAGATGGAAATTATAAATGATTGTGAGAGAAATGCAGACTCTGAAAAACACTTGGTGTTTGTGCATTTTCCAATGCAGTCACCAGAGGATTAGGAGCTGGGAACAGGGACAGGCTGGTGGCTTTCCTGGTTCAGAACCTCATCCCTGAGAGCTGCTGATGCCAATTGCTGAAGGAGGACTTTCAAGAGAACGTTTCTGGAACAATTATGGAATAGCTCATCCATATGGAGAATTTATTTTGTCCATCTCATAGGGTGCTCTCCTCTGAGGAGGACAAATGCACTTAATAAATAATGAGCTGTTCAACGCAAACTCTTGGAATGGTCTCTCCGTGTTGCCTTTGTGCTGTGAAGTTTCTCCACTGAAACAAGGAATAATGCAGAATTTCACCTGTGGACTGAATTAAACGTCTTTGTTATTTGGAAGCATCATTTACTTCTGTCTTCCTTGTCTGCTCAGGAGCACAAAGATTTACATTTTATCTGGAAATGTTTATCCTTTTTAGTGTAATTATGAAGTGAAGGTGCTCATTAGAGATGTCTAATCCTTTTGTCAATCTTATCTTTTATTTTGAATGAGATTTTACGGCGATATGCTTCTCAGCTTTATTTTCCATACTTTTAAGACTTCTTGTGCTGGATTTTTAAGATTTTGGCTTTTCCCATCTGTGCTGTGAGAAAGGGCAAGCATGATACGGTGAAAAGGATTTGCATATTTATTACTTCTGTTCCCAATTAGATAATGCTCTTTAGGAAAACTGGTAGTGGTAGAGGTCCCTGGAGGAAGGGGGATTGGGTATTCCCTTTGCGGGCTAATGGGCATGTTCTGAGGGGAGCAGCTTTGAGGTACTACAAGTGGCAGGAGGTTTACAGGCCAGAGATGGATATGTGCCACTCAGAGATTGTGTTGGGGAGCCGGGTGCAGCCCCAGAGGTGATGAATGGGGTTCTGCAGGAAGTCTGGGCAGAGCTTACTGCCACTCAGAATAAGTCATTGAGGAACTCCAAACCTTGTCCAAAGGCACTGGATGTCAGGGGAGAGGGGGTATAAACTCTTCTCCGTTCTCTTCCATCTAGCCAATTTCCTTTGCATTTTTTCTGCTTTAAAGTTAATTATCCTAGTTTATATTCTAATAAAAAATGCCTTTTTTGAGCTTAAAATAATTTTATTCTTCTTTGGGGCATTCTGTACAGAGGAAGGTCAAGACATATTGCCTCAAAGCTCATGGCTTGAAGTGCCATCGTACAGCACTATCCAGATCTGTCTTGTCATTACATTTTCACTGTGTGCCGCGTCTTGACTCCTTCATTCCCCAAGCCTGACCCTCTGTTTGGGGACCCGGTGCTGCGAGCCAGGATGAGCTGAGGCTGAAGGCACAGCTGCAGCAGAGAGGTAACCTCCGGCGGGGAACAGAGGAGAGAGCCAAGCAGCAGCACATTTTTACAGAGGCAAGTAAATAGATCACAGTTCATCTGCAACAGCCACGTGCCTAGGCATAATTGACAACACACACTGTTTATTTAAAAATAAGCTTGTTTTTGCCTGTGTATCTTGGTAGCAGACTTAAACATGCTAACAAGTAAAGTGGCTTTTCATGAGCCTTCATCTGTCAGTACCAAGGAGCCTGTTTTGTATTCCCAGGACCCAGAGTACCTCTGAATAGCACATTATATTTTCATCCTACTGTGCTGCCAGGCACTGTGCTTTCAGGGTAAGAGATAACATGTTAACAACTGAAACAGGCTGTAAAAATGAGGGGGAAATTGTGTCACCGATGGGCAATCGCTCAGATCACTAGAGGGAGGACTTCCTAATGGAATCTCAGCTAAGCACTGCACAGGCTTAAATCCCAGGGAGCATCTTCCTGTGAATTGGCCAGTCCCACCTTATTCCAGATTTCAGGCATCCTTTCCACACAGGGAGATTGATTTCAGATGCAGCTACATTGATAAAAATCTATGACATATTTATTCTTTATTTTGATGGTGTGCAGTCAACATCAGTCCCAGCAATGTGAGAGTAAGGCGTCTTTTTATCTGCAGATCTAAGGATGCTTCTGTTCTCCGTATTTTGTGAATTTGTTGGCAGGTTAAAAGCTTTCTGCAATCCGGATGAGTGGCAAAGCTCTCATTTGCCACAGCTCCTTTTGCTCATAGGAGAGTGAGTAATAGCAGAACAGCGACCATCCTTTGGGGAAGATCGTCCAGGAGCCCGCTCCTCCTCTTCTTGCCGTTATTGACTCTTAGTAGCCTTTTCAAAAAATCTATAGAGCTTACTCCAGCACTGACCTTGTCTAATCATATTGATTGTTAGTAACTGAAAGCTAATTAGGAAGCAAGTTGCAATGGTAATTCTTGAGTCATACATATAAAGAGAAAATACTGCTAAAACCACTAGTGCATGGTGACTATTAACATAGTTAAACAAGTTAAAGAATACAATTCATTCAGATTTATTCTGGAATTCAAATGAAGATACAATATGCAACAAGGAAGTTTTTCCCTTGCTACCACGTTTTCCTCTTTTGTAGTCATTTTTTTCTTTTATTTGTCTGTTGAGTTATGCATAATTTTAGGACTAAATGACAAAGTAGATTTTGGGTTGTTCTGCACCCCCCCACCCCGCAGCCCACACAAAATATGTCACAACAAGCTTCATGTGACAGGAGAATGACTGAGGTGGAGGGTAATAGGACTTGGAACCCCCCAGATTTCTAGGTCACTTGTTCATATCCAGTCTGCATGTGTGTGATGAATGGTTTTTTTTCACATGGGTAGGTTGATGGCTTGCATACCATGAGACCGTGATCTCAGCCTGTGCCCTCAGGAGATGGTGATTCATTGCAAGCTGGGGCTGCTGCAGCTGGCTTTCAGCAGCAGCCTCTTTTGGCCAGACTTTGAAACGGCTCTGCAGCAGAGCTGGTGTCTCAGTGGGTGACTATGCTCCTTTGTGGGGCACTGTGGGAAGGTTGGATTGCTTTGGCTGTGCTGTGCCTCATCTGTGGATAAATGGAAGATTTTGCCAGTCACATCTAATAGAGTCTTTTCACCCTATTTTTAACTAAATGTGACCCAAAGGAAAATCAAGGGCATTCTTCCCTGTCTAACGGGGGTCTTCCTTCTCCTTCTTTGGCACCTTACTAACCAGTCATGTCACGCACAAATCTTAGCTCTCCTAACGAGTCTCCATCTACACGTCTTTAAGGAGGAGGAGGACATAAAAGCATGCATCCAGTTGCTACCCTTCTGCACAGTTTGAATGATGAGGCAAAATGTATCTAGGAGAGTCACAGGACTGGATGGGAGATAGGAATGTACTGAGTTCAGGTCATATCCAAGTGAACATGAGTTTCTCTGCCCCTCCTAGTCTTCACTGGATGAATGTCCTTAAATTGACTTTAGCAGCACATAAAGGAAAAAAGTGAGCAGAAATGCAGCCACCGTGGAGCATGAATCTCTTTTAACAGGTCTCATAAATAAATGGAGTATTCTCTCTATGGCTTCTTGGGACTTGTATGCTCGCAGAGTTGCATTCATTTAATTGAAAATAAGATGTGAAATTGATTACTAAGAAATGTGTGTGACTTAAAAGAAAAAAAAAGAAGTTAGGATGAACTAAATGAGAATAAAATTACTGTAACAATGAAAGACACACATCTGGTTTGGGGCTTTGCACAGTCCTCGAGTTAAACAGGTGCCACTGTAGAGACAAGTCCTGAGCCTATCATTTTGAAGTACCCACTTCATGTTATCAGTAATTTAGCCCCCACGGTAAACACAAACTAAAAGTCCTTGTACATAGCTGCTGCCTAATCTGTCCTCACCGGAGGCTCCCACCTGGACGTGGGGCACAAGGGATTCACCTGGGGAATCTCTTCCCCTGTGTGTCTCTTAACCAGAGCCATCCTGCAAAGCCATCTTCTAACTAATAGAAAGAATATAAAGACACCTGATTACCTTTGGTAGAAGAATGAGGTGTGTGCTGGTACTGCTGGTTACTTTCTCTTTGCTGTACCTTTCTGCATGTAAGAGAAATGCATTCCTGTCCAGGGACCCAGCCCAAATCCTTGGGGATTTGGGTAACTTCAGGATAGAACATCTTTCAGAGGGAGCTCTGATAATGATCCGTAATACATGTTTTATTTGTTTCTTCATTTTCCTGTTAAAATAATCCAAAAATACATGTTTTGTTTTCAGTCTGATGGAAGAAACAATATAGCAGTTGCCTTTTAGTTTTTAATTCGGTATTTAACATACACAAAACATTCCTTTAAATCTGAAAACTAAATTGCTCTCACAGAATTGCCTTCAAGTGTGTGTACTTCTGTGTCCTTTTGTGTATTGAGCTGTGTGCTTTCTAGAGACAATACTTATTTAAAATTACAGGAAAATATGCACTCCTCTAAAATGTAGAATGTTAATGTAAATACAGATCCAACATATTAAAACCAATGGATTTCCATGCCTTCTGCTGCAGACAGAGTCTGAAATCTCCTTCAGTCTCAACTAAACCAATGATAGTAATCAGAAATTATGGATTTCATTTTCTTTTTTTATTTTTTAAGTGTATTTCATCAACATGACTTTTCTAAATGGTAATTTTTGTGGTTTGGGATCTTGCAGGATTTCCCTCCCCCTCCCCCATCAGTAGTATTTTTTTCAAAATGTTTTACTGGAAACAAAAAAGGTTTTGCCAGGCTTGTGTGCTGTGAAAACACTGTAAGTTCCAGTTTGTTTACATCAGTACAGGAAGTCAGACAGAAAAATATCATAAGTGTATGCAATACAGTACAACAAAGGAATAGACACAGCAACTTCTAAGGAAAACATCATTTTTTTGTTCAAACCACATTTCTTGTTCAGCCTCCTTTAAGCACTGTGGCTGGGGAGGAAGACTCCTCTTACTTTTCCCTTGATGAAGAAGGAAGAACTACTTCTGATAAGGTTTTTTGCATCATTTCTAGCTCCAACTGCTTCCTATGTCCCCAGTTAGATATGACCCAGGATAGTGTAGAGGAAAAGGGCTCCCAGGGAGATCAAGGTGCTCTTATACAGGAGAAACAGGTTGTTCCCAAGTGACCAGGAATTGTCTTTGGGATCTCAAGGGTTTTGCCTCATTCCTACGGAGGCTTCTCTGGGGGAATTGGAACTGAGGGCTCCACATCAAAGGGCTGAGTCCAGTCTGAGGACTTTCTTGTTAAAGCACTACAACAGCAGACAATAGCAGAAAGCCTTTGTTTGTCTGGCATTTCTACAAGCATGAAAGTTTCATGAAAGGCAGGTCCCGCTTGACCAACCTGATCTCTTTCTATGACCAAGTGACCCGCTTAGTGGATGAGGGAAAGGCTGTGGATGTGGTCTACCTGGACTTCAGTAAGGCCTTTGACACCGTCTCCCACAGCATTCTCCTAGAGAAGCTGGCGGCTCACGGCTTAGACAGGTGTACTCTGCGCTGGGTCAAAAACTGGCTGGACGGCCGGGCCCAGAGAGTTGTGGTGAATGGAGTTCAATCCAGTTGGCGGCCGGTCACGAGCGGTGTTCCCCAGGGCTCAGTTTTGGGGCCGGTCTTGTTCAATATCTTTATCAATGATCTGGATGAGGGGATCGAGTGCACCCTCAGTAAGTTTGCAGACGACACCAAGTTGGGCGGGAGTGTTGATCTGCTCAAGGGTAGGAAGGCTCTGCAGAGGGACCTGGACAGGCTGGATCAATGGGCCCAGACCAATTGTATGAGGTTCAACAAGGACAAGTGCCGGGTCCTGCACTTCGGCCACAACAACCCCATGCAGCGCTACAGCCTTGGGGAAGAGGGGCTGGAAAGCTGCCCGGAGGAAAAGGACCTGGGGGTGCTGGTTGACAGCCGGCTGAACATGAGCCGGCAGTGTGCCCAGGTGGCCAAGAAGGCCAATGGCATCCTGGCCTGTATCAGAAATAGTGTGGCCAGCAGGAGTAGGGAAGTGATCGTGCCCCTGTACTCGGCCCTGGTGAGGCCGCACCTCGAATACTGTGTTCAGTTTTGGGCCCCTCACTACAAGAAGGATGTCGAGGTGCTGGAGCGTGTCCAGAGAAGGGCAACGAGGCTGGTGAGGGGTCTGGAGAACAAGTCTTATGAGGAGCGGCTGAGGGAACTGGGACTGTTTAGCCTGGAGAAAAGGAGGCTGAGGGGAGACCTCATCGCTCTCTACAACTACCTGAAAGGAGGTTGTAGCGAGGTGGGTGTCGGTCTCTTCTCCCAAGTAACAAGCGATAGGACGAGAGGAAATGGCCTCAAGTTGCAACAGGGGAGGTTTAGATTGGACATGAGGAAAAATGTCTTTACTGAAAGAGTGGTTAAACATTGGAACAGGCTGCCCAGGGAAGTGGTTGAGTCACCATCCCTGGAGGTATTTAAAAGACATGTAGATGTGGTGCTTAGGGACATGGTTTAGTGGGCATGGTGGTGTTGGGTTAACGGTTGGACTCGATGATCTTAGAGGTCTTTTCCAACCTTAATGATTCTATGATTCTATGATTCTAAGCCTGAGTTACACAGCATAATTGCAGCAGAGACCCTTCATGGCGTACATGAGCAACCTCCTTGTAAGTGGGGTTCTGCAGAAAGGCTGCTGCTGGCTGATTTTAGTGAGTAAGCACCATCGTGTGGCCATGGGTCTACTATTTTTATTGCTTTTATTGGAATTTTGTGTGTATACACACACAAACGTAGAAACATATTACTGTATTGAATTTTGGCCCAAGTTTTATGACATGTTCCCTTCCCCCTATTAAGACTTTCTTATCTGCATGCAGTCTTGCAGTGTTTGCTGATGAAGAGGGTTATTTGTGTCAGGGAAACTCAGGTGGAAGCATGTGATTTTCCAAGGTTTCATAGTGGAGAGCTGTTCAGTTGTTTGTCAAATAAGACTCTAATGTATTGAATTGGGCTCCTTTTTGCTGCCATCAGCCACTTGGCGAAATAGTTAGGGATTGTATGTAATTCCCATGTTTGTATAGTATGTCATGTCTGCATCCTAGAACCTACAACCTACAGATTTGGGCTTAATGGTAATTTTTTCTGCTTATGATAGCACAGTGTCGCAGTCAGATAAATAACCATCGTTGCACACTTGTTTTGTAAAAATTTTGACTTAGTAGCTTCTTGCTGGTGCATGTGTTTTCTCTGGCAGTCTGTTACAAGGCAGAGGTTTGGATTTAATTTTGGAAGCATAAAAGAATATCCTTTTCCCAGGTAGGTTATATCTGAGGGCCCCAATCATGCAAACATTTATGCAGTAGGGTCTTGGCTGAGCCTGGAGCCAAAGCTCAGGGATAAGAGTTTGTAGGGTCAAGGCCTCAGTTAGACACAAACCACAAAAATAGTAAGTAGTTTTTATGGAAGGGAAGAATGAATGCAAATAGAAAAGAAGACAGAAGGAAATCTCTGTGCTGGAAAAAGGTATTTCACAGGGAGACTGTAACACTGTATAAGAGAAATCTAAATCCCTTCAGGAGGACATTTGAAAGATGTAGTGGATGGTGTTAGCAGCTGTAAGATAACGTCTGCATTCATAATTGTGTTTAACATTAGGCAATGCTAATATTTTTCTCATGATGGGTCAAGTCATAGAGATTTATTTTCACTGAAGTGGGTGTAACATACTGCATGATTTGCTCTGGTGAATACTGAGAGTCCTCTCATAAGCCTGGGAAGATTTTTAATGCCAGAACTGAGGAGTAAGACGTATTTCTTTACAATTTTCCCTCTTAGCTAAAAAGTTTAATTGTGCATATCTGAGGCACTTGCTATTCTGGATCTTCCTGTTTCTGTAATGCATTGGAGTTAGTAATGAACTGTCCTCCAGAGGCCTCTTGTGCATGTGTGCTTCCTTAAAGTCTGTTGAAGTGTCTGGAAACATCTGCTTCAAGATGGTCTGTTTGGAAAGGCTGTCACCAGACTTTGGGTCCTGGAAGCCACATGTTCTCCCAATCCAAGACAGTCTGCTTATTGATTTTCCCCAGAAATTATTTTCCTCATTTCCTCATTCAGCCACTCTCCTGAGTGATTATCTCAAATGTAATCTCCTCACCTGTCCAGGTCATCTTAATAAAACTATTCATCATTAGCTGGCTATCAAAGCCAAGAGAGAAGTAATAAAAGATAAGTGGCAATAAATGCTGCTAGCCCATTTCCATGGAAGGAGTTACGATGTGGGCATGAAGCTTGTGTCAGCATCTCTGAACGAGGAGGTCTCTTCCTCAGCTGAACAACCATCTTTGTCTGCCAGCGTGGCCTCAAGATCCTCTGGAGCCCATCGTGTCTGAGAAAAAAGTGCCATTGCCAGGGCGGGTGGTTTTATTTTAGAGATTTTTCTGCCTTCCCTACAAGCTTTCATAGTCAAAGGTAAAACTTAGTGATGCTCGAATGCAGGAGGCAGCAGGTACATCTGCCCCAGCAGCTGGAGGGCACCGAGTTATAAACCCCATCTCTCTGGGCTGCCTGCGTCGAGCCAGCATTTCTGCAGAAAGCTGCCGTTTCCTCCAAAGACCCAGTCCTTGTTTGTTTGACTCTACAAAGCTCCACGCATTTTCAGCTTTGTTAGCAATAAACTAAAACTAGTATAATACATCCCCTTAGTGCTGGAGTATGAGGAGATATCTATCACCCCAAACTGTACTGATTATAAAATCAATTCTTATAATGATGTGGCTTCTGCTGTTGGATCCGGTCATTATCAGTTCCAATCCTGCAGACTAATCGTGCGCTTTTTCAGATTAGAGAGACCAATTTAAAACTGTTACATGGACAATTAATTTGATGCAACCAAACCCTCAACAGACTTTCATCTGGATTGCTGGCATGGTACTAAAGCACTGATAGAAATAAAATCCCCTTTGCTTCTGTCTGCTGTGCAGAAATTTGCATTTTATTTTTCCCATGCCTACATTGATTTATTTGCGAATATGGCGTCATTCCCTTTGGAGAAGGCAGGAAGACACAGTATTGGTGCCTCCTGATAATCCCTTTCAAAGACTTACGTGTACACTATTTTGCTCTAAATGTGAAATCACTGTTAATACTCAGTTGGTTAAATGGGTATCCCACTTATTTAGTCAGGTCAGTACAACATGTGTGTATATCTTCAGCAAAGTAAAGAGGTGATGAGAAGAGTCAGTGCTTGAATTCATTTTTGAAATGTCAATAACTGCTAAGATATATTAGCCTGTAACTCCCTGGTGATCAATAAATCATGGTAGGGAGACAAGTTTTTCATGTTCACAACGAAAGTGGCAGGAGAAAGTGTCAACTATCTATTTTTAAAAGGTCAAAAGCCTCTAATACTTTTAAGAAAAATATATTTTCTTTTGTAACCTGTTTAAATCAATGTAGTAGCATTTTGCTGTCACTTTAGAGGGAAGTTTTCAAAAGGAAATTTCAGATTGGCTTGTTTCTGATCAGACTGAAAGAAATAAGAGCTTCTCCATCTATGACATGGAGACAGAGGTAGCCAGGTGTTTAATTTTTCAGTTCAGACACATCGCAGGCTGTTCCCACGGGTGCTCACCCAGTGAATGCTGGGCAGGATTGCCTGTGTGACACCACACTACTGCTAATTCCTTCTTAAGCTTGACATAAATTGTGGCATCAGTCAAACCACTGAGTAAAACTGACCTGGCAAATTGCTCTAAAGAGTATTTATACTTAAAGACGGGGGGGAAAGATAAAAATTGTTGGCCTTTTTTTTCTTCTCTTTTCCCTTAAATCAATGCAAAGCTATTGATTTGTTGCAGTGCAGAGAGCCCAGTGAGGCCACCTGCTCTGAGAATCAGTACCTGATACCTCCAGTATCGCTGCTAATTGCAGGTATCTATAGCGTGAAAAAAATTGTTCACAGGAATCCACAGGATATTTATGCCACAATAAACTGCCTCAAAGGCTGAGGATAAAAGGCCAAAAGGCCCAATTATGATGTATCACAGGAAATATAAGGTGGACAGATCAAGTGTATAGCCCATGTACGTACCTGCTTTGGAAAGGAATTTAAGGAAAGCTGCTGGAGTTTGCAGGGAGTGGGTCACTACAGAGGAGGGCAGTGGGGCTGGAAAGGCGGGAAATCCCCTCTTCATACCATGTGGCATGTCTGTGGGCAAGATGCACGCACCAAACAAGAGCCCGAGAAACCTCGACACACAGGGCAGCCCCCTCTGCTAGTCTGCCACAGTGAGATGAAACGCAGAAATCCGTAAATCCCACATTCACTGTGGTCGTCATACAGCCAAGCTCACCAGCTGGGCACCAGTTACTCTACGTCATTCCTGCTGCTGGTATTACAAGCTCTTTGTGTTCAAGAGCGTACGTCCCTGGGCACTGTGTAAGCGACTGATGCTGTGATCTGCTTCTAAGCTGGTCTTCTGCCATGCGTATGCTTTGCTTTTCTTTCGACACAAGTTTCCACTTACTCATCTATGTTAAACTTCTATATCTGTATATATGCATACATACATACATATACACGTACATACATACACACGCATTTGTTTTAAATAGGTACATTTCCTAGCAGGAGAAAAATGACCCTCTCCCTGTCTGTGTGCCCCGCTCTGATCCTGAAAGGAATTCTTATCATAAAAGACATATAAATGTCCAGTCTTTTATTCTTTCATTATTTTGAAATGTGAGACCACTTGGCTGCAAGACCATTAGTTTGTGAGTTTAATGCAGTCTTGCTTTTGCTGTAAGACTTTGATTAGTCTAAAAGACTTTTTCTTTAGAGAACGACAAAGAAACTGCCATGAACTATAAATTCCTTGCTAATAGAATTGTTTAAAAGGCCATTTCAATGTATCTTGATTTTTATGGGTCGCACTTTGAGTGCAGCTGGTTTGAAGAGGAATACTTCCTATGCTTCACACTGGGCTCTGTCACAGATGTCATGATGATGTACCCCCAGCCCTGCCTAAGGGCAGCTTTGCAGGCAGGTTAAACTGAGCTAAGACTGTACTGCCACTAGGCAGCACCTTCCTCCTCCTCTTCGTTTTCCATCTCTGTCCTTACTGTTACTGGCTCTGGCTATCGCACATGGAAACGCTACACTGCAATCAGTTGCTTGCGAATAAGTAAGAATGATTACAATTTACTACGTTAGTGGCAAATTAGAGGAAATTCCTTAGTCGTGTGATGTTGTCACACCTTAAAGTCTTACATTCTCTTTGAAGAAAAATAAAAACAATTATCCTTTGTGCTTTTGTAAAACGTTTTTACTGAATAGTTTTTCCTCTTTTAGGCTGTGTTTGCGTAAACAATTTATGCTTTTGAGGATCACTGTTGATTTCAATAGAGCTGTGCATTCAGTGGAAACTAAGCTTAGCAGACGCCTAAGCACTTTGCAACCACTGGGTGGTTTGGGGTTTTGGAGGTTTGGGTTTTTTTAAGAAATTGCCCCTGACTGTTTTGCATACCATCTATTCAAAGGCTTGCATGCATCAGAAATGATGCTCAAATTGCCATCTGGATTTGCTGTGATAGCTAGCAGTAGAGCTAATAGCATCATTCATTACAAACAAACAACATAATAACAGTCCCATCTTCTCTTGTGATGACATATAATGAGATATGCATTATAAGCAATCATCTGTTTGTGTGTATTTATACAGTAAGACAAATCACTTGCACAAATACTAGCCAGCAATCCCCTTTTTCTCTTTGTAGCTGCTGCTGCAGGTATTATTTGCTCTCCTCTACAGAGGATCTGAGTCTGCTGAGTCGGCTGTTTGATGTGAGCAGCAGTGGTTTGTACTTTTAATGCCAGAGATACCTGTATCCAAGACAGTGTTCTTTCGGTTTTCCATGAGCAGGGTGTGCATTTTTTGCCAGGTACGAATAAATTGTTCATGCACATTATACAACCAAAACCCAGACTAGTGCTGCCCATTGCTCACAGTGTGTGACTGATCCCCTAAACTGAATGTTTTTTTTTAATTTATCTTTCTTACCTGAATGACAGCTTGTAACAGGTGTACGGACACCCCAAAGGACACGAATAGCAATGGCCTTCTGTCAGAAAATAGCACTTTAGTGCTGTAAACTGGGATTCATCTGCGAAGAATGATGATGAGTAAGGTCATCACCAACAGGATTTCCTGGACAGAGTGTAGCAGAGGATGCACAATTCATTGCGGGGGACAGAGGGTCTTGTCCTTTTCCCTCACCCCCCACAATCCCATGAACACAGAGGACAAAGCCCAACACCAGAAGGGTTACTGCCTTCTGCCATTGAAAAATTTCCCTTCTGTTCCCTTTACTTGTCTTGAGAGGGTCATAACCACTACGGCTGCAGTAGAAGTTTGCTTGAGCTGGAAGACAGCAAAAATCATTTTAAATGGATGTATTTTCATTACCTGTTAAAGAAAATGACTGTCACCTTTGTACCGGTGAATGGGAATATTAGAATGAAAGCCAAGTCATTCCCCAAATCTCTGAAACACCCCCCTCATACGAGTGCTATTTAATTCTTTTAAAAACTTAATCTTTTAAAAACTTAATCTTGTAAAAACAGTTTAGAGATTCCTATCTTCCTACTTCTCTTTCATCCCTTCCTTAACCATGCATTCTTCAAGCCTTCCAAAGTGTCGTGGCCTGCTCGTGCCCTACTTTAATCAGATCTGTATCTTCGATTTCTCAAACCGAAATAAAGCCCATAACCCATCCCACTCTTAGGAAGCCAAAACACTCTCCTGATGCAGAAACATTCAGTTTTAAGCATTCCATTAAGAGAGGTATATCATCCAAGTTGTTCCAAAGTTAGATAGCAGATTGGATCATAAAAAATTATTACCCTCGACAGCCCTATCTGTCGGGTGAGGTCACTACTGTATTGTGGTTTCTTAATAAACTTTGTTTGCCTGTATAAGGCCAACAAATCTACAGCATTTTTCCCTGAGCTGTTTAGTGGCGTGAAATCTCTTCTGGCTAAATGGATTTGTTGGTATTAAATGTTCTGCTTTTTCTGTGATTTTTTTTTTTTCTAGATAACTGATTTTTAGATTGTGGGGAATGGCAAATACACTGCTGACCACCCAAAAAGAACATGAGCAAAACCAAACCAAATCTTAAAAGTCTGAGACACCTCCCATGTTGTTAAATCTTCTAGACTGTAGTTAAGAGAGTTGTACTGTCATATAAATACAGCATAGAGGGTGATTGCTTCTACCATATATCTTATAATGCATTATTTTTAAAGAAAACAGGAAGATAATAAAAAGTCTTTGAAACATCCCTTGCAACGGCCGTGTACCTTGCATGGCGTGAAGGAATCCCAGTCTCAGTCAAAGCATTTTTTTGCTGCTGAAACATAAATAATAAAGAGGAACTTGTTCACATGCAAGCTGGTGGTTCAGCACTGCTAAACAAATGCAGTTCTCATCACACCCTACTGAGCACCTATTGTCAGTCCTCATGTACTTTTATTTTCTTGTTCTCCAGTCAGTATAGAGCTCCCAGAGCAGAGGAGAGCTGGGTTTCTTCTGTAAAAACCTTGAGGAAACAGGAGGGAGAGCTTCTTATTAAAATAAAAAATATCAAACCACTGAGGCGTTTTTTAAAGCAGAAAAGGTCAGATGAGCAACTTATCTTCTTTTGCAAGGCTTTTGTTTGTCTTAAATGGGCAGGTAATTTGTCAGGTACGGTTCAGTTGTTAGTCAGAAGGAAGTGGAATACTTTTTATATTACTTGTAATAATTTTTGTGATTACTTTTGTGACTCTGCACCTATCGTTATGTTCTATTGTTTTACCTCAGGCCTGTTTGAATCTATTTGCAACCAATACACTTTCAAAAGAACAAGACATCCAGGAACAAGTGCCAACCAGTTTGCAATCTGGCTATTTATCCAAGGTTTCATTCCAAAGATGTGCACAGTTACCTTGCCGTTAAAATCCAGTAGACCATCACACTATCACCGAGTTATATCTGTATTACAGATTTTACTCCCTACAGCTGACCTCGGCCTGGGAAATAGTGGTTTTGCACCATTTCCAAAAATGGCAGTGGGGAATCTTTTGGCATAACTGTCTTTACCTCAACTTTCCTGGTCACTGCCAGCATAAGGGATGTAATCAGGACAGGATGCACTGCAGTAATTACCCCTTGATTCACCAGGAGAACTCCTGAGCTCTAAACTACACCAGAGCCTGAGCCATCTCTTTGCCATCCCACAGATTAAGGCAGGAAAAAAAATGTATTCTGGACCAGCAGGAGATGCATTCTGGTGTGTTGATAACAGAAAACTAGCCATTTTTATTCTGCAGTTCTGTGGCTGAAAGCGGACATTAATTGTATATAGAAGAGGTCAAACTGTGTTTTCTCCAAGGCGTGGAAGACTTCTTCACGTCTGTGGTCTCCAGCTCCTGCTAATAAGGATGTGTCTGCTGGTGGCTTAATTTTAATCTCTGTAATTTACGTCAGGTCAAGACAGCATCATGCCCTACTGCTGAAGTTGTGTCATATTTCTTGGGAACTTTTTAGCTGTCTTCTCTATTTCAGTCGCCTTTCACCCCCTCTTTTCTTCACCGAGTTAAAAGCTTTCATTAAATCTTTATCAGTAATTAGTGATGTCAGAGATCCAATAGCCAATGATGGATGGGCCCTGCCTTCTAATACACAGGGAATGGTGACAGCAGCGGGTGCAGGACTGCCATTACAGATACAAACTTCAGCCTCAGAAGATGTCTGTTCCTGACTGTTGTTGTTTGGCTTGGTGGCAGCTCATCGGTGGTTTTGGGGTCTGTTTTCTTATCTGATATCCACCTTATTTTTAAAACTCATCAGTAACCTAGGAAGAAGTTGCTTGTTAATTTTTCACTTGTCCATTCTCTGTTTCACCATGGCTTGAAATATCTTGACTTTTAAATTATTTTTCAGAGAGATCTCACAGAATGATGCCTTGGAGGTCATAGAAGCAAATGTGTTTTCCAACCTTCCCAAACTACATGAAATGTAAGTAATAAGCAATCTAAATTCAAAGGAGACAATTATAAAGATTCATTATAGGCAAGTATCAAAGGTTTTGCAGTTTGCTTCAGGTAAGCTCTGAAGAATTCATAGCGATAAGGGAGCATTTGAAATCTCCCTTTGTCTTTTCCATCTTCTTATTTAACTGTCCCTTTCTTTCCCTGGTCAGCGAAACTTATCTATAGGCAAGTATCAAAGGTTTTGCAGTTTGCTTCAGGTAAGCTCTGAAGAATTCATAGCGATAAGGGAGCATTTGAAATCTCCCTTTGTCTTTTCCATCTTCTTATTTAACTGTCCCTTTCTTTCCCTGGTCAGCCTGAAACTTATCCTCGAACCACTGCTGATATCAAAAGGTGGTGGGGTCTGCCGGTCTGTGGCAGGCTGCTCTTTGAAGTCATGCAGATCTTCTGCTGTCAAAAAGAAAATCTCAGCGTATAGTACCACTACATCATGGGGCAACCACAGATATTTTAGGATCAATATATTGATGTATTTCCTCTGATGTTTCATTTTCTCTTTGCAGAAGAATTGAGAAGGCCAACAACCTCGTGTACATTGATCAAGATGCCTTCCAACACCTTCCGAGCCTCAGATATTTGTAAGACCTTTTGCAAGTACTGTAGTAATTTTTAATGATACAGATGTGTTTCTGTCCAGCCTGTGCTGAGCACTTTTGGTAATAAGACAGGATAATGCCCTCTCTCCCCCTGCTAGTTGCACATGTCAATCCACATTTTCATCCCCAGGCCTGCACACAGTCCTCAGAAAAGCTGAAGATAATACCCTCCATGGAGTATTCACACACAGAAGATCCTTGAGCCTTTCTAAGCAACAGGTTGAAACTGAGTGATGAGAAAAGGAGCTGGGCCTTTTTTCCCTCTGTAAAAACAAATTTAGGTTGAAATGCCTCCCGAGAGCTTTGGGACAAAATCTCTGTCATCTGTCTTTGCTATGGCTCTGCCTTCTGTTATACTTCATACACATGGTATTAAGCATTCAACTTCTCTTTTCTTTAGCAATGGCAGTGCTATAGCAATGGTTTCATTAATGCTTAATGTGAGATGATTAAAACCTTAGAGTACAAACATATTGGTGTATGGTATAACTTTATTTCATTAGCCAGCTTCATCAAGAATGCTGCTTGCACAGCTGTGGTTGCCACATCTGCTCCCATGGGGTTGCCATCACAATTCAGTGATAATTGACTCCATCCTTAAAATAAACTGTTACCCAAAAATATTTTCACAGCTTTTAGCGCGTGATCTTAACATGACTAATAATCCCTCCTATGCATAAAACCCCAATGAAGTCCAATGAAGTCCAATGAACTCTGTTTAACAGTAATTGGTTTTAATGGCTGTAGCTTAAGCTCCCATGGTGTTCTTTGCTGAACAATGGCATATACACCCAGCAGGATATTAGCTTAACTTTTCCACCTGAGCACATATACCTAACCTTGTTTTCCTTACTTACACAAGAAACCTTACTCATCCAAGAAGCCTGATCATGATTTCTACATTTGAGTACATAAGAGTAAGTGCTTAATTCTCTGGTTAGATATTTCTTAAAGATGGAATGAAATCAGGTCAGTGGTCTAATAAGCATAGCTCTCGGTAAGCTAATGAGTGTTTAAGGTCTCTGAAAATCCATAGCATCTGACAGGTTCTGAGCTCAGAAATGCCAAGAGGCATTGGTTTGAATTTGAAGTTTAAGATTTGAAATTTAAGGTTTGGACTTTAAGAGGTAAGGCATATTTAGCGCTACACAAGCCATTATGGTTTAAACCCTCATTGAACTGGAATATGTGGTTAGAGTTGCGGTAGGATTGTTGTTCTCCCCAGTATTTTTACCAATATCTGCTTTATCAAATTCACCAGGCAGCTTGATAAACTTTAATTTTTTTATGTCCATAACAGAAACACAGATTTTTCTCTTGGCAGCAGGGAAATAAAACTTTAAATTTGCATTGTCATGAGGAGAAATCATATGCCTTTTTCCTTTGGTTTCAAGCCTGAGTCATTCAGCAGTGACTGCTGTCTTTGAGTAATTCTGGCTACCTGTGAACGAAAACACAGCATTTGTTTATCCCGTGTAAAATCCCCGGAACAAGCTGCTATGGGTAGTACAGTTGTCAGGTGTACAGATGGTTAGGAAGAATGGGAGCACATTTATCTCATACAAAATTGAAGAACAAGAAGAAGAAATGAGAACACAGTAATGAACACACTAATTTCAGTGACTTTTTAAATGTGGGAGGGACACACAAACTATAGGTCATGAGGAAAAGGTAAATCCCCACTTTAAATATCTGAAGTACTGGAAGTTTTTCTCTTGACTTTAGTGGATACTCCCTCTTTTGAATAATTTCATTCCACGCTCCCATACACATTTGGCTCAAACATTCAGACATGCTACCTGTATAAAAATTCAGCTGCAGCAGCTCTACTATGACCTATAGAAGCAACAGATTAAAAATATAGAGGCTTGCTTGTCTAACTAACCATTCCTCACTCCTCTTTAGTTAGTTCTACTTACTGGCTGAAATCAGAGGAAAATATATTTCAGATACTTTTTAAGGTATTCTCTCTTGTGGGCACACAGGACTGGAAGAGACTCCCCAGAATACTGTATCCCATTTCTTACTGGCTCCACTCCATGTATCCCATTAATTAAGTGCTTTATGGACATTTCCCTACTTTCTCTTTTTTTTCCAGGGGAGGCTTTTCCAGAAACTCAATGATTTGGTGACTAGAAATTTTTCTCTAATTTTATTCATGGCCACTTCATTCACATTCATTCTTGTGCCAAAGCACAATTTTCTCTAATTTAAATTGATAAAATCCATCTTTGGTGTTTACTCCACTAATGGATTTATGCTGCATCCCCTCTGTGCCTTCACTTTAGGAGGCAAAAAAAAAACCCCTCTTGTCTGACTATAAATAGTACAAAAGGTGCAGGCTTCACGGCTCTGAGAGTCTGAATAGATGAATGTCTTTCATGCTAATTACAAGGTTTGAGGTAGCTGCGCTGGGGGTATAAATCAGTGCAACACCTTTGGCTTCAGTGGAGCTACACCAGTTCACACCATAGGGATCAGGGAGCAGGACCCAAAGTCCCTGTAGGAGCCTTCCACGTAGCAGTGAGCTCGGTGTAATGCTGAGTTACATCATGCTCAGGTCACTCCCTCTACACACAGTCATATCTTTGTGCTCTCTTTTGGCACATTTCTTAGGAAAGACTGCCATTTTCTCCATCCCCTTGTTTCACTCACTGGTGCTTGCCCTTTTAGAAACCTCCCCTTGAAAAGGCAGAGAGTTTTACTGTTTGAAAGAATAGGACTGTTAATTTAATGAGAAAGCAGATACCTTGATGGAAGGCTGCAAAATGGCAGCTGGTAAAGGTAACCCAGTCCTGGTATTCACCTTCCAGTGACGTACAAGGAAGGGTCAATTAGTGAAAATATAAGGCAAGATGCTGAGGGGAGCTCATGTGGGACTAGAGTTTAAAATAATTCAGAAAAGGGTTAAGCATCTGTGTCGATAGAAATGCTATCAACAGCTATTTGAGAAATTATAAAAATTTTAAGGCCATGAACGGAAACTAACAAACCTTTGTACATCACAGCCTAATTCTCCCGTTAACTGCTGGAAGTTAGGAAGGAATAGCAAGTGATTTCATAAATATCTTGTTACAAAACAGATTAGGAGATTCTGTCCGACCATACATGGGGTTGGTGTGAGTGGAAAAGCAATGTGGGACCTGATGCTGGTCCCACTGGGACGAACTCCTGTTGCCCATGTAGTGTATCTTCTCCCCAGCTGGGGTCCATGCCAGCTTCCCAAATAGTCCACGTCGAGGCAGCAGAACTGGAGGTGGAGGCCTGTACTCAGAGAGGTCTTTGGCCCAGCCTTCTGCTGCAGACCCTGCCATAGACCTCTGTAGCCCTTCCTGGTCTGACCGACCAGTCAGAACGGCTGGCACAGGCACCCCTGTATCTCAGTGTAAAGAGGTATAGTGAGACCCAGCTGCAACCAGCATGCCAAAGCAGGGGGACTCGGGTACCTGCCCATTGCCGGGCTCATTGTGGTTCTTTCTGAAGTTTCCAGCCACGGTGGCAGTCTGGCAGGGTACGAGGCACATGGTCTGATTCCTCACAACAGTGCTGTGTCTGTGACAGAACTGTGAAAACACAATTCAGAAAATCTCGCAGAAAAATATATGTTTACTGACAGTTTTCATTAAAAAAAAAGAGAACAATTAATCAGTGTTAATGCCTGAGACTGAGCCTAGGCACCATAGCCCATCAGTTTAATGACCTTTGCTTGCAAGGCTTTCTCTGTGCTGCTTCAAAAATAGTTGTATCGCCACTAGGTCTTATTTATGGGCAGGCAAGCTCTGGCTAGCCTTGTCAGTCCTCTCATCAGCTTCATGGGCTCATTACAGCCACTAGCTGTTGAACATTAATATGCTTTTATCTCTATCAGCTTGGGTACAAATACATTTCCCACTCATCCCATTCCCTTTGTTTCCTGCATCATCATTACTGGTATGGCAAAAACACTAAGGAGAGAAAAATGCTAAAAAAATGCAATGCTGAAATACTCTAAACCTTCTAGAAAAACGCAACCTTAACTTTCTCACCAGTCTTTTAGAAGCAGTGAAGAGAATTGTTAATTGGTCTTCTTGGATATATGCCAAAGAGACAGACTGCTTCAAAATGGTAACTTATTGACCTTTTCATGGGTACAAGATTATTTATCTGGCTCTCATTAGGGAGAGCTGTGGCATTGTCTGTTTAATAATGTAGTGATGGCTTTTCAAACCTATTTTCTTTCCAAAATTAGTTCTCATGTGTAATCTGTGTCCTTTGGTTCTTTTTTACAGTGGATGTGTCGACATCCTGTATTAAGCAATCTTAGCTTAAAATAGAAAGATTTAAATGTAACACTGCTTTCAGATCAATTTTGAGGGCATACAGCTGGATTGTTGGAGGGGAGGGGAGGGGAAGTGTAGGTCGCAAAAGCATGTGCTTTATCTGCAAAATAGTTTGCATTGTGGAGAGCAGAGCCCAACTCCAAAGTCTTGCAGCTGCTTGTACCTGCCTGGTCTTATTTTGTGGAGGACCTGACACTCGTGTACCTGGCATGCTTCCTAAACCCAAACCTGTATTTGCTGCAGATGCAGCGAAGTCCACAGAATTGCTGACCCTTTGCATGGAGTTGGCTCTTCAATAAAAAGAAATGATGCTCCACTCCTTCCTTTTACATGGCAGCCTCACGGTTAAAGACCTTGCCCCAGAAGTGGGTGTTGTGGATTATAGGCTCAGCTTAGCCTGCAAGGCTGGGACACATGAGTCAGAGGAATCTCTTGCTGCAGTCAGGCTCGCGTGCATTATAAATTAACCAGCATGATTAAGGGACACAAAAATAATGCTAGCTGAGTGATGTTGTATTTATCTCTGCCTACCTTGGGTTTGCAATTTAGCAAATACTCACAATAAGTTGATGAGGTAAACCGTGTTCCCAGTTTTGTCAGAGTAGCTCCTACCAATTTGGCACAAAAAAAGAGAGGCGTGTTGCTATATCTGGAGATAAGCAGCCAGAATCTTCCAGGAATTTGTTTCTGAAAGATTTTTTTTTTTCTCTGCTGATCATGGTGCTATATTTTCTTAAGTGCTGACTCCAGTAAGCCTTTTCAGAAAGACAATTAATGTTTTGGAAAGCAGCCATCAGCTATCTGAAAAACAGGTTCTTACCAAGCTGTTTATGCATGGCAAGGGGGGACTCAGTTATAACACAGATTAAAGAGGACACTTGTTTAAAGTGCGGCTACTAAGGACGTATATGTTATATGGTAAATATATTGACAAAAGTGTCCTGCAGGAAAGATATTCCGTAAATTGGATTATCTACATTCTAAAAAGATTATCCACTTAAAGGCCTCTAGAGATCTGCTGGTGGAATAAAAAGAGAGGGAAGATCTAGGCTGTAGTCTAGCTAAATTTTTTTTAGTTCTTTTTCTGCAATTAATTAAAAGAACATCCTCTCCTGCTCCTAATCACCGTTCTGTGCCTCTGTGCAATCAGTGCTTTGTGCCACCTGTAGATTTACTTCAATATGTAATGATTTGTCAAAGATGCTTTCCTCTTCATCTCATGCTGCTCAGTTGACACCAGTACAAATTGAGCCCTGAACACTTTGGGATTACTGGAAAGATCAGGACTATGGCATCACCCAAAGCCTTGAACGTATTTTTTCACACATGTATGGTGAAAGCCCTGCTAACCAGTATGGCATTTTGTTATGTTGGGAGTAAGTTGCCATTGGGAGCAGTGTTTGAATAGCATATGTTAGAGTACTATCATCTTTCATTACTGCAACATGAGGATTGAGATTTTCTTGGGAAAGTACTGTAGAAAGGAAAGCTTCTCATGTCTTCTCCTCTGTCCTGCAATAGCCACACACTACTTGGCAGCAGTTTGCTTCTTCATTTACCTACTAAAGAAAATGCATGCCATAATTCGTATTTAACAAGTGGCTCGTAAAAAGAATTGCATGAATTTTTAGCACATGACTCATTTAAAATTAAAGGCAACTTTCAACTAAAACCCTGTACATCTCCAGTAATTTAGAGAGTGTACTTTAAAATACTGTAAGGGAGGAGTTACAGCTTCTTCTATTGCTTCTAATTTTTTCAGCTAACTCCTTTTACAAAGTGTAAGTGCAGAAGTACTTTAAATAATAAGGGCCTTGTGAAATCCACTTCCTTCATTAATCATGCTTTCTATTTAACTATATGTAACAGTTTTTCAAAGGCATTTTTGTAGAGCTTTCTTGGTCACATGTGACAGCTGTTATTTTTAAGCTAATGAAATGTCAGACCTCTCTGACTCCTGAGACGAAACAGTTGTGACATTTCAGCAACTTTCCCAAATTGGCTTCTTGAATATTCACTATGCTGCTTTAATTTTTTCCTGCATATAATGCATTGCTTTTTGTTATAAGATGAGACAGATAACAAGTTGGCTTTTCAACATCTGAGGATATCCAGATACCGCCTCGGGGAGCTCAGAGCAGTACTTACGCAAGTGAATGACTATTTTATGGACCTGTGTGTCACCCTGAGTGCCCAAATGTAGGATTTGGTTGTCACATGGAGGTGTTCAGTTTCAGTTCAGATTATGAAACCTGAAAGGTTGGAACTGTCCTGAAATAATCTACGTTCGTAACAAACATCCAGTGAATGCTGTTACTTTTTTCCCATCTCAACCAGTGCTTTTCATCACCATTCAACTCTTCAGGAATGAATCTGCAAAAAAAAAATCCCATCCAGTAATGAAAGAATATTGTTCTGTTTAAGTGCCAGGACAAAAAATACCTTCCATATACTACTAATACTTTCCCTAAGGAACCAATATTCTCAGTGAAAGTTTACCTTCTCTACCATCTCACATATTAAAGATATAACTAAACTTTCAAGAACCCAAATTTTCTCTTTGTTTGGTAGAGTCAAAATGGGACATTTGGTGACTGGGGAAAAAATCCCAGCCGGTCGGAGCCCAGCCTGGTCCAGCTCCTCCTCCCTCCTGCGCTCAGCCCTCCTTCCAGCCATCAGCAGCCACCAGCCATCTCCTGCTGCATGGCAATATCATGTTTGTCCTGCCCTTGCTACTGCTCTGGATAACAAAATTTGCTTAAATTAGATGTGGTACAGGTCTGTGGATACCTGTGACCACGTTTCGCCGCTGGCTGTGGGCACAGGGTTGTCCTTCAGAGTCAGAGTTTCTGGGATGGTGTTTCATGGACAGGAACCGTAATGCAGAGGCCAGTGATCACAGAATCATAGAATCATAGAATCATAGAACCATAGAATAGTTTGGGTTGGAAGGGACCTCTAAAGGTCATCTAGTCCAACCCCCCTGCTGTGGACAGGGACATCTTCCACTAGATCAGGTTGCTCAGAGCCCCGTCCAACCTGACCTTGAATGTTCCCAGGCATGGGGCATCCACCACCTCTCTGGGCAACCTGTGCCAGTGTTTCA
>NW_008794597.1:482487-488889 GCF_000699145.1 Aptenodytes forsteri | reverse complement strand
CAATTCTCTCAGCCTTTCTTCATAGGAGAGGTGTTCCATCCCCCTGATCATTTTCGTGGCCCTCTTCTGGACCCGCTCCAACAGGTCCGTGTCTTTCTTATGCTGAGGGCTCCAGAGCTGGACACAGTACTCCAGGTGGGGTCTCACCAGAGCAGAGCAGAGGGGCAGAATCACCTCCCTCAGACCTGCTGGCCACGCTGCTTTTGATGCAGCCCAGGATACGGTTGGCCTTCTGGGCTGCGAGCGCACATTGCTGGCTCATGTCCAGCTTTTCATCCACCAGTACCCCCAAGTCCTTCTCAGCAGGGCTGCTCTCAATCCCTTCATCCCCCAGCCTGTACTGATACCGGGGGTTGCCCCGACTCAGTGATACTCGACGTGGTGGGAGGGTAGTTAAATACAGAGGCTCAGACCCATTTCCAGCCACACAAATTGCTGAAATGTTCCCATGTGTTTGGTTCCTTGCTACTGGAGGTGCTGGGGAATAAAGCATCCTAATTCTCTCTTACTTTCATGAAATAATATTATTTCCAGTGGAATTAATGTATCCTCTGTTAGAGCAGAAGGTTAAAATTGTGGTTAGTGAGTTGATACTTTTTTCTTAAAAGAGCTACTATGAAAATAATTATCCTGTGTCAGTGCAGTTGATTTCTGCAACCAATATGGTTGGGAAATTAATACCAACAGTTTCCTGAGATCATCGGGAGGGACTGTGTAATTATCCAAGATAGGGTTTCTCCCTTGACTTCAGTGGGGCAGAATTCAGCTCGTGCTTTGGAGAAAAACGTTTTTACGTTACAATGTCAAGTTTCCTATGGGCAAATCCCCCATTTGTGGCTAAACTCTGCCTTTTGTGGCTGCCATTTTAAGTCCAATGTTCTTTCTTCTTTGTTAATTATTGCTTCGTTCCTGGGGCAGAGCGAATAATCTTCATCTGTTCTCTCCCCCTTAGGTTAATATCAAACACTGGCCTTCGGTTTTTACCTGCTGTTCATAAGGTGCACTCTTTCCAGAAAGTTTTACTGTAAGTTTTAATGTCTGCTTTTCACTTTTTAAAAGCTCCCTTTGAATGTTCTCCGGCTCCAACAAAACCTTTCAAGATGTCATTCCCCTTGTGTTCACTTATTAGCTTCATGGTAGCATTTTGGGTTGTAATTTTGTAGGCATTGATGATAATGTGGCCTGAAAGGTGCTCAGTGCTCTCTAGGTCTCCCTCCTACAAAGCATTTTAACTTGCACTTCACAGACCACTCTTCCTTTAACTACGCTATGAGTGTGTGCCTGGATGGCCCAGGGGACGGATAACAGCCTTTTACTCCTCTTTCACCAGTTGAAACCCAAACCAGGCTAGTGGTGGTGGAAATTTGTTGCCACCTGGTGCCAATTCTCTGGCCTGCATGGGAAGAGTTGCTGATCTCGGAGCTGTTTTCTGTGGAGAGGTGGCCACATCACAGAGCAAAAAAAAAGAAAAAAATCACAGGGAAATATCTCTACTGTGCTCATTTTTTTCACTGGCAGTAAAACTGTCTGGAGAATGAAATATTTTTTTCTATGGAAAATTCCAGTGCCAACAGAGAAAAAAAAAATCTGTAAGATTTTGTGTGAAAGCAGGCGCTTTTTTTTGTGTAAAAGTACCTTTTTTCTGTAAAAAATGCATATCAGAAAAAGCTTGGGTTTTTTTTCACTGAAAAAGATCTTGACACAAATTTTTCAATCAGTTCTTAGTATAAACTGAAAGCAGAAAGCCCAGGAAATAAGCAACTATTTCTTCTCTTCCTTTGGACAACATATCATTAATGCACAGGCAAAGTTCTGCATGTTCAAATCTTTGATTAGAACATTTCAAGCTGCAGAAACATTAATCCTGCAGTTGTCTTAGTAATGGCCATTAATAGAAATAAAAATGCATAGAAAACATAAAGGGGAATGCCTGAATATAGTATACACACATATAAGATAAGAAATAAATTTCTGTAATACACTTGACATACGTAATTCTGAGAACTGCATTTCAGAGCTCCCAGAAGCCATCAAGCAAATGCAACAGATATGGAGCTACAGAGCCTTCCTCCTGTATACCTTCATGTTTATCATCAGTCTTAACTAGACTTGAATTATTGTGTCCTGCTGAGCAAGAGTTAATTTTTTTTCAGGTGAAACTCCTCACTTTCCTGTAAGAATAAGTAGGCCTTGATACTGCTTGAGTCCCAAACTAGACCTTGGTTCAAACCCTGACCCCACTGAGGTCAATAAGAAAATTCCCGTTGGCTTCAGTTGTACCAATATTTAAGTCCCAAAGACAGGTCTTGATGGGTCATTGATGTTTATAAAGGGCTCGTGCAGATCCTTAGCAGAGGGATACACTTCACTCGTATGGGTGCTGCGCTCCCTCCCTATTCCTAACTCTGCTGACCTCAGTTTGCAGAATGAGGCCTCTGTGTAAGTGTCACTTAATGCAGAGCTGTGGCCATATTCAACTGTCAGCATGAGATAATTTTGGAACCGCACTTAATTTCAAGCTTTGCAGATAATTCATTTCGTTCCCTGCTTTCCAACAGAAACAGCATGAAAACAACCATATCCCCAGTCTAAATTATGAGTAATACTGTTTAACTTCATTGAGGTCTATTTTGAGCAAGCAACAGAACGTATATCTGCCATTGCTTTTTTCATATCACTCAAAACCGCTGAAAGCCTGAAATGCCTACTTGTCAGTTCAACAAACTGCATTGACAGGGGTCCCGCGTCTTAAGTTCTTAAGCACATACAAAGCTTATAAGCAACCCCGTTGACATCGATAGGGGAATTATTTGTGGACTGGTAGGTAACCTGCTGAATCAGACCAAAAAGGCTAATGGCTTTTCCTTCTTCTGGTTGGGAGGCTGCAAGAAGTGGTGGCCTCGCAGCCCCTCAGCTTGCATTTTCTGGGCAGTATGTTTGCTGGAGGAACTATTTCATCCGCCTCAGGGTTACAAGACCTGAGCTTTTATGCATTTTAATGGCTTCAGCCTATTTGGGAGGAAAGTATGGGGGTGTTGGAAATGTTTTGCTCCAGCCTTTTTTACCAGGAAGGTTTGTGATCTGCAGACAAAATGTCTTAAAAACTCAAGTCATCACCCTCTGCATACAATAAATCCTCAGATTGACTATAAGGAAAAATACTGTGTTTGAAATAGCGTATCATATTGAAAGGCTCACAGAGGTACAAAAAGGTGTCATTTCTGTTGTATTTTATTTTTCAGAGATATTCAAGACAATATCAATATACGTACAATCGAAAGAAATTCATTCACGGGCCTGAGTTCTGAAAGTGTGATTCTGTGAGTAAGACATAGCAAATCCATTATTCTCCACGTTAGCTCACTTCTTTTCCAGAAAACGGTCAAGGAAACCAGGGGATGGGCACTATTTTATGCACTTCCAAATTCAGCTTGAGGTTTTAGACTTCTCCCCTACCCCTGAAATCTCTGTATTCTGTTTTCCTGCCATGAAAAATTAATGCTTTTGCGGGTTTTTTATTGTATTCTAATCCTGGTCTTTACTTTAGAAGCAGAGCATAGAGGAAATTTAGTAATTACTGATGCCAAGGTTAAACATATTCCACCTACAACAACAGTTCCTTGTGATACAAATTGTCTTCAAAAGGATGGCATGACTCATAAATATTTACAGTCAGACACATCATTCAAAGATGTTCATTACTCGGGCAAAATATATGTAGATGTTGTGGAAATGCAGTATATTTGTACACAATGTTAATGCATTGATACAGGCCAGTTCACAATGCAGTTTCAAGCTGCGTGGTTAGATTACTCTACGTTTGACTTGAACAGTCATGTTTTTTAATGAACTATCTGGCTTCTTTGATCCTTTCTGTTGGTATATCAAAACGTACTGTTTGCTTGCTAACAAGCTGCCTTCATTTCACCTAGCCAGTGGCCAGACTGGAAAAATTTCCCACTGTGTGTGTGCAGTTTACCTCGTTTACCGAAGCAGACAAGCAAGATCTGATTGACTGATTAGGCTCACGTTGATTTTGGTGGGAGCAAGGTCAGACCATCAATATTTGAAGAGAGGCCAGTAACAAGTCACTTAGCTGTTAATCTCTCCTTTTTCCCCGTCAGTTATGCACAACCTCTGTCTATGTCAAGTTCCCTGAAGTTTTAAACACACACACAGTTTTCTCAAATATATGTTCAAGTCATGATACCCTAAATATACTGGTTTATCTTTTCTCCTGTGATGATAAGATTTGCTACTCAGGTGGGAATTTGTATTTTCAGAGCGCTGCGCAACAAGTACTGTATTTGTTTCCATAATACCACTAAGGGGTGAGATAAATATCCCAGATTTTTACTGTGATTTGACCTCTCTGTGCCACTTGAGCAGCATGAAATGTCTTCCCTCTCTCCCTAGGATGTCCCATTGCTTATATGATTACTGCCTGGGTATTGCAGGATAGTCTTCTCTGAGGACTTAAGGCTGCTGGTTTGCTAGCAAAATTGGCCTGGGGAGGGATCGTGTCCTCTTCCAGCTGCTTTGCCCTGCCTCCTGCAACAGCCCCATTGCCACGGGCTCCCCATGCCTGCCAGTGTGTGTAGGAGCAGCAAGAGCTGTGCAAGCAGACCTGGCCACAACCCGCCTGGTCAGATATCCTGACTCTGCTGTAGTTCTCCCTTGGGACAGGGGCCCTGCACGTGCTCTCTGAGAGTCCCTGATTAGGCTTTCCTTGTGCTGTGATGAACTTGCCTCATTTTAGACACAAATTTGCTGGTTTTCTATACAAAACTGAAGTCACCATGCAATGCAATAGAAAGTTACTGTTACAGCAACATCATTTTGTGAAATCAGGCATGTCAAGATGGCATTAAAAACACCCAGGACCCATTGAACCCCCACATTCTGAGCAGACCCAATTTTAGCAGGTTTAGCTGTGGTAGGCTCCAAGCATGTTTAAGGCAGTAATTTGGATTGCATCTGATCTTACACTATGCATGGGATCTGCACAGACTGGAACTGTGGATACATTTGGTAAAGAAGTGCTAGAATTTTACGGAAGAAATCCACCTTGCTTCCAGGTCTGCATGCCACTTAGAGCTAAGGTAGAGCTTTCCTGCCGTGAAATAGGGTATAAATAGTACCTCGGGGCAGTGGCCTCCTGCACTGGGTGAATTTTAAAGTGTGTTTTAAAAATACTGTTATAGCCATGAAATAGTGAGTAAAAGCCCATATGTCCAAGCTCTGGATCTCTGTCTCCATTGTCACTTTTTGCTAACGTAAGAGTTAGTGGAGTCAGTAAGGATGCTGGTTGAAGTGAGGGGAGAATTTGTCTCAACAGAAACTTGTCTATATAAAGTATAATGAGGTCTTGGGATTTAGGTAAAGTTTTGTTTGCTCTTTTTACTACTTGAATGCGATTAGCCGGGTGACAGGAGTGTATAGTCCACCCTGTATTGCAACAGTGACTCTGATTTTATGACCTTAGTATCTCATTGCATTAGCATCATGTTCAGTGAGGGAACGCAGTAAGTGCTAATACTGTGATTAAAAGCATATATATCAGCCTGGCAGCTACGAATGGATAAGATCAATGTAATATAATAAATGTTTTAAATGCTATAAGCAGGGACACGTCTCTTGTCTGTGCCTGCTCACTCATGTCTAATAGTGCTTGCAAGTGAAGGGGACGGTGACAGTTCTCCTGATCCGACCTGACAGACATTATAACACAGAGCTATGTACATCTGCCTGTCATGGTCAAAAGGGTAATCCTTTCAGCCAGACCTATAACCGATTTTCATGCTGACCTTAGCTCACCACCTCGGACCTTAGATAAGTGGGTCACTTGCATGCTCAGCTTTCAGTGTGAGCAAAACATCCAGGTTTGCTGACAGTTTAATTAAATCAGGCCATTTTTGCCATCAATCAGAGCTGTCTTTGCCTGTTGGAGAGGGCGTGAGTTGCAAAGTGACGTTTAAAGCGAGATGAAAGATTGCACCATAAAGATGATAAATATAACTGACCCAAATGTAAATTTTTAGGACCATGAAGGGAAGAGAGGGAAGGATGTTAAACGTTAATTAGTTAATGCACTACAGTAAAATCTTGATGGAAAGCCCCAGGACCTTCGATTCCCAGGTTCACTACCTGTGTCTCCTTTTGGGGGAAGGAGCCTGAGGAGGTGGGACTGGGGCAGCAGAGCAGACAGGGAGCGTAATTTGTAGAGGCAGCAGACATAGGAGGAATCAGCCACTTCCTGGGCAGTTTGGCACCACCGCCAACACTCTCCTGCCCTCCTGTCCGGCGCGGTGATGGTCAGCTTCCCGCTTCCACCTGCCCCGCTGAGGACGTGAGACCACCGCAGCCGATGGTCTTTTTTTCCTATAACTAGCAAAGGTTAAA
>NW_008794597.1:477218-482301 GCF_000699145.1 Aptenodytes forsteri | reverse complement strand
TTAAACGTTAAACGTTAATTAGTTAATAGTAAAATCTTGATGGAAAGCCCCAGGACCTTCGATTCCCAGGTTCACTACCTGGTCTCCTTTTTGACCCAAATGTAAATTTTTAGGACCATGAAGGGAAGAGAGGGAAGGATGTTAAACGTTAATTAGTTAATGCACTACAGTAAAATCTTGATGGAAAGCCCCAGGACCTTCGATTCCCAGGTTCACTACCTGTGTCTCCTTTTGGGGGAAGGAGCCTGAGGAGGTGGGACTGGGGCAGCAGAGCAGACAGGGAGCGTAATTTGTAGAGGCAGCAGACATAGGAGGAATCAGCCACTTCCTGGGCAGTTTGGCACCACCGCCAACACGCTCCTGCCCTCCTGTCCGGCGCGGTGATGGTCAGCTTCCCGCTTCCACCTGCCCCGCTGAGGACGTGCGACCACCGCAGCCGATGGTCTTTTTTTCTAATAACTGGCAAAGGTTAAACTGTGGCCCAGTGTTTCAAAAGCATCTTGAAAAAAGTAAAACTAAGTGGCACCAACAGCACCAGCAGGAAAGATCCTGGTCTCACCCCTCCTGGGATTAACCTGGAACAGCTGCACTGACTCCGCTGCAGCCTTCGCAGGGGAGCCGTGAGCAGCACCAGCGTCTTCATCAGCTCTGCCCTTGCTTCAGAAACTTACTCTAGCTATCATCGCTGATGGTAGCACTCATCTGCCCTATTCATGTCTGTACTCTCCAAAGCCTTCCTCCAACTATTGAGAACTTACAAGCTAGTATTCATAGAAATTTCATCATTTGAATATCCATTTAATAATTTTATTTGCTTGAGATCCCTTTCACTGATTCGAATTATATATTTTAGTTATGAAGCATGAATAAGAACCCAAGTCTTTTTTTTTTTCCCTCTATTGCAGATGGCTAAATAAAAATGGGATTCGGGAAATTGAGAATCATGCATTTAATGGAACCTACCTGGATGAGCTGTAACTATTTCTGTTGTTTACTATTCTGAAAAGCAATTATTAGAAGGTAACTGCTGCAAGCTATTTTTTTTTATCTTAGATTGTTTTAGTATCAATATTATTGTGTTTTTCAGAAATCTAAGTGATAATCACAACCTAGAAAAATTACCAAATGAGGTCTTCCAAGGAGCCAATGGACCCATTGTTTTGTAAGTGAAATTCAATATTTTTTTTTCATTATTAACTCCCGAGAAAAGAACAGAGAAGAACATGTGAATGCCAGTCTGGAGTTCAAAATCTTGGAGTTCAAAACTGGAGGTGTAGTTCTGAATATAAAAAAACTGGAAGCTGTATCTGAAATTTCAGTCTATATCCATGTTTTCATCCTTAAGTTTTTGGGAGTATTTTTGATCCAGGGATTTAGATCCAGATTCTTGTCCACAGTTGATTAAGCTCTGAAAGAGAGTAGTTCTGCTTTGTTTTTTTCCAGAGAAAAATGCTGTTAGTTTTTTGTTTGAGCAAAATCAAGAATAGGTGAGTGGGGCCTCAGTGCTTAAAACCGAATTGCTTACCACTGAAGATCTGCCCCTGCATCTCTGAAGCTTAACTCTAAAGATAAAATCCCTACCCTACAGGGATAGGGATCGCGATGTCCCATCCCCTGTAGGGATAGGGTATATCTCACGCAGTTACAGCAGGATGTCTTTGATGGGTGATAAGCTGGAAAGCAAGACCTCAGCAGTAGAGAATTCAGCAGTAGGGTGCTCATGGATCTCAGTCACCATTACCTCAAGCCACGGTTTGCCATGGGGTCTGAAAATGCCTGTGAGTGTGCACAACTGCTTGTGTTTCTGAGCACAAGCCACAACACGTAAGAGCTGTGATGGAGACCTGGGAGTCTTTTTTGTCTCACCAATTCATCAGACCCTTTCTGTCTTCCCATCTAGCCTGGATGTCCAGAGAGGGCTAGGAGTCACCCAGAAAGGGTGAAAAGGGGTCATTGGAGCTGTTGGAAGATTTTACACAGAGGTTAGAGTGGTTAGAAATCTAAAAAAGAGGGAGAAAAATGTCTGGTTAACCTTGAGTTCAGATCAGAGCTCTTCTGAAGGCCTTTTTTCCATGCTGTGATGGTCAGTGCACCTGTGAGATAAAGAGCTATGGTATGGATTACTGCATTCTGCTCCACTTCCATCATGCCCTCAAAGTGTCTTCCTTCTTTGGAAAAGACTGTAAGTTGAGCATCTTTTCAGCAGTAATATCATTGATGTTTCTTTGAAAAAGCATTGTTTCCTGTAGCAAAAAGTAAATGCATTTTCTTTGCAAGCTGTAGCTGATACAATCATATTCTGGAGGTTTATCAAATTGATTTGGCTGTAGTTCAGATTCATTTGATAGTTCAATTTCTAACACCGAGTTATTTGTGTAAGAAGTTTTCTGTTCCATTACCAATACATCCACTATTCTATGGATGGGAAATTACCTTTTTATCCTCACTGAGATCATGAAAGAAGAGCCTTCTTACTCATCCATCACTGTAGTGTACACCAGAAATGCGCTTTCACTTGTGGAAATGATTGACCCATAATCATATCTTTGCTGGGACAAATAGTGTTGTTGCAATCAAATCTGTGTTGCAGACTGCAATGTTTTATTAGAATGAACATCAGGATGTTTTAACTCTTGATATTCCTGAACCAGTGTTCTACAGTCAATTAATACCAACTTCTATTTTATAATTCAGCATATTAAAATAATGTGAAAGAAGCACAAACACAAATAGTAATGTCAGAAAGCACCAATCTTAGCCCTTGTACAGGCTACACAGTTTCACGCATCAATTCCTCTCTCAGGCTTACAGCTCTTGGCTGAATTAGAATATCTCGTTTGGAAAGACATCAAGTTTTTAGTTAAAGGATTTCAGCACTGACAGTAGGCAAGTAAATCAAATGGCTAATTACTCCCACACCTATACATATTCCTTCTATACAGAAATACCCTGTATTTCCAACTTGGAGTTTCATAGCTTCAATTTTCAGCCAGATTGTTTCATTTAATCATCTTCTGGTGCTTGCAGAGCTGTAGTGGCTTATACCAGTTTTTAATGTAGTCCTTAGGAGTTCTCTGGCTGTGTCCTGACTCAGATGCAGGGCAAGGTATGGCTGTGGTCTTTCCTTTCCTTGCCATTTGTCTTCAACGGGAAACCCACACATGGGGGCCACAGGAGAGCTCCAGTAGATCCCCAGCTCAACAGCTGAGTCCCTGAAGCACAACCAGAGATCAGTTTAGATACAAGCACAGAGAAAATTGTTCTCACTGATCGGTCTACCCCTCTCTGATTTCTGCTCCACCAGCCATTTCTTGCTATTTCTATATGTGCCTTTCAAACTTCATCAGCTGGTCAGTATTTTTGCTAATCCAAGAGACTCCCAGTGGGAAAGGGAAGTGATTGGAAGAGAAGTCAAATTCATTTTGCTGTTCCTGCACCAGCTGTTGTCAAGGCTGATGACTAGCAGCCAAGCAACAACAATACAAGAACACGTATTCTGGTTTGATTTCCTACTGCCACTTTATCGTCTTGTTCATCGTGCTTATTTAATTTATCAACCCTCTAACTAGAAAGGAACATCCCAAAGAACCTCTGCACTGAGGTCTGCTCGTGATAACTCAGTGGAGTAAGTTACTAAACCACCTGCACAATGCCTGTGTTTGCTGTTCAGGGGGTCTGTCAGTGGTGTATCAATAACTATCCCTTACAGACATACCAACAAACCCTGCAGCAGAGTGCAAAGCATTTTCCCTAACTTCCTTCTGTTTATGTGCAATAATGAGCATAAAAAGAAGGATTTTTAAAAGAAGAAGAAAATATTTTTATGGAAAAATATTTAATATTTATGAAATTATTTAGAGATGCCCAAAGACCCAGTAACATTTTACCTTTTTTTAAGTCTAGGTGATACTCCTATTTATATTTACTTGTTATTTCCACCCAGTGTAATAACAGTTTGGCCTCGGTAAAGATTTTTAGCTAACAAGCCAAAGAAAACATTTTCCATGTTCTTGTTCAGAATTATGAGCCCTTGTGAAGTATCATAGGCTCTTAATGACTCCATGAGTGATGCTGTCTGTGGATTTAAGCAGAAAACTGCAGTTTAGTTGTTGAGTCATGAGCATATACTCTAGGTGACAGTTTTCATTAGGTAGCATACTAAGGGCAATAGTCAGTCCATGAAACAATCGAGGTTGCTCATTGCAACCAAATTACCTCTTCTGGTGTCTAAGTCAGAAACTGATAGCCTAAAATTTCTCTTCAGCTGCAGCTTTTAGCTCCTGTGAGAAACAGGTCAGTCCCAGAACAACCTCAGGACCACAACGTGGCTTCTCTCAGCCTGACTTGCAGAAGTTCAAAGTATGTCTGACTCCACGGGTCCGTCTCACCCTTCCAGTAGAAGTCATGGCCCCAGATCAGGGTAGCGGAGTGGGGTCTGTGTTTGCTCCTCTGCTGCCACAATTCATGGTCCAGTTGTTGAAGGTTCTATGTACCTTCAGAGCCTGGATGCAAAGCCTCCAGCTGTGGGCACAGCATGGACACAAAGATGATCTTTACCCACCACCAGGAACTGCTTTATTAGCCCTGTGCATAGGGTAGCGGAGTGGGGTCTGTGTTTGCTCCTCTGCTGCCACAATTCATGGTCCGGTTGTTGAAGGTTCTATGTACCTTCAGAGCCTGGATGCAAAGCCTCCAGCTGTGGGCACAGCATGGACACAAAGATGATCTTTACCCACCACCAGGAACTGCTTTATTAGCCCTGTGCATACCTGCAGGGCTATGAACTTATTGGCATCACGGAGACGTGGTGGGATGGCCCTATGATCGGGAGTGTTGGGATGGAGGGATACAGCTATGTCAATGACCAGCTGGAGCGCATGGAGCTCTGCCTGGGGATGGATGAGGAGCTGACCCAGAGCTTATGGGTCAGGATTAAAGGGAAGGCAGGGACAGGTGACATTACGGTGGGGGTCTGCTACAGGCCACCCAACCAGGAAGACCAAGTGAATGAGGCCCTCTATAGACAGATAGGAGCAGCCTCACGCTCACAAGCCCTGGTCCTCATGGGGGACTTCAACCACCC